>NC_090950.1:18350133-18658651 GCF_040807025.1 Struthio camelus
CCTGGGCCCCTTCGCTTGTTTCCATGAATGAATAAATGCTTGTTTTTAAAGAGGGAGGGGCTCTCTAACTGGTCTGACGGGAACACAAGGCTCTGAGTTGCAGGCCGCAGCTCTGACCTTCTGTTTTTGCTGGATTTATTTGATTTGCTGAATTGATCCATTTCCGAATGACACACCAGCTCATCTTCAAGTTTTTTCATGTCCCCAGGGAAAGAACTGCTAAGAAGTGATTAAAGACAAATGAAAGAAGCGATGGCCTGCTTTATAATACCAGCATTTTAACAGCAAAAAGAGGTGATTGTGCATCAGTGTGCAGTGCCAGGCAAGGAGCCAGGGTCCCGGGAAGCTGCTGCCACCGCTGCCCGCAGAGCTGAAGGCACCAGACCCTCTTCTCGCGCCCCCTCCTGCTCCCACTGCTCAGCCACCAGCTCGTCTCACGTTGCCAGCTCCCCCCGTTTGCCCCCTTGCAAACCCTCCTCTCGGGCTCTGCCCAAGCCCTGGGGCCCGAACCGCTGCCCTGGCCGGGGCGAGAGGTGACGTTCCCCGCCACGCTGCCATTTCCATCTCGCAGCGGCAACGGGACCCTTGGAGCCGTGGCGCTTGTCTGCACGGCAAGGAGGCTGCGCTAAAGCGCCGCTGCAGAGCGGGCGGGCGTGATGAGCCTGCCCAGCGTCTGACGCCAGGCAGGTTCGGACTAGAACGAGATGTGGATTTTAGAGCTGGGGTGATTAATCGGAGCAGCTTCCCTGCAGACGGTGCATCCCCGCCACGCTGCTAGGCCGGGTCCGGCGTCTCCCTGCACGAGCTCCTGTGCTCTGGGCTGGAGCTGGCTTGCCGCCACGCCGGACCCCGGCTGGGCGATGCTGCGGGCTGGCGGGAGCCGAGCTGCTGCCCGAGTAAGGGAAACGCTTTTCCCCCGAGCGTGGCAAAGCCGGCGCTGAGCGTCCTGCGGAGCCGCCGTCCCCCGTCCGCCCGCTGCTCCCGCTCGCCGGAGGTGTTTGCAGCCTGGGGCTGAGCAAGGCGCGCTGCAGACGCCCAAGCGTTCAGAGCCGGCAGCCGAAGCGAGTATCCAGCGAGCGGCGGCGCGCGGCGGGTCCCGGGGGGTCGGCCACGCCGCACGAGCCGGGCGAGCTGGGCTCCCGCGGCCGCCCGCTCCCTCGTCCTCGCCGGGCCGTCCCTGCGGCCCTGACTAAGCACCGCGGGGCCCGCACGGCGCTATATATAGCCGGCCTGTGCTCAGCCGGGGACGTGCCGCATCTGTAATGATCTCCCCTTCGTGCCCTGCTGATTACAGGCACTAACGAGCTCATCCGAGCAAACGGAGCGGCTGCCTGGAGCCGGGCAGCGTGGGGCTCCTGGCTCAGCGCCGGCCCTGCCGCACGCCTGGGGATGTCGCCCTGGGCTTTTTGCTAACGAAGCAGGGCCCTGACGGAGCCGGGCATGAGCCTCCGCGCTGGGGGTCAGGACGGGGCACATCCAGCCCCTGCCCGGATCCAGCCCCGGCTGCCTGACCCCGGCGAGGACTGAGCGTCCGTCCGCTGTTTCCCTTGGCCCTTGTGCAGGCGCCCGGCTTCCTCCACCCTCGACAAGCTGCTGCCAGACGGACCGGCTGGGGTTCACGATTTTCTGAAAAACATCTCTTTTCTTTTAAAATAACTCCTCCATCCAAGGAGGGGCCGTGGGCGATGCCCCCGCGGGCGCTGCAGCGCTCCCCAGCGGGAGCGGGAAACCCGCGGCCGGCCGCGGCGTGCGGGCTGCTGGACGGGCCGAGGGTGGCGCGGCTCCTCGGGGTGCCGGGCTGGGCAGACGCAAGGGGAGCGGGCTCGCAAGGGGCGTGTTTGGGGCATCGCTGTCCCTTCGGCTCGGGGAGAGGGAAGGGAGGAGAGGAGCAGCTCGGCAGCCGCCGCGCACCGCCGCTGGCGCTGCCCTGGGCAGGGGGCCGCCGCGGGCGCGGGGGCCGGCCAGGCCAGGCCCGCCGAGGGGAGCGGAGGCTTCGTGCCGTGGTTACGTATCCAAGAGCTCCCCCGCCGTCCCTGTGGGATTCCTCCTCCTTTTCTCCCTGTTCAGCGCGCCCGCTGGCTCCCAGCCAAGTGCTTCCCCCGCTGAGACCCGCAGGGTTTGCAGGACGGAGAAGGAGCCGGCCGTCCTGGACGGGCAGGGGCTGAGCCAGCCCGGATCTGCAGCAGGGGCTGGATTTCACTGCGCCTAACGCTGCAACATCCTGAGCTCTTGGAGCCGAGCCTCGGAGGCAGCACCGCTGCCAGCGCGACGTCACGAGCCCCAGCCCCGGGCTGGGCGCGCAGCCGGGGACGCGGCAGATGCGCCAGGCAGGGAGCCGAGGGGGCTGCTCCTCCCCTGCCGGCGGTGGGCACAGCCCGTCTTCCCTGGCGGCAGCGAGATTATTTCAGCTGGGATTTTTCTCTAGGTCCCGCGGCTGGGGTGAAGACGAGACCCGGCGCTCTCGTGACGCCGCATTGGCGGGGAGGGCCGCCGCGAGCCAGGCGCGGTGCCAGCTGGCTCACCTTTCCGGAGCGCTGAAAACGTCTCTCCGCGCGAACCGCCGGGGCCCACGCACGTCATCTAAGGGGGGAAAAAACCACGGGGGGCTGGTTCCTGCTGGGGTGGAAGTTCGGGCCTGACAGTCGGAGCCGACGTCGAGGAGGAGACTGCGAAAAAGAGTTTCGTAGCTTGAACCTAATGAGAAAATTCAGTTTCTTTTCTCGCTGTGCTTTGGTATTGTTCAGCGTTCCTCAGCAATCGCAGGGCAAACAAACAGTATCCCTGATTTTCTGGGCAGCTTTGCTTCCAAGTCCGCGCTCAAGCTGCATGGGATTTTTGCTTTCCTCCTGTGCGTTTCGTAACGCCGTCAGTGTTTGTTCTCTTACTCATTCGTACTTCTTTCCCCTTCGGAATGATCAGTTGTTGGTATAACCTCACCTAGGGAGCAATTACCGTAAGCCGAACCCAAACAGGCGCTGGGGGTGATCCATTAAGCAATATAACAACCCTCCCCGCCGTGCTGCCCCCAGAGGACACAACATTTACTTTTCAGCTCTTTGCGATTCACACTGAGCGCGCTTCGGTCAGCGTGCCAAGAATAACACGAAACATAACAACAGGCTTAAGCTTCGAGATGTAGTTCCTGACTTCGACAAACAGAAAAAAAAAAAAAAAAGCCAACCTATTATTTTCTTCTCCTAGGAAGAAATACCACGTCGCAGTGGAGCGAGGGGGTTCCCTGGCCACCTCTCTGCCTTCGGGAAAGCAGCGGGTAGCGTTAAATCTGCCCCGAGGGAAAGCAGAAAGAGGGGAAAAGAGCCTGCGTGGTGCAGTAAGACTGGGATACAGGCTGGAGACGGCTCGCTTTTCCCTTTTAGAATAGACCTTGTGGTTAGGTTTCTGCGTTGCTTTGTGAGCTTTTCCTCCAGCGCGTTGCAGAGCCCCCGGGGGGCACGTTCCCCAGCGTCTGATCCGGAAATATTTCAGCTAGGAGTTCAGCAGCCGCATCTCTTACGGGCCTTCATGAGCCTACAGGGCCTAAGCACTGACTCCTAAGAAATGGCTGCCTGAGCCCGTTGTTACTCTTTTCAGCGATGTCAGGGTTAAGTTTGTGACATTCGCTTCCTCTGAAACTTAACTATTCAGCTAACCAGCTGGGGAAGGGGGGAGCAGTCTGAGCAAATGCCACTGCTGAGATGTTTCACAGGAATTAGCTATACTGTACCTAAAATTTCAAAGTCACTTTAGGCAAAGCGCCGGTCAGAAAGAAACTGCAACGAAGCCGAGTTTGGAGGTACGAGGAAAGGCCCAAGTCCCACGGGAGGCGGCGCATCTCCCTCAGCCTGGCGCCACCCGGGGACGGCGGCAGCTGAGGAGGGGAAAATCGGGCCCCGGGGCACCCGCCGCCCCGGGGACACGGCGTTTGTCTCCTCCAGGCCGCTGTCAGTGCGTTTGGCAGGTACCGGCAGGTCGGGCCTTTGTGCAGTATGGTTGGGGCTGGCCAGGATAAACAGGGCCTGCTGAGCGTGAAGGACGTCTCAAGCTAGGGAACAAGACACCTGCAGGTGGCCGGAGGCACGTGGGGCTCTAGGCAGCGTCTCAGAAAGAAGAGCCTCCTTTTCCGCACGCTTTTAACGTTACATCTCATCTCTTTTCTATGCCGGAGAGCTTTTATGGCTACCTGGGGAACACAGCAAAGACATATCCTTCAAGGAAGATCTGCCAGGCTTAAAAGAGAAGGAAGTTTTATTCAGAGTGCTTAAAAACACCAGAGACACGGCAGAAAAATACACCGGGGTACAAGAGTGAGCCCGTTGCCTGCGGGGCAGGGGGGCGCAGCGAGCTGTCCGGGTGAAGGAAACCCAGCCGAGCGGACGGTCCCTACGGTCCTGGGGCAAAAGCCGGCAAAACCCACGATCTGGGAAACGGGGCAGAAGGGCAGAATTTGCTGCTGATACTCAACTCTTTAGGAGAGTGAAATCTAGAGCCGACGCGGGGAACCGCAGGAGACGTCGACGGCACGGAGCGGTTAGGTAGCGACACGGGAGCAAAATGGCCGTGCTGCAGGGCCGTGCAGGCGGGGGACGGCCGGGGGCACCGCTAAAACGTCAGGAGCGCTTAGGAAAGGGAAAACGAGCTGGAAAAGCAGGAGGTGAAAGCCTGGTCGCTGAGCAGACGGCTCGGTCGGGGCTTACAGGAACAAGACGGGAGGCTCCTGGTCAGCGCGGTGACCGAGGGGGCGCCGCGGGCGCCGCCGCCGCCGGGGGCGAAGCCGTCCCTGCCCCGAGCCGCGTGCGCATCTGGGGTCGCCCTGGCGGCCGCTCCGCGTGGCACCGCTGAGCGACTGACCCAGCCGGGGAGAAAACGGCCGAAACTCCGGGGGAAAGCTCCCCGCGGGGTCACCCGCCGCGGTCGGGGCGGCGGCGGCGCAGAGCCCCGGCAATCGCGGGCGGCGAGAGGGAGCAGGCGGGGAGCGGAGGGCGCGCGCGGGGCTGCCCTGCGGCGGGGCTGGGAACGTGCCGCCCCTCCGCCCTGCCCGGCGACAGCGTCCAGCCCTCGGGGCCACCGCCGGCTTGCAAGTTACGGTGGGTTTTGGTGTTCGGCGTCGCCAGTGGTGAGGCCGGCCCTAAAACAGGGCCCTGCACAGGAGGGGAACGGACGACCACTGCTGCTTGTAGGGGGGACGTTTGGAGGGAGGCAAAAAGCAGAGCGAGAAGATGACCTGAAGCGCGCTGCCGCTCTGCAGAGAATCAGAGCTGCAGGACTGCACAGTAAACTCTCCGTGAGAGAAGTAACTGATCGAGAAGAAAATACCATATGGTGAAACAGAAACCTGAGGCCAGCACCGCTGCGCCCGTGCTGACACAGAAGCGGTTCACATTTTCAAAGCAGAGGACTTTGCAAAAATAGGAAATAAAAGAAGTCAGCACTGTAGCACCAAACATCATGAAATACGCTCTCATGAGTCATTTACTTCTAAACCTCAAAAATCTTCCAGCAGATGCCACTAAATTTCCTTTGCCAGTCATTGCTCCGGTGAAGTTTTTCCAGTAAGGAACAAGGAAAATTTAAAACGCACAGAGTGTTTAATCTCCTTCTTCCCTCCAGAGCTATATGTAATAGGATGTATTATCAAATAATAATAAGGGAAACATTTCAATAATGTTGGGCGGGGTAGGGAGGGCCAAGGCAGTCATGCACTTGTCATAAAAACTGAGCACCACATTGCTAACGAGTACACGTGTCAGCCGCGTTAGGACAGGAGACTCAGCGCGGCTGAGTGCATGCCTGCAGCACGCCGTCCTGCCACGTACAGACCTGAAAATTACTCGGGTCCCAGGTAAGAAGTTACTGGTGCGGCCGCTGGTGTCGCCTCTCTCTTGGTTTTCACGTCTATCGCTGCATGAGTGATGCCAACTCCTCCTGGAGGGACGGGCTGTTTCAGCAGGGGACCAGAGCATCACACGCATGCTGGGAGAGACATTGCCCTTGCTGCGACTCTGTGGCCCTTGAGAATTCGCAGAAAGCAGATCAACCTGCGTTTGTCTGTCACAGGCTTTGCTGCACACAGTTTTCATTAGCAGCCATTTCCGGGCAGTTTTGCCACTGCCTGGCCAAGGTGGCCCTGGTGCCTGGTCCTCGCAGCAGCTCCCCATCCGGGTGCCACCATGGAGTACCTTCCTGATGCCCTGCCCTGGCGCTGTGGCTGAGTGCGGTGGCTGAGCCCCTGGGCATCCGGGCGCTTGTCACCGCTCGTGGGATGCAAGCAGGGCAGAGCAGCCAGCCGTCCACCCTAACGCAGCACAAATAAGGCCTTTGGGAGCTGCTTTTCCCCGGCCTGCCTGGCCTAACAGCCCTTCATTTAATTATGCGGAAAGCAGAAAACCAGCTCCCCACAAAGACCATTTCCCAGCACTTCTGGAGACGCTAAAGTAGCTGGCTGGCTCTGGAGAACGTGTGACCAGGAGAAAGAGATGGTCCTCAGATGTGGGCTGGTGGGGAGTGATTTGCCAAAGGGTAAAAGCTGATGCAGGGGGTGCGCGGGCACCCTGGGCGGCACTAGAGGGTGGCCGCATGGAGCTCTGGGGGACACCCTTCATCCGAGGTCCTTCTGAGGGCCGAGTGGCCCTTGAGAGCCAGGTCCCCCTGGCCCCCAAAGTCACTTCAGGAGAGGGGGAAGCACGTGAGGATTCTGAACTGCCATTGGGCTCCCAAGTCTGCAGAGCAGGAATGCTGTGGGTGGACGGGCATTATATATGATGGTCTCAGCTACATTTATCCCTCTCAGAATAACTTTGCTCTTTGTGGATCAGTTGTTTGAAAACCATAATTGATACTCTCTGAGCCCTGTATAGTTGCTAGTGAAATATGACCTTCTGGAGATGCAAGAGCGTGCATGAGCCAAACCAAAGGTAAATCAGTGCTGAGACCAGCAGCATGGAGCAGGCTGAATGAGAGGGCATTTTTGGCTGCCCTCCACCAGCCCAGGGGAGGATTTGCTGAGCGGTGCCTGCTTTGCAAATGCACTCAGTAGCTGCAAACTACGTGGGGACACTGGGCAGTGAGCAACGTCCCAGGGCCAGCGTGGTGGAGAGCAGGGGTGCGAGTGCACGGACATGATGGTGCTCACGATCCCCTGCTGAAGCCAGATGTTTGCGAACTCCAACGTATTATTAAAAGAGATCTAAATCCAGAGCGCTCTGCTCCACTGCAGTGTGCTTTTAGTTAAGAGACAAGTTCATTTGCTTTTTCCTAATTTCCCTTTTGGAGAGCAGATGTCGCAGTCTTTCTCCTACAGAGGATCAAACTGTGTTATTTTTAACCGTGCCTCATAAAACTCACATGGCACGTCGTGAAAGAAGTTACGAGTCACGTCACAAAGTCAGCGAAGGGTTAAGGAGCGCAGGTGGTGGGCGCGAGGGTGGAGGGGAGGCACACTTGCCCCGGGAGAGCAGGAGGCTTTGGCTCAGGAACGCCGTACCCGGCATGGGACGTCGGCGCGGGCAGAGCCGAAAGGCAGATAAGATAGCAATTATGCTGAAATGACAGAAGAGGCTGAAAATGATAAACTAGTGAATTCGGGGGTGGGTAGCGCTAGGAGTAATTAATTACCAAGGTGGCATACCTAATGCTTAAGCAATAATATGACCGGCTGATTTTGGCACAGTCACTAGCATCCCCTCCCACTCTGTCAGTTGGTGCATGGAGTCCCTTGGCTGAGTGTCACCAAAGGGCGCTTTAATTCGCGCCCCGCGCACATCCGCAGCGTGCTAATGGTAGGGCGCCGTGGTGGGAGCCAGCGGGTCTCCTGGCACCAGCGGTGCCGAGCATCTGGCCGACAGCAAATCTCTCCCCTGTTGCCTCTGTTCCCCATCCTGACAGCTGCATCGGAGCAGCCTTCGCTGAACACACGAGCTGGGAAATGTCTAAGAATCGCTTCAGACAGCAAAGTGTGAAGGTAACGGGCTTGTCAGGGTGCACCTCTGCATTCCCATGCAGTCAGAGCTGAAAAAATGAAATCCCTGTAATTCTGAAATTCTCTTGATGATGAGAAAAGGCAATTGAAAAGTTTTGTTGCACAGCCTTCCAGATCAAAGGATAACTTATTTAGAATGCACTTTGTTGTATTATGCAGCATACAGGCTGAGCAATTAGCTGGAAGCAAATATTCCTTTTCATTTTCCGTGAGCATGTAGTGTTTCACAAGTTCAATATTATCATTATCAGCTGCAAGCCTTGTTGACATTCAAGCCATTTGCTTGTAGTATACTTTCCCTATTTTCAAGTATTCCTAACTGAGTTTCACTGATGCCTTGGAAAGAATTAGATGATGGCTTCTTCTCCTTTCAAACTGCCGCAATGAGCAACTGGTGGACATGTTCTGATATTTCTACAGCTTGAAGTATCGATGGCAATTAGAGAGAAAACGCCCCTTTTAAGCAAATCTTTATCGTTCTTTTTCCACTGACAGATGAGCAAATCTACCGTGTCCAATACAAAAAATTATCTCGTACATCTCCTTCTACAACTCTCACAGCAGCTCAGTGCACCCAGCAGCCGTGTGCAGCACAGCCCTGCAGGGGCTCTCCTCTGCTTACACCCCCCGAGCTTGCTCGGCCTGGGCGCAGGTTGCCAGGGATGCCGTCAGGCCTCCACTGAGGGTCTGCCCTACAACAAACAGGGGCTTCCTATCGCCTTTCGGCCCTTTGATAAACCTTTGTAATAAAAGGTTGTTTTGCTCTTTCCACAGCTATTAATGAATATAAATTTCTTTCTATGTGCCGTTTCCTCGCCTAGATTGCAAGTGTGAGGCATGGACACCGGCGGTAATCTCCTTTATTAAAAGCAAAATCCCAAACATGATGTTGCAGCTTCGACGCCTCCTGCAGAGCACAGCTCAGTGCAGGTTTAGGACGACACAGAAGGAAAATGTGTGTAACGGCTTGTGATTTGCTGTTGCAAAAAGGCTTCGTTTTTTTCAGCCTCAATCTACGCTGAGAAGAAGATACTTCGGCATCGCTCTCCGGTGGTCTGATGGATCGCTTTAGCTTTCTCTTGCTCCAGCAAAGCAAATTAAGCCAGCGGCGTAGCATAAGGAAGCTGCCCGCCGGCTTTGCAGCCTGTCACCAGTGACCAGCCCTGCTTTCTCCGTTTTAGTGTTTCATGAGAAAATGGCTTTAGATGTGAGCCCTCCGAGCTCGTGTCCAGCCCTCCCTCCCCTGGTGCCTACCAGCAGGCGTAGGCTGCGGGAGCTGCTCTGAGCGCCGCGGCGGCGAAAGGCAGCGCCCCGTCCCCGGTGCCGGAGAGCACCACGTGGGGATGTCCCAGGTGCCTCCTGGCCAAGAAACCATTTTTGGCCTCAGGGGGTAAGGGGCTGGCCTCGGTCTGTGCACCCTGGCCCGCTCAGGTCGGGGCAATTCATGGCGCCGCGGGGAGGCGGGAGGGAGGCAGGACCGCGCCGGCTCGCCTGGCGCCGGGGCGGGAGCCCGTTTCTCTGGCTTGGCGGGATCCACGAGAGACCTCACTTGCTGCAGTGAGCCAGGGCTGCTTGGAGGCAAACGGAGGGCCGGTGGCGCGGAGGAGACGAAGGCGCACGTGATCCCGCCGGGCAGCGGGGCCGGAGGCGGCCGCCGGGGCCGCGCTCCTCCAGCGCCGGAGGTGCTGCAGGAAGCGCTGCAGGAAAAGTCGTGCCCTTTATTTCCACGCGGGATTTAGGGGCCAGGCTGTGAAGTACAGAAAACGCTGGTAATTAATTACACAGGTAATGACAATTTTCCTGGCAGCCTCATGCTGCCAATGGGCCCCGTGCAGCCCGGGGGTCTCAGGCCCTTCCCTCCCGCAGCAGGGCAGCGAGGAGGGGAATGGGGGTCTCTTCTGCCGGCCGGCTTGCTCCTGTGCTGGGGCAGAGAGCTCCCCAGTAATAGATACTGGCCTTAATGGCCTCCTCCAGCTCCTTTTAACTTCTTTAGAAAAGCCTTAATGAACAGACGGGGAACTGGGACTATGGCAGAGGGAAGGCGCAACATGACCGAGCCCAAAGCTTTGCGAAATGGCTTTTCTGATTGCTATGACGTTCTTCCAAATGTCACCAGCAATTTGAACGAATTACCGCTCCCCTTCCAATAAACAGGCCTCTCGCCGGGAACAGGAGTCAGAGGCGAGACTAATACCAAAGCCAGCACATCCAACCGGCCAGGGGGGTCTCCTAAGCGGGGGGCTCGGCGCTGCCCCCTGCCATCCTCAGGCAGCCGGCGGCGGAGGCAGGCGCAGCCCCGCGCGGGGCCGGCCCCGGAGGGAGGAGGCTGCACGGCTCGGCGCCCTGCCGCCGGCTGCCCGGCGAGTCGGCCTCGCCGTCGGGAAGAGCGCGTTCTGTCCCAGAACGTGGGTTAAAACAGCACAACTCCCTCAGGCAACTGATCTGGAAACAGTGATTTTTCTAGCAAATGTGAAATTTGTATGCCCGGGGGAACGTGGCACGATCCGCGCGTGATGGGGAAGAAATGCACTCAGACGGGCCAAAGATCTTGGTTCACACATGCGAGACAGAGATTGCAGAGAGCTGTATGAACAATGATTAAAAGTTTTGCACAGAAAGGTCAGTTAATCCTAGAGGCCTCGAATATTTTTGCTCTTTCAGAACACTACGAGGGGAAAATACCTGCCAACGGTTTCGTCTTCAAAGCCGGAGAGCTTGAGAGCGGGCTAAAAGCCTGGTTCTGGTCATATTAATTCCAATAGACAATTCAAGCCCCATGGAGACACTTCCCATATGCACATGCTTTTTGCATCAAGTTGTTTTGGCTCTAAATCAAAAAGCAAGTCAAGTTGGCCAAGCACATGATGGGGTGGCAGCCCACGTGGTGTGCGGAGGCTAGGGAGCGAGGCAGGCACGTCCAAGGGTCCGGCTGCGCCCTGGCAAGGGCAGTTGCCACACAGGGAGGCCCCGACGGGTGCTGCCACCCAGCAGCCAGAGCGAGAGGAGAGCAAGGATGGAGGAGCAGCAGCCCATCTGAGCTGCTTGCAGGATGAAGCCGCCACTTTTAAGATCTGCCCAAGTCCTGACACAGGCTCTGTGACCGGCGACCACTGCTGCTGTGCAGGTGGCCTCAGCATTGCATCCGCTGTGGGAAGATGCTGCTGGGATCCCTAGGGGTCCCAGTCCCTTCTGGGGTATTTTCAGGGGTCAGGATGGTTGGGGCCAGGTATCTCGTAGCTTTTAATGGCAGAGGCTTGCCTAAAGATAAAGGGAGCCCAACAAAGCCTCTTCAAAAGCCCAACAAGGGAGCTATCGCAGATGGCCGTTCCTGAAAAGGCGTCTTTGACTTATCTTGCAGAGCTGCAGACGGGGTGGCAGGGAGACAGCCTGTGTTTGGGCTGCTGGGGCTGTTTTCCCGAGTGCTAGCTCTGGCCTGCGATTCTGCCATCCGGCCTTTCCTGAATTTAAAAGCGCTTCACGGTACGATCGTTCACATGCCGGGCACTCGCGCACCCCTCCCTGAAGACGCCCCAGCGCTGTGCCCGAAGGGTGGTGGAGGCTGAACGCCCACCCGGAGCTGTGAAGTTACTCGTGCAAATACTAGAGGTCGGGACTGGGAGGGCGGCTGGCAGCTCCCCTGCTCCAGCCGCTGCCCTCCCCGGGGGACAGGACAGGGTCACGACTGCCCGCCTCTGCTCTCTGTTAACCCCAAACGTGTTTCACACGACTTCTCATACTGAGGGACAGGGGACTGGGAGGGCTCCGGCACTTCAGTGACGAGTTATCCTCTGCCAGGAGTCGCCGAACGCCTTCCTGGGCCTGACCGCTTCGGCCATAGGCAGAGGACGCTCTCAGCCTGCGATACGCAGCCGCACCATCTGGCTGGTGCATGACTATGAAAGCTTTCCATCCCACAGACATACCATTGGGTATTGCCTGGTCTGGACATCCCCCTCTACAACAGCCCTGGGGTCTTGCGTAGACCTCTGGCAGCCCTGCTGGGCGCAGACCCCTCGCTCGTTAGCCTGCTGCCAAGCCCGTTAGATCGAGCACCCTTACGCTCCGTGCAGGGAAAGCCTTGCACCTGGGCACCGCACACCACCCTGCCTCTGACCAGCTGAGGAAAATCAATTCCCCGCCTTATTTCAGGGGGGCACCAGGCTATAAAAAGGGCATAACCCTAGCTGCACTCACTGAGCAGCTCACCCATGCTTTGGGATCCATGCAGCTCTGAAATGCAGCAGATGAGTGTGGTTTTGCTGCTTTATTCTACTCATTCAGGTGAAAGTCTCAGACATTTGCTGTTACTTGTTTCCAGGTCATGCTACGGCCAGGAGTCCTGTTTTGTGCGGTATATTCTCTGTTAGGAGAACATAAGCTGTGCTTTCTGCATAGATTTATGTTCATACCTTATGAGCCTGTGACTCTGAAGGGAAAAATGATAATGTGAAAGATAATGCCTGCTGGCAGCTTTTGCACCAGCCAGAAGGAGGCATGAATTATTTGCAGTAGTTATTGGTCATGTTTATAATGCAGCGGCTTCTTTCAAGAGGTGGTAGGACATGGGCTTTTTGCACGTTAAATGTTAAAAGGCAGCGTCAGCTTTCACAGTAATTTAAGGCTGGCATTTGTTCTTGCCTTGTTCTTGCTCCCTAAGTGCACCAAGGGGCATCTTTCATCTTTTTAAGAGGCTTATAGTTATTAGGCATCATAAACAAAAGCCTTTAAACAGTCTCACTGCTTCTTACAGACTGGCTTTGTTCCACGCATGGCCTGAAACAGTGAGTTTTCCTTTTGGTCTATTGCCCATTTGACCTAAGAGGAACAAGGGAAGGAGGGAGCGTGAGTGTGTTTGCATGTGCATTTGTGCGTGCGGGTATGTGAGATTCCTCATGTCATTGCTCTTCTGTCTTTAAACTGTGAGTGACCCGCTGCCGGATGGGAAGCTGGGTTTCCTGTAGCATAAGCACACGTAGCTGTAATACAGAATAGGACAGTATCTTTGCAAGCGCACACATGCGTTTTTTAGCATTAAGCTGAGACAGGAGTTTCAGGGCAATGCTGCAGGTGACTTGGGAAAGGATTTTTATGCCTTTTAATTTAAAAAGGCAATTTAAAACTGAGGTGGAAGGTGCCAGCTGCCGTTAAACACAAGGGCGGATGGCAGCTTACTGCGCGGAGTTATGGCCTTCCCGTCTCCATGCATCTTGAAGGATTGTTTTTAATATTACTGTCTTCTCTTTGGTTTCCTCCCGTGCGTGAGATGCAGACGGAAACCTTGAGTGGGTTGGCCGGCTCTCCTCAAAAGCTATCTCAATGCAGTGCATGGTAAAAACCAGCCTTTCTCCTGAATGCTTCTTTGCCCGGCTCTGTGCAGCGACTGCTGCCGGGCACCGCGCCAGGACGCCCTGTGCGGCGGCAGCCCGGGGAGGCCTCCGCAGAGCCTTGCCCCCTCCCTGATGTCCTCAAGCGCTGGCTCCTTCGGCTCCCAAGAGCAGCTCTGCGACCAGGGGTGAACTTGATTCCTGCGGGCACGTGGCGTTGGCTGCCTCCCGCCCTTGCCTTCGCCGGGCTGGAAACTCGCCCTCCATCTGAATCGGGTGCCGCGGTCCCGAAAAGGTGGCCCCCGTCCCCCAGCGTGGCCGAGCCTGGCTCAGGACACCCTCCCGCTTGAATTGGCTCGTCCCAGGCCGCGGCCACCCCGACCTGCTGTTCTTCGCCGAGAACAGCCGCTCCGACCTTGACTCCGGGTGTTTCCTGGCAATTAGCAACCAGCGGAGCTAATCAACACCTCCCAGCAGAGCACCACCGCGGCCGGGAAAACGGACCCTGCGATTGATCTGGTGCTGGGAAGCACCGCCAGCTCTCGCCAACTTGGCATTTACAGAGCTTAAAAACAACAGTAAAAAAAAAAAAACCCAAACCAAAAACAAGCTGAAGGCCCCTCTCTGCCTCGTGTTTCGGGTGAGCTGCTCTGCACCGCCCCGGCTGTCACCGCCTGGAGCGTCCCCTGCGCCGGGAGCAGCCGCCCGGCTGGGAGCAGGGCAGCGAGGGCGAGTCCTCCCCTGCGGACTTCAGCCGTCCCCAGCACTGTGCACAGGGTCATTATCCCACTTCCAGATATCCCTGAAAGGAAACCTCATGGTTTTCTGCCTGTAGCTTTCTCCCAAACAGCTCTTGCTGGCGGCTTGTGCTTTGGACCGAGGGCAGAGCACAGCTCGGTGCAGCCCGCCCTGGCTCCAGCCTGGTAGGAGGCATCTTCCCGTTCCCCCGCCAGCGGCGCTCGCGGAGAAGAAAAGCCCTCGCTAGCGTGCAGCACCTTTCCAGCAGGTCGCTGTCTGGCGAGCGCTGTTGCTACACAGCTTCAGAGAAGCGATAAACAGCCACGTTCGGGCTCTTGCATAATACCGTGGCCTGATTTCCAGAGCGGCCGAGCCCCTTCCTTGGGAAGAAGAGCCGCTGGGACTGGGCCGGGCCAGCGTGCCTCCCGCCGCTGGTGCGGGGTGACGCCTGCACCCGCCAAAGCCGCTGTTGAAAACGCACTCCCGGAGCCGAGGAGAGGTTGGAGGCTGGCGCCCGGTGGGGCGGGAGCCTGGGGCTCACCGAAGGCCTCAGCCGTGCTCCCCGCCGGGGCGGCGGGCCAGTTTCGCAGGGTTATCGCAGCGGGCTGGCTCCGGTGGCCGAAGCCTCGAGCTGCACAGCGGCCTCTGCGAAACACGGTCCCTGCGAATGCTCCCCCGATGGTGAATAAGCGCTCTGGTGCTCCCTTGGCTGGCTCCGGGCGCCGTGGGCCGTGCCGCACGGGAACCGAGGCCGAGCTCCCTGCAGCTCGCCTCCAGCACATCCGGCTTCCTCGCTTGCAGGAGGCAAAAACCATATATATGTGTATATAAAATGTATATGTTACATATAAACACATATATGTAATTTTTTTTCAGGAGCCTTTGAATTGCAGGTTGTAGCAATCTTAGCACAGGTGCATACTTAATTCTGTGCTTGCTACTGTCTTTTATTGGGATCAGCAAACGGCTAGAGCTGTATTTCAATCTAAGCCAGTTGCATTTAGCTCTCCGAACGGCCTCTGCCTGGCCCCCGGCTCCCAGCAGCCGTGCAAGGCTGGTTCCCGTTGTCCCCGCGCGCGGGAGCCGGCCCGGTTCCCGCGCTCCGTCCGGGCTGGTGGCCGTGCCCGGCCCCGTGGGCGCCACCAGGCTCGACGCCGGGGGCCTGGGTTTGTGCTCGGGCCAGCTCACGCTGCTCCCCAGCGCCAGCCGGCTTGCGGAGAGCTGGCGGTCACACGGCAGAGGATAAATATTGTTGGAAGCGGAGCCCCGCGGCGGCCACGCAGATGTTTCCCCGGGCCTCGCTGCGCTCCCGGCTCCCGGCGGGGACCAGGTTACGCAAACGCGTTTTGGACGCCCTGCCTTTTCAGCGAGGTGGCCCAGAAGGGGCCGAGCTGCGCAGCCCTGGCGGGAGGCTGGAGTGCCCCTGGGGCTGGGTTACGGCAGCGGCGTCCTGTCCTTCCGCCGGCCGGGACGTCGCGGCTCTGCTGCTTTTAGCTGGAAGCTCGCCACCGCTTGGAAACCCGTCCTCTGGAGGGGCCGTTCAGCCCCGGCTCTCCGGGGAAGCGGCCGCGGCCTGCTGCGCGGCTCTGCCCCCATAAGCTTACTGCGGCGTGAGCGTGCCCATGTCCACGTGTGCGGCGCGGCACTTCTCTCCCTGCCCTTGCCGCGGGCTCGGACAGCACTGTACGCTTGTGAAAGCCCGTGATAGCTCATTGTTTCTTCATTAAAACAGGAGGGCATCAGCAAACTGCTGGCATTCCCTTTGCCGCTGACAGGCTGTGGGCGCCTCTGGTGCATCTACGAGCCGAAGGAAAGAGGCAGCTGGTTACAGATGTCTCTTTACGAGGGATGGATGTAATGAAGATCAAACGCAAAGAAACAACCACTAAGTGCAGCTGCCTGGTTTAGGGGATTAGATATGGCTGTGAATACCGAGCATGGATTACGCCCAGCCCAGCCTGCCAAGCGGCGCTGATGTGGAGGATGGAAGGGGTAAGGAAGAGTATGACTTAAATGACTGCTGGTGCCTAATTTCTGTACGTTATCTCTGCTGCCCAGTACACTGGGCTGAAGGACTCACGCTGCTCTTTCAAGCCGGGTTACGGGGTTGGACGCCTTCAGGCAAGAGCTCACTGACGCTCAGGGTGACATGCAGGGCCGAGGCAGGCTGGCCCGGGTGCCGGCCGAGCCGTCTGCGCCCCGCGCAGCCCAGGTCACCCACCACCGCGCCGCCTGGCTGGCCAACGCTGCAGCGCCTGTCCCAGCAATGCTGCCTGCTGCCCGCCCGGCACCGTGTGCGCGCGTATGCACTGCTGCGCAGGTCCTGCCCCGCAGACGGGACCCTCCCGCACCAGCCCCTGCGCGGTTCCCTTGGGATCGGTGCAAAGCTCTGGTGGGTGCCTGCACCCTACCAGCCTGCACGCACCGCCAGGGCACCGCAGGCCCCCGGCGCCCCGGCAGCGCTGCCAGCAGCGCACAGCGGCCGCAAAGCAGCATCCCAGAGACGACCACCCTGCGGACACCGCTCTGCTTCCTTCTGCCCTCCCTGCCTGCCGCTGGCTTTCCTGAGACTCCCCCAGCGCGGGAGCGCCCAGCGCACCCTGTCCAGGCATGGTCTCTGGTCTCGCTCAGGGCGGCCTGGAGCTGCCTGCCCACAGCCGGTCCGTCGGCTGCACCCCCCAGTACTTCGGGGGTGATTTACAGGGAGCTGCTGCACAACCGGAGAGAGAAACGGCCTGACACGGTGCTCCCGAAGCTCCTTGAGGTGAGCTCTGAGTAATTACTCCACTTACAGGCTGAATTACGGTAAAGCCAGTGGCCTCCATACAAGAACAGATTTCAGGCTTCCTCTGTAATCACTGGCTCAGGCCTTGTGCTCTGCTCCCTCCAGTTTGAAGGACGTGTTCATCTCCCTTTGTGGGTCTTTAATCATGCTCCTAATCTTCACCTTTTTGTCAACTCTTCTATTTCTAGTGCATACGTCACAGAAGGCAGTATATTAATCAGCCAAGTATTCTTTATTGCTTCTTGTCAGCAGCAAGCTGTCTTCTAAAAAGGAGCAACCAGGTGTCTCACCCTGGCTTTGCGTAGGAGAGGCATCCATCAAAACTGTGTGAATGACAAACCCGTTGGGAACGTGAATTGTTGCTCAAGGTAAATGATGAAGGACAGGGCTCAGCTGGGTGGAGAGAGAACAGCTGTAAATCCAGATCCCTCCCTGAGGCTGTGTTTATGCCAATATTTATGAAAGACCATCAATAGCTTCTCCATCAGGAGGAAGCATGCAACAGGAACAGGGAGATATTTTTGTTCCGCATTTTCTTTGCATTCATTAACTTTTTGAGTTTTTGAGAGTGGGATTCCAGATGGCCCTGAGGCTCCAGGAGACAAAACACGCTTGGAACAAGCTCCATTGCTTTGCAGGAACGGAAATGAAAGCCTACGCACACCCTGGCCGCATCTACCCGGAGCCCTAGCAGCACAGCCGAGACAATATAGGTGCATCCAGCCAGAAGGAGTTGGCATGGAAATGATATCAAAGTCCGACCCCTCTTCCCGCATCCATAGCGACTGCTGAAAGTTGGTTAATTAGTGCCTTTCTCTGTGCTCCATCCACTCCCTGCACGCGCTTTGGGAGGAGACAAAACGCAAGAGAGCTGGCCGGGTTTGGAGGTGGTGGCAGGCAGCATCCAGTCTGCGCTCAGCTGTGCATGGTGAGTGGCAGTTTGCAGTAATGGACCTCCAGGAGCAAGGAGATACTCCAGGAGGAACCAAAGAGAGCACAGAGGTGGGAACCCTCTTTGTGAGAGCCGTGCCTTTCACTGCAGCCGACGCAACCTTATGTTTCTCCTCCTGTTCAATCTATACACAGAATATGATTTTCTGTACTAGGTTCCCATAACGTAGCATCACCTTTTACCTAGCGCTTTCATCACTACAACGAACAGCGCGCCGATGTAACAACACCTCTTGTGAAGGCGGAGGAGCGTTCTCACGCTAACCTGCAGCCGGCTGGGGAAGCTGCCTGGTGGGTCCAGCCAGCGGGAGCAGGAGCAGCGCCGAGTGCTTTGCACAGCTCCCCCGAGGAGGGTCTCATGCTACCCTGCAAGAGGAACCATACATTTCCCCGATGAGAGGCCCCTGAAGCTTGTTGCTGTACGTATCTGGTGCTTAAAGAATTTGATGAACTTGGGCACCGTGACCTTTCCAGGGCGAGAGCACTGAGTCCGATTACGCTACGGTCCTGCCCTCTGGCTGCCTGTCTTACGTAACCGGGCATGCCGAGGTTACGTGTCCCCATCATTAAGGAAACAGCCGTGTCCCCAGCGGGAAAATGACAAATTAGAGTTTCCTACTGAGCTGCAGTGTCTGAGCTGGGACTTGTGGGAAAATCCGTCAGATGTTAGCCTTGAGGTCCGCACCCGGCAAACTGGGCTGCTCAGGCACGCCGCGCTCAGGCAAGACTGTCCCCACAGCTAGGGTGACAGTGGGGCTGGAAATCAGGAAAGCATTACGAAGAAATCAGAATTGGGGTATGGAGAGCTGTCTCGTTCACGGGAAGGCAGCAAATGGCCTCAGCTTGGGAGGCAAGCCAGAACAGGAGCCCTGTTACTGGTCACAGGCCGTGGGACCTCACTAGGTGCGTCCGTACCTCGAGTAAAGCATTGCCAGGGATGGGGAATCCACCATGGGCTTTGGCAAAGTATTCCAGCTACGCTTGCCTGTTAAAATTCTCACCTTATTTCCAACTGCAATTTTGTTTCCTCTTTGCAGGGATCAGCTTAGCCCTTCATCCTCTTGTCTTACCTGCGCAGATGGAGTCCCCGGAATTTCTCACTGTGAAAATCTGCCTTCCCACCCTTTAATCGCTCTCTCGCTTCCTTTTTGGGCCCAATCCAACTTTCCTACATCCTTCTGCCTCGGCGACCCTGCGCTGGGGTCCGGCAGGAGCTGCCTGCTGTGCCGCAGCCAGCAAGCGGGGATATTCCTCTCGCAGAGCCCGTGAGCGCTCAGTATTGCCACCCATCACTCCCACTCGCTCCTCTTTTGGCTGCCACGGTGCTCAGGAGTTGATGTTCAGTAGGTTTCCCTCCAAGATGCCCACATCTTTCTCAGAGTCCCTGGTCCCCGGAGGCAGGCTCCCCTCAGTTGGGTGGGACCTGCCATCTTTTTCTTAAATGCACAGCCTGATGCCGAATTTACTAAAGATGAGTATTATTTCCTTCCCATCGACCAGGTGACACGGGCTGCTTTGCCGAGACCGGGTTCCTTTCAGCATTTGCTGAGAAACTGAGAAGGTGTTAAATAATGGAGGGCTAAGAATTAGTCCTTGCCAGAGGCCCTTACAAACACACCCACTGAGTGGTGATACCTTGTTTGCAGAAACATTTTGAGACCTCTGGAGTGTCTGAATTTCAAATGGATTAACTTGGCACTTTTGTTCCAGGCAGTTAAAATTGCCAAATGCCTTACATAAGCTTGTTACGTCAGCGTGATGACAAGTTTCATTGAAAGAGAGAATCTTAATAACATGTCAGAATCTCTTTTCCATAAAATTGTACTAATTGACACTAATTATATTTCCCTACTTCAAGTCTTCATCAGTCACGTCTTGTAGCGGCCGTTTCATTCCTTAGCGTGGGGCTGATGTCAGTCTGTCAAAACGGTGACAACCTGGGACGTCCTGTTTACTCCATTAAACTAATGGCAGATCAGCAATGCTGGGACCCGGGGGAAGTCCCAGGGACCTGCAGACGGTAACTAGACAGCTCCCTACCCCGCTCCTTTAAACTCACCCATGTGTCAGACCTGCTGGTTTCAAAATCTAACCTCCATGTTGTTAAGCATCTGCCTGAAGCACTCGTAGGATGGAAAGTGTCTTATAACTATTGTATTTCATTTTATAACATGATGTGTTGTTTGATTTTTGCCCCCCGAGTGCTGAACAGAAATACTTATTGAGTACTTCTTCTCTGGGCTGTTGCCTGCCTGGTTCTGCCATTCTGTGCCCGCGGAGAGCAGGACAGGTGCTGGGGTGCCTTCTCAGCCGGGCAGAGATTTCTCCCTGTGCTTACTGCTTTTTTCATCAGTCTTATGGGTGCTTGACGTATACAAATTTTGTTATAAACTTACACTCTTTATTCTGTTCTTTACTCTTGTAGCTGCCTTCACTTCTCCTGCTTGTATTGAACCTGCACCATTCCCATGGTTCCTGATGGTGTCGAAGCCTTTGAGGACCTGGGGGAGGTGTTGGGGGCAGTTGTCGCCCCCGGCAGGAGACACGATGCCCTCCCCATCCACCCCTCCATGGTGCCTGTTACCTGCTAGGTAAAGGCAGCACAGGAGGCTGTGGCAGGGAGATAAAAAGGCACATAGAGGTGGTGGAGGCTCAGCTGGTTCCTGCTGGTGGCCTTTCTTCCTGCTGAGAAGCAGATAAGCTCAGCATAGAGCAGGAGCCTCCACATGCCTGAAGAGGGAGGAGGCTTGGCTGATGAGCAAGGAAAGCACCTTCCGGTTTGGTTCACAGTGTGCTTCAGGAAGCAGGGCTGCTTGTACGGTTCTTGGAAATTATGGAGCTGCAGCCCAAAAGGTACCCAACTCGCATTGTCGGTGTGACTCTCGCTCAGTACAAAAACAAACACGCTATCTTTCTCCCCTCTCCCTGCGGGGCTTGAGCTGTGGCCGGGGGCTCGTGCACCAGAGGACACTGTACTCTTTGTGCAGAGCTTTCTGGCAGCCCATGCCTAAGGCCAGCTGGCTGCTGGGAGCCCTCTCCTCTCCCCTGCAGTACACTCTCATGGGGTCCCTGCACTCACCCCCCACCCTGGGAGCGTCTGCTGAGTTGTTAGGACTGTGCATAGAAAACAACATGTTTTTATTCCAGTAGCAATAAGAAAACACAAAGAAAACTGCTTCCAAGGATATAATGTGACAGCCTGGAGAGCCTAGACCCAGGCTCAAGCTAGGAGCTGCTTCAGATCTCTGTTCTGCTCCCTGATGCCCCCAAAAGAAAGCACGGATGGAGCAGGCTGTCGTTTTCCTGTGCCATGCGCTAGCAGCAATGGAGTGAAACCATGTGAGATGTGCTGGGAGCGGCCCAGGATGGTGCATCCTCGCACTGCAGGGTGGCTGGTGTGCAATGGCACGTTGCTAATCTGTAGGAGCTTGTGTACCAATGGCCCAGCAAGCGCCCCTTGCTGCTGCTGCTGCTGCAGCAGGGTGCGTGGTGTGTCTCATCACCCTGCCTCGCTTTTGAGGTTCGTTCTCCCCGTAATTAACATTCCTCGGAAACTCCCGGATGTGCACGTGGTTAGCGGTTAGAGCAGGCAGACGGAGGCAAGATGCGTGTAACAATTCTTTCTCTGCCAGTAAATTCTGTACTTGCAAGCTTGCCTGTGAATTGTCCATTCTTCAAAGAAGGTTGTGGGGTGGCTCAGACATATCTGAGCCTGTGGATAGGCTGGAGCAGCACGCGGGCAGGCTTTCGGCCCCCATGCCGTGCATTGGGCATCCCTTGCTCCCAGGCTTGTTTTCCAGCCCCTGCAAAAAGCTCAGCACCCATCCTGCCTCTGAGGCACCCTCAAGGGCTGTGGGCCGCATGCGAAAGTACAGATGCCTTGTGTGTCACCACCAGGCTGGGCTTGTGCAGGATCTGACCCACACAGAAGAAGGGGAAGGAAACAGGGAGATGGCCATGGTGGCAGCAGCACCCTGGCCACTGTCTGCTGCCTCCCACACTCTGGAAAGCTAGGATAATAAATGCCCATGGATATGATCAGTGCAAAACAGACTAGCATGGGCCTGGCAGCAGGCTAATTCAGCTGGCAGAAGAAGGGTTTCTCTCACAGCTACACATGAAGAACTGCTAACAGCTCAATGAGGCTGGCAGCCACCCTAGCACCCAGCCCCAGCACAGTCCCCCAGCACATCACCTGTGCTTTGCCCTTGTTGCTAGTTCATTGGCTGTCCTCCGGGCTCGTTTGCCCCAGCTGGTCCCAGGCAGGCTAGTTAGGAGCTGCAGGCGGCCCTGGCGCTCCCTTGCCTGTGGGGGAGGCTGCCTCTTCCTCTCCCTGTGCCTCACCAGTGCCCAGCCAGCCCACCTGGTGGTGCTCATGGGTCTGTGGTGGCAGGCAGGGCACTGGG
The DNA here is from genome assembly GCF_040807025.1 of Struthio camelus. Taxonomy (NCBI): domain Eukaryota; kingdom Metazoa; phylum Chordata; class Aves; order Struthioniformes; family Struthionidae; genus Struthio; species Struthio camelus. The sequence continues at coordinate 18,372,313 of NC_090950.1, forward strand.
AGGCTGCGGTGAGAAGGGCTGCTCTGCTGGTCTAGATATGTCCCTGTTTGTCACCCTGCTCATGCTCAACCAGAGGCTTGTGGTCCCCTGGGCACCAGGGTGTGTGCATGGTGGGCAAAGGTGCTGCCGGAGCTTGGGTCCCCAGCAGCTGTGGGAGGTGGCTAGCTGGGATGTCCACAGCTGAGTGGAGCATGGTCTGATGTCTGTGCAGCAGCGAGTGAGAAATCCCCCCTGTCCCTGGGACCAAGCCTCTGAGGTTTTGTGCAGCAGGAGGGAAGTGCTAGCCCTGGCTGGGTGGGAAGCAGCATTGGAGGGGTGAAAGGAGGTTTCTGTTCTTCCAGGGTGAGGGGGAGAGGGATTTAGACTTGCAGACCCCAAAGCTGGATCATCCCAGTTCTCACACGTGCATGACCCACCATCCCCTTCTCCCTTTCTAGAGAAAGTGCTCAAGACTTGAAGCTGCAGTCCATCCTCCTGGTCCCGGTAAGCCCTTCCGGTGTTTGATCCATCTCACTGTGAAAAACCGCAACTGATTTTGATGTGGCTTTTGTTGAATGTGAGGTTTTAGCCCTGAGATGCTGTTTGGCCTCTCCCCATAGTGGTGTAGAGCTCATATCTCTCCCCTTTGGACCTGTTGTTCTTGATACCATTCATGTTGAAGGCTTGTTGCTCTAATGAGGCATCTTTCCTTCTGAATTTCCCATTTTTCATCCATCTGCCCTTGCCAGGAGGGTGGAGCAGGGTTGGAACAGGTCACTGAAAGGTGGTGGTGGTGGGCCTCCGTTCTTGGAGGTCTCACAGACTCAGCTGAGCAGACTCAGGTTTTTTTTGCTAAGAGGAGGAGGTTGGAGCAGAGGCCCCCAGAGGTCCTTTCCAACCTGCATTTCTATCATTCTCCGGGTGCTAACTCCAGAACTGGACAGTGATTTATTAATGACTTTAACATTACAGTGAATGGCACCATGACTTCCTCCTGCTGCTGCTTTATTTTCCCTTTTAATGTTAACCTCAACTACAACAGACCTCTTCTGGGGGCTCACTCTGAGGCTTTCATCAGCTGTGGTCCCTAGGTCATCTTCTCAGTCATTGCTTCCCTGTGTTGAATCTCACATCCTTCTCACCACCTGTGCTCTCAGGTCCCTGGTGGACTGCATGCTCACTGTTTTAAGATGTATTTGGGACTGTGGCTGTTCCCTGGGTGATTCATATCATTGGTATTAAGCAGCATGTGCTTTCTGGTGTTTATTGCACCATCAATCTTTGCCATCTGCCTGTCTTACCAGAAAAGATATTTCTAGTCATTTAGTTAATTGGTTAAAATACTAACCTATGCAACACTATGAACTGATCCCTAGGACCTGCTAGTAACAGCCATATGACATCTCCAGTTCCCTCTTACACTTCAAATGTGGCCAGACCACCTGCTTTCATACACGTTTTTTGCATGAAATGCCCGGTGGTATTGAAAGACTTGGGGAAACTGGATTACAAGGTATCAGTCCAGTTTGTCAGGTAGGACTGTAACCTTCTCCCGAAAATAGGGGCAACAAATCTGTTCTGTACATCTTGCTCAGGAAGCATGCTGGCTGGCAGAGAGTATTAGGCTTTTAACTGTGTTTGGACACAATGTCATATCTTGGGTGGCTTGGATGTTTGGGTGTGTGGGGAAAGTTGGTGGTATCTGGGTGTTCTCTGCCCCATCCCTCTCTGATCTGTCTAGGTCAGGGCTTGGCATTGAGGCCTAGGCTCTGTATGGTGACGAGTTTGCAGCCTTCCTTCTTGCAGCACCTAGATAGCATATTGTGTTGGTTCCCCCATTGCACTGGCTTCTATACAGCAAGAGTCAGTCACAACTGATTTTAAAAAAAATAAATTTTTTAAAAAATATAAAACAGCACCTTGTGGAAGCAGATTCCCTTTTGGGGCAAGCACTGTTTTATTTTGTCTTGCTGAGGCTCCCTGTCTCATGGGAAGGTCTGGTGGTAGGCATCGATTTTTGAGGCTGTGCAGAGGTCTGCTGATGGTACGTGTGCACAAGGTCACTGCCCTGCCTTGGTCTTGGGAGAAACGACCTTGTGCCACAGGCATGGGTGCTTGGAGACCACCAGCAGTGACGTGTCCGTGCCCTGCCTCAAACATGGCCTGGGTCTCCTCTCACATACGGATATGCTTTGCTTGGGTGGTGGATGGAGGCCACGGGGCTGGGGCAGCATTGCCATTCCCTGAGCTAATGGATGTGTTTCCAGGTATATTCATTAAACAGCTGAGTGTGTTGTTGCAGGAAGTCCTGCTGTGGCTGGAAAATTCATCACCAGTGTGCCACTGCCCTAGCTGGACAGGCTGGGGGGAGATGCGAGATGCGTGCAGGGCCCTGGCCATTGGGCAGCGTGGAGGAGGACATGGGATGCTGCTGGTGGCCCTGCTGCCATGGGGATGAGAGCAGCAGCACATGGATAAGTGAGAGCAATTGGAGCTGGAGCAGGAAAATGGCATGTGTTGAGGACAGGGAGCCCAAGCCCTTGCATCCCAGGGGCTGGAGCTGTGGCTTGAACCCCACAGGGAGGGCTGACAGGGCTGAGCCAGGACCAGGCAGCGGGAGTACGTGCCAGGGACAGGCTGTGCCTTGTTCCTCCCAGTGGGGAAGAGGAGGCGGAAATGCGGCACGCGTGTAGCTTTTTGTCCCTGTGAATGATCTGTGAGCGCAGCAGGGGTGCTGGCACTGCTCTGCAGCCTGAGCCTGTGCTTGCGTTAGCACCTTCTGAGAAATGAGTCCTTACACCATAATTACTGCTGTCTTGCACAGATGTTTTCTGGCTGGTTTAGTTTGATTGTGGCTGGGAGTTTATGCTTCAAATAACCCTCCCTGGGAAGATGCTTTTCCAGCAGAACTGGGGCTGGCTCAGCTCTCTGCAGCCCTTTCCTCGGATGCTGACGCTGCACCTAGGGCAGATGGGAGCAGGGGGTGTTGCACCCGTTTGTGGCTGCTGGCTTCTCCCTTCCTCAGTGCCTATAGGTGTGCTGGAAAAAATACTATGGTGTTTGGGAAAGTCTGGTGATATACTGGCTGGTATACCCTGGGCCCTCCTGCATGGGGAGGAGCAGGAAGAACAGAGCCTGCTGCCAGCAGAGCCCATGTGGTACGCGAGCACCTGCACCCCCATGCACGTGGGAGGCTGCTGAGTGGCTCCAGCCAGTGCTCCTCGGGGACCAGCACTAATCAGCTGCCTGGCAGGGCTATGCTTCTCATGGAATAATAAACAAGGCTGAACAGGAAACCAGTGATACTGCAAAGCGGTGACTTAGGACAGAGAGCTGGCCCAGGCAGCAGCCCTGGTGGTTGAGAGCCCATTAATGGACTCGAGCCAAACCCATTGAAGGCAACGGAAAGCCCTTATTGGTTGTGCTCGGCTTGACCTGGGCTGCTGGCTGGCACAGGAGACAAGTTGCTCAGGAAGAGCAAGGCTTGGCTGCCGGTGAGAAATGCTGCTGGGGTGGACTCCTGTCCATCCAGACGATACTCCTGAGGCACTGCTGTCCTCTGTGCTATGCAGACCTCCCACAGAGCCAGCAAGTTGTCCTCACCCAAGCTGTGTCCTCACCTGAGCAGAGCTGCTTGGGCACGGGAAGGTGTGGGATGCCATCCTCTGCATCCTCCCACGCTACCTCTGCCGGGATCTGCCAGACTCGATCCTCTCTGAACTCCTGCCTTGCTCTCTGCGCAATGCATCTTGCTTGCATGCTGTAGGATGTTGGTTTGAAAGCACTGGTCTTTACTCCAAAAGTCCTTTAAAGTGGATCAAAGAACAGCTGTGTTTCAGGGGTTGCAGCCCATGCAGCACGGGGTCCTCTTGAAAGTAATGAGAACTTCTTGCAAACACTTCTGCAGCAGTTTTTCTCCTCCCTGTCAGCCTGAACGCTCAGTGGAATAAGCTGCACAAGGATGACCCCAATCTCTATGTAATATGATAAATTATGTAATGCAATGTCACAATTATACATCCGTGAAACAGAAGTAGGGCAGTGAGCTGCCGTATAAGTCTCCTGCTCTCCTGATGAGCAACACCCACAGGCCTGCTGCTGAATGAACCGTAATCTCTTTGGGTCACCTCCTTTTGCATCCTTAATGGCAGAGCTCCCTGCAGAATTTGTGGGAGCTTTTAAGACTCAGCTTTTCCTTCAGAGGCAGGGTTAAAAACAAACAAAGGCAATGAGCAGGCAATTTCTGCATTCAGCATCGTATTGCTTGTTGGGAACATTAGGTCAAGGAAGACAAATATTAATCCACAGCCCTGGCTTGCAGGCAGCTGAGCAGTGCTGCCTGCGGTTGTGCAGCACAGACAAGGACTGCACTTTGATTCAGGCAGAGATCTGCACCACATCAGCTCAAGCAGTGTATTTTGTGAGAGGCCTTAAAATTAGCTTTAGGAAAAGAAATATGAACATTGGCAACATGCTGCCTTGAAGCTCCTGGAGAGCCTCAGAGAGAGGTTCTTCCTGTGTTAGGGAAGTACGCACTGTCTCTTGTAATGACGTGGCTGTTGGGTTGTCGGGTGCTCGTTCACAGCTTCATCCAAGCACGGCAGCCGGCGCTAGCCAGGAGCACCCAGCGCTGCTCCCTGTCCCGCTGCTGAGGACCGGCCCCCAGGGCCGCGCTAGCATGTCAGTGGGACACGTGCTTGCTGAATCGGGGCCTGCACGATGGGCCTGGCTGCTCTCCTCCTACAGAGCCCTGCTGGGGCGCAAGCTGTGGGGAGAGCCGCAGCAGCACTGCTCGCCCTCTTCCCTGCCCCAGGGTTGCCTCTTGCTGGTGCTTGCACGGCCCCCTTGGCAGGCCTTGGGCAAATCATTTAAAGAGGGCACTGTGCTGGGTGAAATTGGAGCCTGTTTGGATCCTCCAACAATGGTATTTTATTTGTGTCTTTGCAATTTCTTTAACAATGCCTTGAACATTCATGTTTCATCTTTCTCAAAGTGCCAGGGGAAGAGTAAATACATCATGATCTTTGAGATTGTCAGCAATTGGGCAAAAGAAACGCAGAGGATTAACTGAATTGACTGGTTTGGGCAATTCAGAGCCTGCAGGAAGATTCAGAGAAGCCTGTATTTCATCTCTGCTTTTTCTTCTCCAAACAAAAGTGGGAAACAGTGTGGGGGAGGAGAGGCAAAGAGACAGCGAGACGGAAGGAGAGAGAGAGAGAGCGTGCAAGAGAGACCTAGCACAACACTGATAGAGCTCTTTGAGTAAGCTAAACGTTCGAGAGCAAAACAGCGCTTTGGAGATATGCAGAATTGGACAGAAGTCCTTTGGGATTGCTGTGTTGGTTGCCTCTTGAGATGAGAGATCGAGTCAATTGCGAAGTAAAAAAAATTCAAACTTTATTTTTGTAAAGAGCAAGGAATGAACTCTTTGGCTGATCGGAGCTCCTGTGCCCGGTTGGGAAGGTGACACGGCTGGGCTATGATCCCGCAGGGGCGTTCAGAGCTACTTTGCCCATAGGAGCACTCATGTGATGCTGGAAGAGGTAGTTACCCATGTGGGTAGCTGTGTTGGGATGAGTCTGGAGAGGGTTTGTTTGGGTTGGAAGAGCTGAGCCATGCAGCTGCTTTTCTGGCTCCTCCAAAGGCTACCAAAGTCCTCCTGGTAAAGTAGGGAAATCAGGACATGACAGCTCAAATGTAAAACTGCAGTACCAGGAGAGAGCTGCCTTGGAAAACAACCTTTGCAAGGTCATCTCTGAGCCACACAAAGCAGCAGCAGAGGGTGCTTTTCTGCAATTCAGCTCAAAAAGACTGGGTTTTACCCTTCCTTTATGGGAAGGAAAGCATGTGATGACAGGTCCCTAGAGCTTTTATTTTGAAGCCAAATGCTTAGAGTGCATGAAGACAGCAAAAGCGTTTTCCTTCAGGCAATACAAATCAAATAAATGGAGACACCACACTGCAACTCTGTGCAACAGTCAACAGAAAAACACTGCTTGTACCTCAGCATTGCAAGCACATCACTGACAGGAGGTGCCTAGGACTGGCATCGTCAGCAGCCCTTCTTCCCCCAGATATCTTCTGCCTGCTTGGGTCAGGGTTTCTGCCTAGTATTTGGTGAAACTTTGTGCTGTAGTTCTTACAGCAGGGTTTTTGTGCTCCCTTTTTAAAGATGGGTGAATGAAACTGTCAGTAGTATTTAATTTTTACTCTGTAAAATAAACTCCAGGAGGGACTGTCTGGTTAAATTAACTCCTGATTCAGTTTGTGAAGTTGTCCTGAGTTCTTCCCTTATTTTCTTTGTATTTTGTAACCCTTGCTGTGATGGAGGGCCTGGCATTGGGATGGGGCACCGTCCCACCCTTCGCATGCCCATTGCTCTCACCCCTACAGTCCAGGCTGCTGCCACATGCAAGAGGAGCTGCAAAGAGGGGACCTGTCTGCAGCGGGACTGCATTGCAAACGGATAGGCTGGGAAGCTGATAACTCAGCTTTGCTATACTAATGTCTGCTAAATAAGTGATCCCGAATGCAAATAGAGTTGTAAGCAGCACTAAAGGCAAGAAATGAGCCTGTGGATTTTGTAAGTTACAGGGCTCTTATCCTCTCATTACAGGGGTTTTACAGCTGTCATGTAAGTGAGCCATCTCCCTGGAAATGAAGCATTTTCCTTATAAGCAGCACTTTAAGTGTTACACGCTATTTAGTAGATGAGGCTTGTTTCTAGTTAAATAACAATAATAATCCTCTTAACTTGTATGCCTTGTGTCTGGACTACCTGCCACAGCTGCAAATTGAAGTAGTCCGGGGGACCACAGAGTCTTTTGCAATCCTGCTGAGCAAGGGGATCAGTGCTTGCCTCCTGTACTTCCCCATGCCTGCACGGAGTAGCTCACCCTTATCTTTCCCCATTTCAAAAAAGGTGCTGTGCAGTGCAGGCTGCCTTCCCGGTCCCTCTGGCCAGAAGTTGGTATTTCATTTAACCACAAGCTATGCTGTTTTTATTATTTATTTCTTATTTTTAAAGCCCCTGGGAATGAAAGTGAGATGAAGCAAGGCTTGATGGCATTGGCATAATACCAGTAAGAAATCCAGTTAACTCTGCAGTGACAGTTTGCTATGCCTCCTATTTTGATTTATGGGGCTAGCACAACACAGACTTTGAAATAACCAGCAGCCCTTCTTTTTTCCTGGCTAGCACTTGTTCACAATACCTAGCGCTTCAGCCACAGGCTGTAAATCACTGGTTTGTTGCACTGGGTTTGCTGGAAGTGTCTGCCTCTGGGCTGGCCTCTGCTCTGCCTTGTGCATGGTGAGGATACTGGAGTCTGCTGCTGTCTCGCAAGTGGATGCAGTCATGTTGCCTTGCCTGGTGCTAGCTCCAGGAGGAACAACAGGGTCCAGGGTGCTCAGAGGTGACCCCTGGGCTCCGTGTGCAGCTTTTGGCAGGGCTGTGGTCCCCAGAGCCCACCTCAGTGCCTTAGGAATAAGAGTCACGGTTGTTTTCCAGCTGTTTGCTTCCTTACTGCTTCTCCCTTCGCTCTGGGTTGGACCGAATCCAGGCAACTTCTCCCTTCCCATTGAAAGCTGTGCAGGCTCATGCCCGCTGCTGTCTGAGGAGTTGCTCTCTATTTCAAGAGAAATCAAGCCAGCTTTGTTTCTAAGCCTTGATTAATCATATTTTTCAGTCTTTCTTTTCTTCTGGAAGCTCTCTCTGCCTGGTGTTTGAGCTGGAGGATGCAGAAGCTTTGACGGGGGTTAGCCTTGGTGTAGCCCAGGAGTCCTTTAAACAACTTGTGCGGCAACCCGATGCTCTGTTTGCAGAAAATCCTGCTGGGCTGGATGGGTGGCACCTGTCTCTGCAGTTTGCCAGGGTAGGCGTGGGCACTGGGCGTTTGCCCTGCTTGAAGTGTGTTTCTAGGTCAGAAGGTTTTTTGTGTATGTGAGCTTGCCAAGCGTAGCAGGCCTGGGGTCCCTCCAAACTGTTCCTCCTTTCAGCAACCCCAGACCTTAGCTGGCTCTGTGCTGGGGCTGCTGTGCCCCTCCATGAGTGGTCTGGGATCCCTTCCCACATGGATCAGGGGTTTCTTAGTAGAAATGACCATCATTTGCTAATGAGGTAGCTGCTGCAGCAGCAAGTGCCAGTCCTTGTGAGAGCTCACCTGGCAGCTCTGTTCACTTGCTTAGGTCAAAATGACAGCTGTGTCCTGGAGCCAGGAGCATCCCTGACCCAGAAAAGTCTGTGGCGTTCTTTCACCTGTCCCACTAGCAGGAGCTGGTGCCAGGGCACCAGGAAAGCTAATGTATCTGTAAGAAAATGATGTTAATTACCGGAGGTACCTGAGTGCCCTTGCAGCTCAGCCGTATCCTGAGGAGATGAGCTCTATTTAGCGATCGTGGCCTTGTCTGCTGCAGGATGAATCCCCCTACTTCCTACCCTGTAGCAATATGTGCAATACTTCTGCTCTTGTTAAGAAATAACTACACTTTCTACAGTCCTGTGCTCCACTCTTTGAAGCACCTTCTCCAATGCTGACAGGTGTTCGGCACCATGTAAGCCTGTGACAGCAGAGTCATTGATTTTGTGTGTCCAGGGACGTTCTTCCCAGGGCTGTCTGGGGTGTGTGAGGTGCTGATGGTATCCAGCATGATGCTCCATTGACTGCCACCATGCAGTGTGTATCTGCATACAACCGTGGTGTCTTTACACCTTGAGTGCTGTGAGCGGTTCTAGTCATTGCCATGAGAAGGACAAATGGAGTTAGGGAGGATGCAGTAAATGGTGACAGAAATGGATGGGGGCAGGTCCTACAGGCTGGTTGCTCTCCCATTTGGTGAGGAGGAACCAGGGGTGGTGGATATGGTTGAGATTTACAGATTGTGGAAGAGATGAGAACCTTTATTCATCTCTTTCCACAAGACAAGAGGCACTTGGTGAAACTGTTAGGAGATCAGTTAGAAACAGGTAAAAGAAAGGACTTATTTGCGAGTGTGTGTGTCCAGCCTGGCTGTCACTAATGCTGTTCACAGACAGGGTCAGCAGGACCTGGAGGGTTCAAGCAGGTTCATGGTGATGAGGCCACACTTAGCCATGGGGTGCCCTGACCTTGGGACTGTGATGCTGGGGAGCATGGGGACAAGGTATGCAGAAGTGGCTGGGGAAGCAGTCTGCCCTGCCAGGCGCAGATGGTATCTGGTGCTCTTGGTGTACTCTGCTAGTGTTTGTGGTGGTGCTCTAGACTAGGCTGGTGCTTTGTGTATGGCAGGTCTGGTTGACTACACACGTGGCAGTCGCCTGGCACTGCTGGCTATCCGAGTATCTCTATGGGGTACTGTTAATCTGTCTGCCAAAGCAGACCGTCTTGCCTGGCTTATCTGTGTCCCTCTGGTCATAGGGACCTCTGGCACATTTGTGATGAGGCTGCCTGACCCAACTTGTTTTGCACCATGGAGACAAGAGGCCAGAAGTCCCTTTAGAGGGTCTCACCCTGGAAGCGAAGAGTTAAATCACAGTTGACATCCAGTTGTGCTGCAATTTGTCAGCCTGGACACATGTAGTCTATGGAGGAAAAACAGGCAGGGTAATTTCCTGATTTAAATGAATTTCAGAGACCACCACAGGAAGGAACTTGGGATGTGTCCAAAGGGCAACCAGGCCATGGAAAAATACCAGGCTGGGGATGGGGGGAATAAAGACTTGAATTTTCCCCTTGTCATTACCAGGGTGGTAGCCACCATTGCATTTTCCGGTCGTGTGTCCCGTTTAAGGGATTTAGGACACTCTAAATGTCAGATTGTTGAAGAATCAGCTCTTCCTGTGGAGAAATTTCCTGAGAGCCTGAGCCCTTTCCAATCAGCATTTCATTTTATTTACTGACTTCTTGTTGTACCTATATCCTGAATATAAATCAGGCAAGCTCTTTGCTGATGCCTTTCTTGTCCTTGGACAAGACCCTGTATTTAGGCAAGGCATAGTTCAAGTCACCCTGGGTTCCCTCAGCAATGCCAGGGACCAGTGTACCCTGTTCATCCTCTCCATGGCAAGTGAAGTGTTGGCACCAGTGCCACAGGCAGAGGAAAACGGCTTTGTTTGTCCTCATCTATTATCTGCAGTGTAGGAAAGAGGGCCCAGTTTTTCCAGATATAGTTGCTGAGGCTCATTCTCTGCATTGAACTTATCGGTTCCCCCAAAAGTCCCCCTGTTATGTCTTCCCCCTCCTCTGTTTTGGGAGAGGACTGCTCTGCTTGGCAGAGATGAGCCACATGTGACTTGTTCTTCTTTCCTAATCATATAGTTTTCCAAGTGGATGTGCTGGGTTTGGGAAGCATCTGCACGCAGAAGCAGTCCTGCAGCCTGTCCTGTGAGAGCGGGAGCAAACATGCTTATGGAGCTGAGCTGGGCTCTGCTCTGGGTTCCTGCCCGGAGCTTGTATGAAAGCATGTCTTCCTTCCTAATCTCACAGTGCCTTGCTTCTATGTCACTTGCTAACATGGGAATTGGATTCCTGAGGGGACTTTGCCATTAGAACCAGAATGAAAGATGCTGTGCTGGAAAAAGGACCTTGTTTTGTGTCCCTCAGTGTGGCTGAATGCTGGTGGCAGGCAGCGGAGCCCACATCTGGGTGCATGCAGGAACAGCTGCAGGAGCTGATCCTCCCAGTGAGTTTACAGCAAACCCTGTGAGTATGTCCCAGCTTTCCATGAGGGCTCTGCTCCGTGCTAGCTGCCCAGCAATGCCACAGCCAGCTTGGCAGTAAAGAGCGCATGTATCCTTACAAGGCAGAGCCCTGTGCATGAAATGGGTCCATACCGATGTTAAAATCCCTGGGACACTTCCTCTCCAATGCAGCAGGATCCTGTAGGTAGATCAGAGGAAAGGGCTGTGGCTTCTTGTAGTCTGAAACTTTACAGATACCAACCAAGCACTGAGAAATGAGTGCTGTTCTCCTGCCAGGGCGGGTTCTTGCAGAGAGCCCAGGGCTCTGCATTCAAAGAGTTGGGTAGATAGTGTGCTATCCCTAGGAGCCAAGTCTTTTATCTGATATACTGCTGTTATTAAGGATGCAACTAACACAGATCACTCTTTCCAGAGACTTTCCCATTGAAGGCTATTAAATACAAGATAACACCTCTGGCTCAGAAAGTCCCAGAGCCACAAATTGTTGATGGCTGATGGCACATCTTGCCAAGTACCGTTAAGCTTGCTGTGTTCTTGCACCCTGCCTTGGGAGTCTGCTGTGTGCCTCTGCTGGAGATGGCATAGTGGGTGTGAAGGGGTACTGAGCAAAATTACTCTTTGCTGTGACCCAGGGCAGCTGGTTCTATGTTAAGCACCTTTTATTTCATTGTACTTGACAGTAGGCAGTCGTCTGTTTTTTCTCACAGTAGCTGTGGAGGGTCCTCAGGGGGCTGGTTGCTGGGTAAAGAGGCAAAGGCTCATGGTCCCTGCTCCCAGTAGCCTCACTTGTCATATGCATCTTTGTCACCTTCGCTAGCATAGTCCAAGCAGTGATCCTGGCACAAACCTGGTGACAGCCGAGGTGTGAGTTATAAATGACAGTTAAGGCGGTCAAGGTATCAAGACATCAGGGTGAGAAGCTAGAGAGGAGAACCGGCTCCTAGACACCGGTGGACTGGAGTTATGAATGTGATGGTCTGCGTCCTGGTGACTTGGGATATTTCTAGACAAAAAAGAATTGGCAAAGCGCAAATTTGAGAAACATAAAGACAGCTTCTATTTTTTTCATCCCAGGTACCAAATCTAAGAGCAAAGCCTTTCAGTCATTAAAAGTCAGTTGAACAGAAAGGCTTTTTGCAAGTGCTCTCAGAATGGCACAGGCTGGATTGCGGAGACTATATCTATGAAATGTAGAACTGCAAGAAAAAGTGATAATTGACCGATACTGAGTGAATTCGTCTTCCTGTTAGAGATGCAGGAGTTAATAGAACAAAGGCCTTGTAGACAGTATGGAGCTTATTAGTTCAAGCTATCATCAACCCTGATTTAAAAATCTCTTTCCAAGAATGCCTGAGTGAACACTTGTGGGCTGAGTAAGCCCAGTTTTTTTTAATTCTTTTGCTGTTTTATGTCTCATGATGTGTAACTGCTTGATTATTATTTAAACAGCTTCATGATCAACTGCTTTTCAGGCTTAGAAAGCTGCATGAAATTTAGCATCATAGTAAAGGATTCAATTTGTTGGCCCAAAAATGAAATCCGTTTAAAGAAACCGTGACGCATGCTGGAATCCTTTAGGGCAAAGGGTATGTCAGCCTTGGGGAACCGTAGCACCTCGCTTTTGCCATGCTGGGCCCAGTGTCTCCCCAGGACTGCTGCTGTGACCACGAGTTACAGGAGCAGGGTTGCATGAGGGGGAAGACAGAGGAACAGGGTGGTTTTGGGAGTAGTAAGCTGTGGACCTTTACTTCTCGTTTCAATAGTAGAAGTTGTGGGGAGCAGCACTTTTCAAGATCAAACCTGCAGGTGCATTCCTGTCCGCAGGGTCTGAGTCTCATGGCAGTAGCACTTAGACACTTTTGAACGTGCTGTTGCTGCAGGTTTGTGCGAGAATAGCCTGGCACCCCTCTGACAGTGCTGCTGTGGAACTGGGGCCTGCAAGTATTCAGCCTGCAGCAGGCAAAATAATGCGCAATTCCTAAGTGTGGAGCTGGGTGTTTATAGGCTCTTATACAAAGTCCATATTCATGAGTTTGCTTTTCATCTTAACATCACACTGCAGTCTCCATGTTTCTTCCCAAGTAGAGTCCTCCTTTCATATGGAAATCCTCCCATCCCTCTAAATGTATTTTGACCCGTCTCCAGGTTCCTGGGTCTGGAACAATTTTCTGAGGTCTGGGCCCTTAGGCAGAGGAAGCAAATATCCTCTGCTGCTCCGGGGAGTCCAAGGTGGCTGCCCAAATGCTGGGAACTCTGTGATCTATTTCAAAGTGTTTGGTTGCCTTTTCCACTTTTTTGTATTTCCATATTGAGCTAAAACCTACAGAATACACAACAGTAGATTCTTATTGCTGGTACAGGGTTACAAGTGGTGATCTGTTATGTGTTAATGGTCATCCCCTCCCATGGAGCAGCTCAGGCTGATGGATCGCTACCAGGTCACTTTTCAAATGCGAACATCAGTGGGAGCAATATCCTACGGATGGATGCTAATCACAAATGACGGTTGCATCCTCTCCTCACAAAAAGTGTGAAGGTTATGAAAGGTCTTTTTGTGACCACTTTGGAGAAGAAACAGAGCCTGGAAGCAGAATAGCTGCAGGACTGATAGTGGTGCTTGCTCTGGACAGGGTGCCATTGCAGGAATCCTGCAAAATCTAACCTTAATGCTTAGGCTGGGAAGGATGCTGAAAAAGGAGTGTGTGCAGGTGTTTAGTCAGTTGGCTAGATGTGTTGTTTTTTGTGCTAAAGTAAAACATTGATTTACTTTGCTGCCTTTGCAACGTGCCTGTGTTCTTTGAGTTGCATTTATCCTAAAGAAGTTAACTAACAAACAAAAGTGCCTGTAAGGTTGATGCTACGGGAATAAATATTCTTAAAAGCAAACAGGGAGATTGAGAGCAAGCCCTATAACCAGGCTGACAGTTAGGTCTGAGAAAGGACATTGTTTCTGCCCCATGGGAACGTTTGGAAACAGCACACTAGCGGCGCTGTCCCAAGTTAACTGAGCCTGGGGAAGGCTGTGACCACAGAAGTGGGGCCTGAGCCCAGGAGCCTGGCGAGTGTCCAGCGGAGAGGGTCCTCAGGGGCGGCTGCGGGCCAGGAGGCAGATCCATGGCATGGAGAGCTCAGTTTGTTCCCACACAGAAAATAAACATGTAGGAACACAAAAACTGGGAGGGAGACAGACAGCAAGCCTTTTCTCATGGTAGCTCAGAGAAAAGACCAGATACCTGCAATGACTTGCAATATGAAGCTTAAGGGCAGCTTCAGCATCTTGAAAGTAAGTGAAGTAACTTGTGGTATCCAGTTACTGCAAATACAGTTCTTTGCAACCAGAAGGGACAAGTCATTAACAACAGTGAGAAACCGCTTGAGGAAAATCTGTGTGGAGATTAATCTTCTGTTGTGAAGGAGATATTTTCTGCTCTCTCTTAGTAAAAGGACACTGTTGGTGACAATTTCCTATTTAGTGTGTATTAAAGATCCCATTGAAACCTCCAGATTTATTTAGGAAAACACTCCTGGGGTGCCAACTGTGCTCTGTGTAATTTCATTCAAGCTTTTCAGTGGGTAGAACTTGAATTAAGCATGCAACTGCCCACAAAAACCCATTAGTTTTATTGCGTTCCTGATGAAATGGTGCAGAAGCTGTGGCTGGGGTTTGGAAGCCTATGTATCAAACCCATCAGCGTCTAGACAGAAAATAAATACGATAGTGGGAGCGACGTGGCTGTCCCTTTGCTATGCAGACGCAGCCTGGGGAGGGGGTTGGGGAAGGCGGCACAGAGGAGAAATACAGCCGTGGGAGTGGCTCAGGGCTCAGAGGGGCCTGATGGCCCTAACGATACCCTGGAGAAATATGGCTGGACAGCCCAAGCCCCTGCTGTTGGAAATCAGCTGGCTGCTGAGCCTCATGTAGAAGTGGAGAAGCTATTGCTGGGCACTGGGAAGGGGCTGCTGAGCTGGGGGTGTGATCCCATGGCTGCTCTGCAACAGCACCCGGGCTTTCCTCCAGCCTCGCCACGCTGCTGCAAAGCCTTACAGTGGTTTAAACATTTACCTGCCTTAAGCTTTTAAGATCTCTTTGATGGCCTCAAGTGTTCATCTGCATTAAGAGCTTACAGTGTCTTAAGTAGCCTTATGTCCCATGGGGAGGCTCAGCGCTCAGAGCTGCAGCTTGGCGATGTGAGTGTTTAACAGGATTTGCACTCCAGGGAGGCTCTGCAGGACTCACCAGCTTTCTCCACCCTTGGTCGGGAGGGACGGGCAGCAGGAGCAGGTCGTTCCCACTGCTTTGGCCTGTCCTCCGCTCTGGCCCGGACAGCTAAGACCATGACCACTGTCTGCATTGCTTTTGGGACGTACCAGTGAGTGAGCTGGTAGTGCCAGCTGGCTCCACAGGCATCAGCTCCCTCTGGCCCCACTGGCCTCACTGAGGTCCGCAAGGGTGTGCTGGAGACCAGCAGTAGATGAAGTAGGGACCAAGGATGTGCGAGACGTGAAGGAAAGGCCCTTCTGGGAGACTAAAGGGAGGGGGCTCCTGGAGGTCTGGGTGACAGTCCCTCTCCAGAGATGAGTGTGTGAAGCCTCAGGTCCTTGTGGGCAGCTCATGAGCTCTCACAAAGTTTCTAGGCCAAGAAAGTCCTTTACGGGGGTCCCTGAGTGCAGAGGTGGACAAACTCAGGCTGCTCCATGGCTGCGTACAGAAACCTTGGTGCTTCACAAAAGCACTGCCTTCCTGAGCTGTCCTTCAAAGCCCTGCGCAGACTGCTCATGGCTTGGAGAACCGCTCATGTGGTGAGGAGCAATGTCGGATGAGGACCGTGCGCTAGAGGCCCAGCACTGCTGGTGCCCTGCCCCGTGCTGCCAGTATGCATCAGGACTTTCGCACGATGGGAGGCGGCCCAGAGGTTGCCTGACCTCTCAGCGTCTTCTGGTTCCAGCCTTAGCTTGCATGCTGCTGGCAGATCAACCGATAATCGTGCTTACTGTTGGGTCCCAGCTGTGAGAAGGATGCTTAAATAGCTGTTAAGAAACAGCCAGAGCCTAGAGTTGAGCTTGTTGTCTATCAAAAAGGCTTGTGAGAAGCGAGGTAGATGTGCATGGAGCACAGCCTGCTCTTGGTGCCAAGCCAGGCTGCATGCCCACAAGTGAGCAGGTCTCCACAGTGAGTTTCTCCAAACTGCTGCACAGAGTCACGGTAAGCTTTAGCGAAATAGCCCCCGCCGCTGTCAGGCTCCAATTCCTGCCTCTGCCTAAGCTGATGATTATGATTAGATGTGCATGCCCCTGTGCCTGCTGCCCTCTCCCAGCACAGCCGCCGTGCCGTCAGTGCTGCTCGGCTGAGTGCTGCTGAGAAGAGAAGCCTGGTTTCCCTCTGAGCCTTCACTCATGAAAGATGCAGAGCCCAGCCGGTGGGCAGTGCGTGCCGCTTTTAGCGCTTTTAGCTGCTAGCTGCCAACAGCAGTGCTCTCAGGGTCGGTAAACGAGCAGCTCAGTTGTTGGCAGAACTCGGTATTGACTGTTCAGGCCACCGTTGGGCAGAGCTGTCATTTCCATCCTTGCAGGTGTGAGCACACAGGGGTTGTGGTGCAACGCAACCCTCCCCCCCAAACTCTGTTGACAAGGACTGAGACTGACTAGTGAAAACTCAGAGATGGCACAAAATGGTCCGTGCATGTGATGGGGACTGGGCCAGCTTTGGGGCTTCTCTCTGAGAGGAGGAGAAGGGGTTCACCTGCTCGGCTGCAGCACCGCAGGCAGCCTCCTGTGTAGCCCCCGCTTCGGGGTGCGAGGCACCTCAGGGTGGCGTAAGGGCATCGTGGCAGTGGAGGGGCCGTGGTTGTTGCAGGGTGTCTGTCATGCTCCTGGGGCACCAGCTTAATTAGTCACTCTTTCGTGCAGAACAAGCAAGAGCCGCTCCTGCTCTGCGTGGAGACACCAGCGCTCCTGTAGCACCAAATCCTGTGCGCCCTGTGGCGTGAACCCCTGTGCTGGCTGCCTCTGCCTGTCGATGCAGCTGGTGGGGATGAGCTTGGAGCTACTGCTGGATCTTGGCATTTAGCGGATCTACTTTTTTGAGGCCATAGTAATCTAGGGACTCTGGGTTTTGGGGATGTAAAATAGAAGAGATCTTGAGAACAGCTAGCCCACCTCAGACAGGGTGGTCTTGGACACAGTGCCCCTCTTGTAGGGCTAATAGGAGATACATAAGGAAAAATATAGAACACAACAAGCATGTGTTGTTCCTTCCCCTAAATCTTCTTCCCATCTCCAGCACTTTGCTGCTCAGGAATCAGTGTTGATGCCTTTACATTTGATAGTCTTGGTTAGATTTTCCTCCAACAAATTTTTCCAGCTGCTGCATGATCCCACTGCATTCCAGTCCCCTGGCTGGCAGGTGCTTATCCTGAAAATCCCGTTCCCCCACAGCAGCAGCTGCTGTGCCTGGGGGTGTCCTGGTTGCATCAGTGGGGGGCAATGCCTGAGTGCGGGCCAACAGCATGACCCGTGCAGTGCTGCCGCACTGCGTGCCCCCGTCTGTGGGGGGAGGAGGTCTGTGGGGAGCTCAGTCCTGTGCATCAGACCCCTGGACTGCTGGCTCAGCGGTGTCTGCTCTGCTCCCATGTCCTGCTGCCGCCTCGGGATGCTCAGGAGGGGAGGGACACGTCTCTGAACCATGGCAAAATCCACCCTGGGCTGCAGCCAGCAGTACCAGGTACCATGCAGCCCGCTTGTCTCTGGAGGTGTTACATTGTCCACAGAGCCAGAGCTGTTTGCTGGAGAAATTCACAAATCATTTAGGGTAAGAAGTGCAGCTGAGAATGTTAAAGTCTGCTCATGGGCGATTTATGGCTGGAAAAAGGAAAAACTGTATTCCCAGAATACATTATTTGCTAATGTCTTTTTGTATTGCTGCAAGGGCGTATGTTTTGCCCACAGGTAGTCCTGCAGCCTTGACCGCACAGTAGGTGGACAATTCCTGCTTTTGATGGAGTCAACATCTTTCTGGGAAGCTTTTAATTCCCAAATTTAGTTTAATAACTGATTCATATGGTTAACAAGGCCCCATGCAACGGTTTTCTTGGGACGCTCAGAAGCGCAGTGACATGGCAACGCAGATAGGGCCAGGAAGTACAGGCTGAAGCCATCCCCTGCCCCGCTCCTGCCGGCCTCCCCAGCTCTGCCTGCAATAAGGGCAGATGCAGCTCGGACATGCACAGGTCTCAGCTTTCCTCTCCTTTCCTGTTTTCTCCATGAGGGAGAGATGGGACATTTTTCGGACCCTGTTCCCGCATCTCTGCTCCATCCGGCACAGCCTGTCCTCTCAGCGCAGCCCCATGACGCTTCCCAGGACCTGGGGAACCTCGAGTCCCTGTAACCCCTAACAAGCTCTTGCTGCTTAATGCACCAGGTGCCAGTGAGGTGCAAGCCCTTTTGGTTGCAGTGTCCTCCTGATGGAGCCGAACCCACGTGCCAGGCTGTTTGGCACAGTGCCATGTAGGCTCCCATCCTGTTACCTTGAGCAGTCACACAAAAACACACCAGGAGAAGGGGGCTGGGAGCGCAGATGGGCACTGGCCTCTGTGCTGCCTCCCCGCTCTGTGGCTGGTGGCAGCACCCTCTGCAGAGCAGGGTCTCGGGTGTGAGGCCACAGGCTGCTCACCCTGTCCTAGGAGGGGAAGCTCTCCCAAAAAACCCCTGGCAGAGCTGACCTGGCATAGCCCCTTTGCAGCATCCCACCCCAGGTAGGTCTGCCCTTCCTGCCGCCCAGACAGCTGAGCTCACCTTGCCTGTGCGGGGCACGAGCAAATCTCCCTTTTGGGACTCATTTACGTTCCAGCTCCCCGTTCCTCTTGCATCCACCACTGCCTTGTTACCAGGGCTGCGAGGTGATGCTGCAAACCATGCTGAGACACACAGGTTGCCTTGACTCTAAAGGCAAATCTCTGCCCTTCAGCACTAATTAAACAGCTGGGGAAGAAGCCCCCCCCTGTAATTAGCCAGCCACCTGCATTGGGTGCTCTTGCCTCCCTGCGTAAAAGCGAATCATGGCTAAAGTCAGCTCTCAAGCCACAGTGAGTCCTTGGCTGTGCTGGATCAAGCTGAATTTTAAATCCCACTTTGGAGGGCAAAGGTGTAGGTGTATTAATAGACTTGGCTCCATCTTTAGCCCTCAAGCTACACGTTATTAGCATTTCTTTTCAACAGTAAGTCTGCATTTTTAAAGGAAACTTGATTTTATATCATCTGAGTATCTCGGGAGATGCTAGAAAGGCGCGGTAATAGCTTTAGAAGACAGCAGCATGCTAGCTATTGTCAAGGGTCGCGTCGCGCTGGGCGCTGCGCAGAGGCAGAGTGCCGGGTTCGGCTCGGCCCGGCTGCAGAGGAGGAGCGTGCTGGGCGGCGGGCCGGGGCCTGCTCCAGCAGCGGCGATATCTAAAGGGTCACCTGTGACCAACTTTCCCATCTCTGCTTCCAGCTAGCAAGGACTTCGAGGGTCCCAGGGACCCACAGCAGGGGTAGAGGTGACAGCTGCTGTGTCCTCCCTCGGTTGCCGCTGCGTGGTCACTTCGGTCTGCTGAAGCACGGTGGGGAGCGCAGATGTCCGGGCTGCAGCAGTGGAGATGGGGCTCTGGCCCCACCGCTGGCTCTGGGGAACCACTTTCCCCAGAGAGGTTTTGTTGCCCTGTTGTCCCTCCCCGACTGCTCAGTCCTTGCCCTCCTGCCTTGGCTGGGTTTGGGCCTTTGCATCCTGGAGTTAATATTTGCTTTTAAGGGGTACCTGTGGCTGCAGGTAGCATCTGCGGAGCGAGTCTCACAAGGGCACTGGCCCTCCCTGAGCCTGTCCCAGGGATTTCGGATGGGGATCCCTGGGACAGAGCCGAGGGGGGCCGAAAGGTGGTAATGAAAGCAGTGGCGTATGGAAGAGCTCAAGAGCCTTCTCAAGGACGTCGCCCAGACATGTCTAATGCCCTTTTAAGGACGCCTCTCCTGCTCTCCCATGCAAGCAGCGTGCGCGCTCTCCCCTGTCCTCGTGCAGTGTCCGGTCCCTGAGGGCAGCACCCAAAGGCTGGAGGGGCTGTGACAACCCACGGCGAGGAGTTAACGTGTCGTGGCCGCGTACTCCAGAGCAGTAGCGGTGAGGTGAGAGCGGTGACTCAGGCCTGAGGCGGGAGCGGAGCTCAGGAAGAGCGTTACTGAGCCCGCCGGGGGCCCGAGCTGCCCTGGGAGCCTGGGGCAGGCGGGGAAGAGCTGCCCCACCTGAAGGCTGCCCACGAGGTCAGAGCCCCTTTTTTTGCCCCAGGCGAGCTGGGCACGGTGCTGCGGGCGCGAGGGGGGAGGCCGCTGCGTTACCTGCGCGCCCTGAGCTTTGTGGGACGGGCACCGTGTGGCCGCTCCACCTCTCCTGGCGACGGCACGCGAGGCCTGGCGCAAGCGCAGCACCTCCGTGGAGCCTGGAGACCCAGCGCCTTGCCTTGCTAGTGGCTGCAGCTATGAAGCCAGCCTTGCCTGCCCGGGCTACTTGGCCGCTTGGCAGGATAAGGCGACTTCTGGCAAAAGCACAGAGGAGAAATCACATCCTTGTGTTGGAAGTCACCAACGTTAATTAAACCTGCGGTATCATTGATCCGTATCTCAGTGGAGAGGATGAGAAAAAGTTAGGAGGCAGGAAATCCAGGAGGGTTTTGTTGCTGTGTGGGTTTTTTTTTATTTTATTTTAGGAACCTTCTTAACCTTTAGAAATGGGCTGGTGGCTCCCCTGTCCTCGCTCGCAGCGGCGTGGGGGATCGCCGCAGAGGGGCGGCCGCGCGGTGTGGGCAGGGCTTGCACGGAGCCCGCGCTGCTCGGCAGCGTCCGCTGCTGCTGGGACGGGGCAGGCGGAGGCGCAGCGGCGGAGGTCCTGGGGTGCAGGACGCGGGCAGCTGGGCAGGAGGCAAATGCCCCCAACGTTTAACGCCTGCGGGCATCTGGTGCTCAGGAACCGGGCACGGAGACCTTGTTGTGCTGCAACTTGTCTCTCTTTGTAGTGGCTGTGGGGCTGGGTTCAAAAGCAGCCGGCTCAGTCTCCCGTCTGCTCACGCAGGCTCGGAGGCGAACAGCAGAGACAGGCAGCACTGAGCGCATTTGGCAGCTCCCTGACTTCGGTGCCTTCCCACGGGGAGGCCTCTCGAGCAGGCGTCGGGAGCGGTGCGGAGACCGTGCGGGCTGCCTTCGGGCAGGAGGGTGCACGGTGCAGTATCTCATGGTCCTTTCCAGCTAAATATTCAGTGCTGCCTGGGTGGGAGCCTTGCCTGGGGCTGGAGGAGACCGCCTGGCCCAGCCGCGCATGTGGCGGCTGGGCAGCCAGGCTGGCCTGCCTTCTTGCAGAGGGACTTCCCAGCGTGGACAGTCCTCGCTGCAGCGCTGCTCGGGTGCCCCAGCCGCCTGCTGCTCAGTGATGCTGGCACATCAGCCCTTTTCATCCAAGAGGAGGACCTGGGCAAGTCTCTGAGACCAGGCGCTGAGCAGCTGTGCCGAGCGCTCTCACGCATGTGTATCAGCGCTCAGTCACTGAGCTTTCTGCTCCCCTCATAATAGGATGGCAACAGAGCCATTTATGCTGCTTATGTTATCAGGCAAAGCTGCAATTACTCCAGAAATGTTCATCCAGCTGAACTCCCTCATTATGAGCCATTTATACCTAGTGATTTTATCTTTGCACAGTTGGTTCAGCTGGATGAAGCCATGTTACAGGCTTACCTCCTAGATGGCAAATATCCAGCCCTCAAACGGCATGTGAGGTCTGAGACTTGCTAGCCCTGACAGACTTTGTTTTGCCGACAGATCCCGCAGTGAAAGCCCTCCCCAGCTCCTCACTTGCTGAGAAATAAGGGAGTGGTGGTATGGTGGATAATGTCCATCTCCGTCCCTGTGCTCTGTTTGCTCTTGGCTGGGGTCAAACGCACACCCCACGCCTGCACATCCATGTTCAGGACAAAGTCCTGCCCTAGGGAGTCTGGCTGACCCCCTGTCCTCACTGGCTGTCCCCTGTTTGACAGTGCCCTTGGCAGGAGGGTGCTGTCCCCATGTCCCAGTGGAGAGGGGACGTGCAGCCTCGTCCCCTCTGTTCCTCCTGCATACTTGCCCTTGCCTTTGCCCCCAATGCTAGCACCCAGGTAAGGCCCCACACCCGTGCTGAGGTCTGAGGGAGCCATGTCAGCAGTGATGCTCCCAGGAGCACTCCCATGCTGGTGGCCGTGGTCCCCATCCCTTCCTCCAGGTCCGGATGCTCACCCTGGCTGCTCTGCATAGGACATGCCCTCCTGTGCCAGCTCTTTCCCCAGCAGTCATGTTGCTGCTCTCCCATCTCCTTCCTACCACCTCTGATGGGACCAAACCTGCTCCCTGCCCATTGCCAGGCTGCTTGGGGAGGCACGGCCCTCTTTGGGGCCTAGCTTTGTTTTTTCTGGGGCTTTGCTCAGTTAGGACCCCTTTGGATACTGGGATCTGAGCAAACTGCCTAGGTCTGAGCAAAACTTCCTTCCCCCAAAGGATTTGAGCTAAACTCCCCCATTCTCACATGAGCAGACACAAGTAAAAGTCCTTTCCTGGGTATTTCCAAGAAAAGCATCTCTCTTTGCTTTTGTCATGTCTCTTGCTCATCTGGCAGGAAATACAATGATCTGTTAAGGACTGCCTGTAGCTTTGCTCTTTTATTGGACAGGGTTGGAAATAGAGACGTGGAAGTGGGACTTCTGGTCGAAATGGCAGTGAAGATCCCCCCTAGGAAGAGGAGTGGGGGGACAGTGGGGCAGAGCTGGCTGAGGCGAGTTGTGGGGTGTGTATGAGGGGATGGGACTGATCAGGAGGTTGCAGGGCACAATTCGGTACTGGGCGGCTGCTGGGTGAGAGGCTGCGCAGTGCCAGGGCCAGCCCTGGCTGCCGCTGTGCATGCTGAGCGCGGTGGGGAGCACGCACAGTGCGGTGTCTGCTGGCAAAAATGCTGCAATTAATGGGGGTTTGTTCTGCTGGCACTGACAGAGCAGGCACGCAGACGGGAGCCATGCTGAAGAGAAAGCAGCTTATCTGCCAGGGACATCAGAGAAAATAGCCCTGGCTTGTTTCAGCGCTGTGCCCTTCTGAGCATGATCAGCACAGGAACAGCAAAACTGCTGTGACATTTATAGTCAGTGGTTGCTTCCAGCCTGTCCTTTCATCCCTGCTTGTCTGACATGAAACGTCTCAGGCAGACACTGTGAACAAACCTCCCCGCTTGCTTTGATTGCTTCCCAGGGATTCCTCCATTTGCATTATAATGAAGAGATATTTTGCTGTATAAATAAACCTGAAAGTTGACATATAAAGGACTTATCAACTCTAAAGGTATCTGCATACTCTCCCTTCGTAAGGAGGGGGAGAGTTACCCAGGGATTAAGTAGGGACAACCTTCAAGTGCTGGTGAGGACAGTGCAGATTTACAGCAAGACGCTCTCCTGGCTTTTTGTAAGGGACGTTGCTGTGCCCAAGGCTGCTGGGGAGCAGCAAGATGAGGGTACTACTGGGGCAAACGTCTTAGGCGCGTACCTGAGTTATCTTGTTTAGTGCTGGCCTCATCCTACATCTGTACATTTCTGGCTAGGCCAGCTCCTGCGTCCTCCCAAATGCGCGATGGGGTGGTGAGAAACGTGGCGGATTCTGGGAGGGCAATGTCAAAAAGATTTTACTCTCTTTTGGCATGGTCTTAATTTTCCACTGACAACTCAACTCGATTAAAAGGGGGAACATGACCAAAGTGACTGCTCTGGTGTCTGTCCTTTACAAATGCTTTGCCAAGGGTCAGCATGGGGATCCCTCCGCCTGCCCGCAGAGCTCGGCTAAGCATATCCTGCTAGATCTTGATTTTTCAGGCAGCTCAGGCTAGCCAGAGCTACCAAGTGCTCCCTGCTTAAATCCCTATTCACTGGGCAGAAAGAAACCCAAAGCAGCAGCCATATTCTATAGGGCCACAGGACACATTTTAAATGCTCAGGTACTGGAGTTTCTGACTCTATCACCAGAACTCTTTGCTTCCTACCAGCATTGAGGAGAGCAGAGAGGCCACATGCTGGGTCAGTTCAGCCTCTGCTGCCTGGGGCTGAGGGGCAGAGCCCCGTATTGCCTTGCAGACGGCCGTGTTCATCTATCCTCCAGCTCTGGCGCAGTTTAGCTTGGTGCTCTGTGGCTGTGACAGTCATACAAACTGGCTTTGAATTCTTCAGCCTCCCTTTTCAGGTCTGAATCCTAGCAAAGTCTACTGACATCAGTGGGTTTTGGGTCAGGTTAAGACAGAGTATTATCTAAACGCACCAATACCTGAGCGGCTGGCACTTGCCTGTGCTGAGTCACATCTGCAAATGATTTTTACATGTCTCTCCCAGTACTATTATTTCTGTGGCGCTATTTTTTGCAGGCGCAGACCTCCGGAGATGTGACTATTGTCTGCAAATGCTGTTTCACTGACCCATTTACTCCACAGCCACATATCTTGCCAGAGAGACCATCTCTTGCTGTTGCTGAGGGACCTCAAAAAACAGAATCCAGCTTTTGCTAAAACACTTGAGAGCACCATGGTGGAAAGCAATTTGCAAGCTAGTCAACAAGCTAGTCACACCAGCTGCAAAAACAGACATGTCAACACCTCATGCCACAAGGGTGCAAGCACAGCTGCCCTGGGTCAACCACAGGTCCATCTAGTCCACTGTCCTGTCACTGGTGCTGACCAAAAGCAGATGCCCATCAAAGAGTATAAGAACAGGGAAAACATGTAAGTCACTTTGACCAGACACGCTCCCAGCCTCCAACTGCCTGTGTCATTGGGGCTTACTGAGTAAGTGAAAATTTCTGTGTTTTTTAATACACAGAGAAGGTTTTTTCTTTCATGAAACAGCCTCCCACAGAACATTTTGGTATCTGTAACATCCTGCAGCAAGAAGTTTCACTGCCTATTTACACGTGAAGAGCCACCTCTTCTAGTTTGTTTGGGAGTTGACACGTGCTACCTTCATTTGATGCCCCCACTTGCCCTCCTTTCACCCCAGTCTGGGGGTGGTTTGTTTTCCACAGAAGACGACAACAACACAGTCATACCCTGCTCTCTTGGGAATTAATTCATTCTTGTCACCTGTTGCGGGAGAGCAGTTTATGATTTCTTCCCTCTTTAATCTCCCAGTTTTGCGAACAAGCTGTAGGAGAAACAGCCCCTGTGACTAGCAGGGTGCAGTGACCAGGCACGCAGCAAGACCTCCCACAGGGAGTTCCCACTCCCATTAGCTCCTCCGCCAATAGTCCAAAACTGACCATCCTGAGCATCCTAGCAATGGATGGGGAACAACCGAAGTAACCCAGGCTCTGTGGTCCTCAGAAGCCGCTGGCAATGGGGCAGCCCATAATTGCTTGTACACTGTTAGGAAGCCTCAGTGAGCTGCGCAATGTGAGGCCTATAGTGGCTGTGGTGAGGTGGAGGGGAGCCTGCCCAGGGGAGTTGCAGGAAGGGATCTGAGACCCCTCCGTGCAGGAGACGACCCTGCAAGATGAAGTTGTGTCCCCAGGTCGCTGGCAGCAGTGGAGAGGGCAGGAAGAGGAGGAGGGAGCTGGGAAGAGGCCTGAGGGGACAGGAGGAGAAACACGCCAAGGAGATGGGCTAGGAACAAGTGTGCCAGGGCACCCTGAGATCTGAGGAAGCATCACTGCCAGGTGCCTGTGTGGCTACCTCCCAAGCAGTCCTGGTGTGGCACATCTCTGGCCCTGGCAGCACAGAGCCACTGCCTGCACTGCTGGGGCTTGGAGCACATTTCACTGTGGGACCAAGATACCGTTCTACTAGTCTTTTACACAGCAGTGGCTGCATTACTGATGCCTCTGGGGCACAATTTTGGGAGTGTAGGTGCTGCCCAGGGAGATGTTTGCAGCTTCAAAGGTAACAAGTCAGAAAGGATAGGGATATAGGGAGCAGCGTGGTACAGAAAGCTGCTCACACCTGCATAGGAGACAAACACTTCAGGAGGTTTTAAACCCACTGAAGAAGAACCTGTCCCTGCTTCCTTCCCCTTGTCAGCCAGAGCGCACCGTGATGTGGTGTTTGCTCATACTGTACCAGCAAGGAGCTGTTGCTGAGTGCGTGGTTTGTAGCTCGGCAGAGCAGACCAGGTGCTTTGCAAGGTGCTGGGGCTCCAGCAGGCCTGGCAGTGTCACCATCACGTGCGAGGAGTCTGTCTGCTGAGATACGTGTCATCAAAAGAGAGAGGTGAGGTCAAAACGTAACCCCACAGCAAGAGAAAATCCGTGCAAGAAACCTAGAGGAAATCTAAAAGCAACAACTGGCAGAAAGCAAATGTTCAGGGTGCGGGGATCTCTACTCGGGCCAGACAGCAAGTCACCTTCTCTAAAGTGCTGTTAAAGTCCTAAAAGAGTAACTTCCAATGCGGACGAAGAGAGGATGTGTGGCCTCAGGGCAGGGAGAAGAGCGTGGAGACAGGCAGTGGATAGCAGGGTCTTTAGAAACTGAGGACAGCTTTGTCTAGAGCATTTTAAAAGGCAGACCAATGTTTTCAAAACTGAGCACTGAGTTAACACCTAGAGGTGGGCTTCTAGTTCCAGGTTTTCACTTTTCAGTAAGTGAGGCCTGTTGGCCTGTTGCACGCCTGCAACAGGTTTGTGCTGTGCTTGACCAACCCCATGGTTCTGTGGGCAAGGGGAAAGTGGTAGATATGTTTGTTACACCTTGCTGTCTGCAAGGCTTTTGACATTGTCTCCCATGGCATTCCCTCTGGGAAGCTGAGGAAATATGGGCTGGGTGAATGGGCTGCTGGGAGGGTTGAAAATTGGCTGGATCACTGGGGTCAAAGGGTAGTGATCAATGGCTCATCACCTGAGTGGTGGCTGGTAACAAGCCCAGGGGTCGATCCTGGGGCCCACGTTGTTCAGCATCTTCCTCACCAGCCTGGACGGTTACTGAGAGTACCTCCTCCACCACTTGCAGGTGACACTGAAGCGGGGACAGGGCTAGGCCTGAGACATGTCATGAGTTTCCGCAAAGACAAGTGCCCTGTTCTGCAGCAGGGGCAGAATAACCCCATGTACTGGTAGGGCTGGGGCTGAGGGACCAAGCAGGAACCTGCTGGAAAGGACCTGGGGGGACCAGTGGAGGCCAGGGTGAATGAGCCAGCAACCACTGTCATCGCAAATATGACAAAGCACATCCTGGGAAATTGCTGCCTCCTCTCCTTGGCTCTGGTGAGGCCGTACCTGCAGCGCTGTGTCCAGGTGTGGGCTGCCAAGTTCAAGAGGGAGACAGAGAAACTGCAGAGCATCCAGAGGAGGGCTGGCATACTGGTCAGGGCTGGAGCACATAGCCTATGCTGAAGGAGCTGGGCTGGTTTGGTCTGGTGAGGAGGAGGCCGGGGGAGGTCTAGCTGCAGCCTGCAACTGTTTAGCTGCAGGTAGCTACAGAGGGCAGAGAGCCAGGCTGCTCTCGGCAGTGCAGGCTGATGCAGCAAGGGGTGGCGGCCCCAGACTGTGGCTTGGGAGGATCGGGTTGGGCATTAGGAAATAAATTCTTCCCCAGGAGAAGTCTTGGGACAGGTCCCCAGGGAGATGCTGAGATCTTCAGCCATGGAGAGTTTCAAGATTTATCCAACCAAGTCTTGCCCTGAGCTGGTGACAGTCCTGCTTTGCATGGGACGATGGATCAGCAGCCTCCAGCAGTCCCCTCTGACCAGCACAGCCTGTGACTTCCATGTGCTATGTTGGCAGTGCGTGTGGGCAGCGAAACACCACGAGGTGGGAGGTGGCGTGGCCTGGGACTGCCCGGCTGGGCGGCACCATGCCTGCTGCTCAGGACATGGGCCAGGTGTGCCTGCTCCGGCTCCGCCAGACTGCGAGGTGTCCTGCCTCCCCAGGATGCGCTGCCATCTGGCCCCGAGTCAGGCTATGCCTGGGGGACCCACACCCCTGAGGAAGCCCCTGGAGCTGCCACTGAGCTCCACAGAGAGCCAGCCTGTGCGGGCTCAAGCGTTACAAAACCTTGCCTCGTCCTGATGGCTGCACACGACAACAGGCACTATTTTTATACCCTTTCTGGTTGTCGCAAGCAGCTTTGTCCTTGGGGTGGAGGCTCTCCTCCTTCATGCTGTTATGTAGGACATTTCAACAGTGTGTCCTTGTGCTCTGCTGGTGCCTGTTCCCACCAGCCCAGCAAGCCTGGATGGTGCCTGGACAAGCCAGGTGTGGTGGGGACGTGGGGTCAGCACCCCACAGGGAGCAACCTTTAGGCTGGGGCAACACTCGAAGCCTGCTCCTACCTGCTCATCTTGCAGAGATCGGCCTGGAGGAGGGCAGGCATGTGTCCACATATTCATGGTGTTACCAGCCCTGATGCCCAGAGCTGGGGGCTGCTCCTGGCCCCCCAGCCCCTGGGAACCACCCACCTGCATGGCACCCTGGTGCTATGTTGCGTTCCTGGGATGTTGCTGTTGCTGTGGGTCCGGTCGCTGGTGACAACCAGTTACTCAGAGCAGAAATTCCTCGCGGGCGTGTGATGGATCAAGCAATTTTCTGCACGATTACTCCAGTTTATTCAGGGTGATAAAGTAGTATTAAAGAAGGAGGAGACAGAGCATGGGAGCTATGTATCTTCTTTCCGAACCTATCTCCTGACATATAACATGGCCCAGACATTTCTTAATGGGGCTATAAGAAGGGGGGATCTGCAGCATAGAGAATATATGGGACTAGAAATAAAATTGTTGTATTTTATATTTTAAGATACCTGTACTATAATTTTAGACTGTTTAGTTTTAACAAAATTCTCTCTCCCTGTGTGCATCATACAAGTACACAGGTGGGGGAAAAGGCACTCTGCAAAACAAAAAGGTGCCAGTGCACAGTTGTCTTTGCTAGGGAGGAAGACAGGGAACCTGAACCATTCTGGGTAGATGTTAACTATGCTGCTGGGTCTGTGGCAGAGGGTGCTGGCAGATGAAGGTGCACAGCAACGAGCGGGGATGGAAGTGCACGGCTGGAGACAGCAGAGCAGAGCCCAGCTGCCCAGCAGCACCGATGTGGTGCCTTTGGCATAGCCCCTTCGCTTGCTAGTCGTGAAGCCTCACCAAGTCGTGCTGATCTCCCTGCGAGGAAGAGCTGATGAGGCTGTAATTCCAGTTAGCTGACAGGAGACCAAAGCGTTTCTCATCACCAGCCCTGCCTGTTAAGTCATGTTTTGCATGGCATAATCTCTCACCGCCGTATCCAAATGCGATCAGGTTTTGAAGTGGAGACAGGCTCTGGGGCTGTTCTTGCATCTCCCTGACACACTTCCAGGCATAGTCCAGGAGTCACTTCCCTCCATGGCTCAGTTTTCGGGCCTTACAGGTCTGAATATTCCTGTTCCCATCCACGCTTCTCCGATCCCTATGGAGACACACGTTTTCTGCCTCTTCAGGCTGAACGAGGGGGCCGACCTGCCCTCAGACTGGAGCTGGAGCTGCCCTGGGCACACCGGGCAGGCATTTCCTATTCCTCCACTGCTTCAGGGCTGCTGGCAGGTCAGTGCAGCTACCGCAGTGCCTGCAGCAATGCAGAGGTGCACACGAAGGCAGGGAGAGGAGACCTTCTCCAGGGACATCCTCTGCTGAGCAGAGCGCCTGGCCCTGCCTCTGGGCTGGATCCACGGCCCGAACTCCCGAGCCTTGTGCCAACGAGACATGCTGAGGAAACGAAGCTGCAATCTCATCGCTGCCCAGACGGACACCTCTTTGCTGAGGGAGCCCCAGCTGCCACCTTGAAGGAAGAGGTCTGCTAAAAATAAACCCCGGTTTGGCCCCTCGGGACTTCAGAGGCACAAGGGATGTTCACCAAGGCACGCTGCCAGCCTTGTGCCTGGGCCGATGCTGCTCTACGTGCCTCGCCACAGCAGGTGGACACGTGCCGCGGGTGAGCTCTCTGAGTGTGGGTCAGCTTTTTGCCGTGAGCCCAGCCAGTGCAGAGCAGCACGGGGCTATGGGCGGGCTCCCATCCTGCCACCACCTTTGTCACACCAACGGCTCCCGCTCCTTCAACAGTGCTCATTGCTGCTGCTTTCCCTCCCTGGCTCTGAACCCACTCACTCTTCTCCCCTCCCCAGACCCTTTTCCCTGCTCTTTCTCCTCAAGCCAGGCTCTGCCCCGCAGCTCCTCCGCGATGCTCAGAGCCTCCCATGCCTGAGGCATGTGGCTCTCCTGCGCCCTGCCCTCCCCAGAGGCCTCTTGCTGGATCTCGTGGTGCAGAGCCTTGCTGCACTCAGCAGAAGTTATTCCTCTGTGCCCTTTGATGTGCTACACTTCCCTGCTTGGGATCGCTGGTGGAGATGAACCCTGGCTCGCGACCAAAGTTTCCCTGCTGATCTCTGCCGCAGCTGCTGCAGCCTGGCCCATCCGAAAGCAGGGCAGGAGCTGGGTTGTCTCACCAGCCTTGCACCTGGGCCTTGAGACTCCCAGGTGGGAGCCTGCAGTCCCGTGCTGGGGTGGTGAGCACGGAGCCGGTGGTGGGTGAGTGCTGAGAGCTACCTGCATGCCACAGGCACCAGAGTCAGCACGGCACAGCGCTTAGTGGGTGAAAACCAGGCACGTAACAGGAAAAGAGTCACTCAAAAAAGTCTCAAGCCAGTGCAGCCAAAGACCAGCGACTGGAAAAGATCCAAATATGTCAATATGTTAAGTTGGTGTTTACCAGGAAAATTGGCCAGGAACACTGAGGATAGCACTTTTTTTGTTTGCCTGAACATATTGCTTACACTCTTGATTGCCAAGGCTTGCTACATTCGTACAAACAAGCAGTGTGCTCCAAACCGGTGCAGGGGCTTCAGCAATGTGTGGTGCGTGACCTTCTCTATGAAGAGAAAGTTAAACAACGGCTCCACTGCATCTTTCCCCTTCCAGCACTGTGAACGAAGCCAGCAGGGAGCAACTTACTCTAGAAACCCAGTCCTTCCCCTGTGGTGGGAAAGCAGCTCCTGCACCAGCCTTCGCTGCCTGTGCCGGGCAGGCGGAGGATGACGCTGCCGTGGAGGGTGCTGGGACCCTTGCTCACAGGGGCTGCAGCTTTCCAGCAGGAAACATCACGGACAAGCTTGGCCACACAGATGGTGAAGACGTTCAGCAGGTTGGTGGCAGCCACAGCCGTGGCGTTTGTTGGAGAGAGCCTGTGCAAGGGCTCTCCCAGGGCTGCGGGCTGTATCGCCCTGCCTACCCGAGCCCCAGCGAAGTGCCTGTGCTGTGGGCTGCTTTCAGACCTGGGAGGTGGCCCTACCCCAGGGCCAACCAGGCGAAGTGCCCAGCAAGCCTGGCGGCCTGTCTGGCTACGTGGAGACTGCCTCTCTACGTTTCTGCTCCTGCCTCCTGACACTTGCCCTCCAGTTTTTGCTTTCTGTCCTCCCCACTGGATTCCTCATCCCTCTCCAAACTCTGTGGCTCACGTCTCATTCCTCTGTGCCTATTTTCACCTGCCAGCAGAGAGCTAAACTTGGTCCTGATACAGGGAAAGCACATCGGTGTGACATTAGTCACCAGGCTGATTTGCCCCTGAACTCCTCCTGCGACCGTGCCTTGTGCTGCATTTCAGACACCGAGTTTATCTTGCACTCAAATCTGGTGTGAATCGCTCCAGTCCGCTCAAAGCCCCCAGCCCTCTCCGGGCCCCCAGCCCTGCCACCCTGCGCTCTCTGGCCAGGCTTTCTGTATCCGCAAAGTCCCCGCACTGGGGAAGGAGCTGGGCACTGTCCTGAGAGGTCAGGCTCCAGGAGGATGGACCTTGGAGCAGCCTGGTGCAAGATTGCTCTTATTGCCAGGTGTGTGCTTCAGAGCTGAGACGCAAGTGCAGTGTTGCTATGTCAACTGCTCCCTAATGGGGCTTGGCACTCTTTTTCTCCCTAAAATACTGTCAGATTCCTTCCATTGTTCTGCCACGAGCCCCCAGAGCCCAGGCTCAGCACAAGCAGCAAGCTGTCCTTCGGTGGCCTGCGCAACGAGCAGACGCGCCTGCTCCTGACCCTGCACCTCCTTCGCGCCTGGGTGCTCCCGGGGCTGCCCGCAGAGGAGCTCGTGCTCCTCTCCGTATCTCGTGCTCTTCCAACAGGAGAAAACGCCTGCCTAATTAAACAGCAGTAATAAGCTTTCAATCGCTGGCCACGCCTGAGCACACTGTAAACTTTGATGACGCTTGAGAGAGGAAATGTGCTCTCTTTTGGGTCTCTCTGCTAATATTTAGAAGCCTAACAGCTGTGCCCTAAACCCAGTAGGTACAGGGTATAATTAGAGAAGCTGCTTGAATACGGCTTTTACGAAAGTGATGTTAAAATAATGGTGCGGAATGAAAAGCTGGGGCCGTACATTTCTAGGGTGTGCATGCTACACTAGGCATGGTGCCCAGGACACCGCAATGATACGGTTCAGACAGCCTCTGCTGGGGGAAATTAGTGTCTTTGTGCTGTACACAGGGAACACACTGTTCTTGGGATGCAAGTTAAGCAGCACATTTAAAACCATCCAATAGAACACTTTCCAATTTTTATTTATCAACAAACATCTATGCATATTCCTGGAGAATGAAATATTTATCTATGGACACACGCACACAGAATGTGAGAATGTCAATGTATTATTTATTGCCATTTCCCTCCCATAGCTTATAAATAACTCATGAAGCGTTTCTCAGCACAGACCATGCCGGCTACCTAAAGCAGCTCTCACTCTGCCTCCGCACGTTGGGTTCAGACGTAGCCCCATGCGAAGCCCCTTCTGCCTCCAGGCGTCTGCCAAGGGGAAGGGCGGCAGAAGGCAGCAATGCACAGTGCTGTTGGCCTTGGCCGTGGGACGTCTTGGTGCAGATCCCGGCAAACCCTACTGGCTCCTTGCAGAGCGGCTGGGGCAGGTCGCAGCTGCCTGCCTGCAAATGTGGGACTGACGAGCCAGGTGGGAAGAGTTGGAGGGCCTGAGTGCACGAGCAACAAGGTCTTTGCCGTGCAGAGGAGGGCACGCTGAGGGCTGCTGGTGCAGGCTCTTCACTCAGGCAGCTTGACCTTTGAACAGGAGGGAAACTGAGGCACCGCCAACGAGGAGCCAACTACACTGTGCTTGTCTCTATGGAAATGCTGTAATCTAACTGCAGATGTCAGAAAATGAGAACTGTTGTGCAAATAATATCCCCTGTGATATGAGATACGTCATTTGTAATGAAGCTATGAAAACTGCAAGCGAGCAAGACACGCTGTCTGGGAAGGGAGGAATCAGATAAAGTGGCAACTCAATTAACTCTCCAAGCAGGAGGCTGAGGCTACTGAGCCATGCTGCAGGGCTGGCGCCTGTTTCAAAAGACAGGCTGCTCAAACGCAGCATCTCTCATGCTCTCCCAGACCTCCAGGATGAATGCAGTAGGCCTGGTGGACAGCGAAGTGGTCAGGAGGAGACAGCTTTAGACCCTGTTCTGGGGCCTCTGGGGATCTGCAGGTGTAAATAGGTCCTCATGGAGCAAGAGGCTTGGTGCTGATCTGAGAGAGCACCTTGCAAGGGGCCTGGGCAACCCTGTATTTGAAGGATGCCTTGGGCCGACAAGACCAGACAGGTGTCAGAAGCAGTTCATAGCTTTGTGAATATAACTGTATTTCCAGTCTTGCGGGGGAAAAAAAACCCCAACCTTCTGCTGAGCTGGAATAATACTTCCATTTTAAACTTTTCCAGTGCTTAAGATAGACTCAGATATAACTGACACCGTGGAGCTTTTTGCTTCCTCTAAAGAGTGGCTGCAAACAAATGGGTGTTGCTAACTGAGCCCAGGGCTGCCTGTGAGTCGAGGCAGGGCTGAAGGTTGCAGAGGTCGGGCTATGTCTCCTGCTAAACTCCAAGTGTCAGTCTGGGGGTCTGACAGTGTCAAGCAAAGGAATAAGAGGAGCGGCTCCCTGTGGCAAAGGCGTTTGGAAGCTGAGGAGCTCGCATACCTAACTAGTGGTGGTAGCATAATGCACAAGCCTGATTCTCTGGGGTAGCATGAGTCAGAGCAGGGAATAGATTACTTAAGACGTAAAAGAAATAGAAAGCACAGTATTAATAACTAAGAATTGCATTAAATGACTTGATAAGTGAATTATCCTCCTTACACTATCTGCTGACAGCAGAAGCATCCCTACCTTCTCTGCACGGAGACACAGCGGCTGGGGAGCGTGGCTTTCTTTACTCTGACCGTCTAGAGCTGCTCTATCACTCGCTTCCCCCAAAATGCTTATGAATGGTGTTCACCCAGGGCCAGCACTGACTTTGCTCATTGAAAAATAGTGGCCACTTGGGAAATGTACTCCAGCAGCTGTTCAGCTTGGCATAGCAATCCTGCACAGCAGCTGAGAGCACGAATCTGGTGGAAAGGGCAGGAGAAACGCAGTCGGCAGACTGTAATTAGCCTAGTTGTCATCTGTCCAAGGGCCGCATCAGCACCCTGCGCCTTACGGGGACCAGAGCTTCTGCAGCAGCCGCCTGGCCTCTCGGTGCCAGAGAGCCCGGTGGTGGCTCGGATGCAGCACCCACCCTCCCCGGCGACCAGCCCAAGGGAGGTCGGCATCGCCCCATCCCTGCAGGTTTTCCTTTTCGTCTCCAGCCCTCGCTGGTCTGTGCGTTCGCTCAGATTGTGCCTGCTTTCTTCCAGCACCACAGTACTGCCGTGGTGAGGTCCTCTCGGTCCTCACCAGTCCTGTCTGAGGCTTAAACGAGTGGACTTTCTCCCCGTTAGGGCTGAAGGTCACTGCCGTGTGTCCCACTCCCCAGATATCCCCCCGGAGAGCACAGCGGAGCACAGGCATCGGCCGTGCGGAGCCTTGAGTTCGGGAAAAGCAGCCGGTGCCGGGGAGCAGCAGGGTGACATGCCCAAGGGCCTCCGCAGAAAGGCGAAACCCTCCAAGAGCCTGCTGAGAGCTTCGTGTAGCACCAACTCATTTCTAGGCCACGCCAGTTACGGGGAAAGCATTACACGGCTGTAAGCACAACACGGCTCTCGGCCGCAAGCGCGCTCCTCGGCTTTGGGGGCAGGACACACCAGCAATTCTTTGGGGGCTTGTTGGTTTTTCATTTCACCTCACTTCAAAGACAGGTCTCCTGATGCACGTTTCAGCAGTGTGCACATACCTCAGGTTTCCAGGCCGAGCGAAAGCTTTGATTCTGTGCTGCGCTCAGCAGCCCCGCGTGAAGGTAGCCTGCGGTTAAGTAAGGTAAGAGGCTGAAAGTGGTTCCGTTCTGTAACAATGGCTGAGAACAAAGTAAGGATTTTACCATTTAAAACTGGGACAAAACAGGGCTGGGAGGTTTTTGTGTTTCTTTTATGCTTTTCAATGCCCCAGTAGCCTTTTTTGAATCGAATTAAGTATAACGCATGTTTCTGGCTTCTGCCTCATGCCTGCTTGTGTCCAGGCGAGAAAGCAGCGCCCTGCGCCCGCGTGTCCCCAGCAGCGCTGGGGAAGGCAGCCCCGGTGCGGGGCGCTGGCTCTGTCCCCCCGCCCTCTGAGGTTTCCCTGAGTTTCTCTGAACCAGATGGTGACAAGAGCACGTCCCAGCACCTCGCGTGCCCGAGCACTGGGGCGCCTGGAGCCAGCCAGGATCGGTGCCCGGGGGCAGCGCACAGCAAAGGCAGCCCAGGCTCATGCGCCGTGCTGGGCAGTACAGGCATGCCCTCCTGCTTGAGGAGCAGGGACTCAGAAGGACAAATCCTGGCCCTTCCTTAGCGCTTTCGTAGCACAGTTCCCATTGCCAGGATTTGTGCTCAGGGCAGGGATGGCTTCGCACAGGCTTGGAGATGCTGCATCAGAGGTGAAATCAGTGCTGGCTCTGCATGGAAGGAATTGTTGTCTGATGAATTTGGGACAAACTGCTGTCCCTGGCTTTGACCTTGTAAAGAGCAAAGCCTTCCACGGGAGGAACGGAGCGCACCCAGCACCGTCGGCGTGCAGGGAGCTGCCGTTCCCTGGCGATGGCCTCAGTACAGACCTGCTGCGGGGCAGGACTAGCCCAGCACCCCGGCCACGTCTGCCCCCAGCAGTGCCGAGCCAGCCCGCTGCCCCGGCCAGCCCTGTCCCCCTCCGGCCCGTGAGCCGGAGCCAGCCTCCCCCTCCACCAAAATGCCGCTCTTGCAGGCCGTCGGTGGACGAGCAGCTGCTCAGCGCTTGGTGGACGTTTTTGTTCAACATGGCAGACTAGCAAAGGATGCCAAACTGGGAGTGAGGACCCCACGGCATCGTGTCCCTGTGCGCTGGCTGCCGGCAGTGCGAGCGCGTGGGAGCGAGCGGCTGCAGGACTGCTATGTTATTCACTTCTGTGCTGTGCTCTGGAGCAGCTGATGGGAGAAACAGAAAGGCAGGCTGGCTGCTTCGCAGTTGCAGCCTTGCTTCTCTGCTGGAAGGCAGTCTGCCCATTGCTAGCAAGGCTGCAGTAAATCATTCAGATGCAGACAGCCCGGCAGCAGCCACCTGCAGTTCGGGTTCGCACACGGCTCCCCAGGCCGGGCTGTGAAACCCCGCGCGTCGCACAGAGAGCCGGAGACGTTGCCCGCACCCCGGTGCTGCGCGGCAGACAGGCGGGCTGCTGGGACGTGCCGAGCTCAGAGTTGGCGCCGGTGCTCAGTGAGCTGGGCCAGCGCCTTCTGCCAGCATGAAACTTCCCAGAGAGCAACACATGGACCCGGGAAGAGCCGGGCCAGAAAAGGGGGGTCCTTCGAGACCCATCCATCGTGAGCTGGCTCCGCAGGCAGGGCAGAGGCACTGAAGAAGTAGGGTAGGGGGAGCGGCTGCACCCCAGATCCTGGAGGATCTGCCCCAAGCAGGGAGCGCCGGCTCTGCACATCTGCCCTCCCCGAGGGCTGATCTGACCTCTCCGCTTGGCTTTGCTCACAGACCGTTTTCTGTGTCTCATCCTGGAATTGCTGTTGTTCCTCTTGGGTCGTTCCTCTTCCACTTCCGTCCTCAGCCTCCTCCATCTCCAGTGCCCACAAGCCCGCTTGCCGCAGGGCAGCCAGCTGCTGTTGCGCGACCGGCCCCTCTGGTCGGGCCCCTGCGCCAACCTCTCCGAGGGAGCGGGGCAGAGCCGGGGCTGCCCCGGTGGGCCTGTGCATTTTGCATCGGCTGCAGCAGCTCACGCTGCTGCTCATGATGAAAAATGTGTGGTCCTGGAAATCCATCAGCAGCCTCCACGGCCACTGCCAGGCAAACGTCAAGTCGTCAGTTCAGATCAAGGGCTCGGATCCTGCAGGCCTTCGCAGACACCCCTTCCCAGCCGGCTGTCACCGCAGACGGGTAGAGAGCAGCGGGCTGAGCTTAGTGATTTTTAAACACAGGTGCTGCCCTGGGGCCTGGCTAAAAAGAGGCTCTGCGCTGTCCGCTAGCGGAGCTGCTTTTAGCAGAGCAGCTCTGCAGGCTTGAACACCGGGCAGCGCCGTGGCTCTGTGCGTTAGTCTGCTGGGCTTCCAGGCTGAGAACCAGCGACAGCCTCGACGCGCTGCCCGGGCACCCTCCTGGCGAAGAGGGTGCAACAGCGTGGCCGTCGGGTCCCCCGTCGCCGTGTTGGGGGGCAGAGTCAGGCGGGAAGGGGAAAGCCTCGGGGCTGTGCAGGACCCGTCTGCAGCGCTGTACAACCCGCCAGAGCCGCGGTGCGAGGAGCAGCTCCGGGACCGGGTGCTGCCGGGACGGGCTCTGCTGGCACCGTGCAGGCGCTCGCGGAGAGCCCTCCCACGCACGCGCGCGGGAGCCTGCTGGGCTGCACGCGTCGCGGTAGCAGCAGGCTGCTCTCGGCGGGCCGGGATCTTGTGCCCTCAGCCCAGCAAAACTTTTGCTCCAGTGAGATCGTGAAAGCCGCAACATACAGCACTAACGTGCAAAACGTTGTTGGCTTTTTTCTAACACGGCCCTATACTTTCCCTGCCTGGTTTTACGTTGCTGCCGCGCTGAGAACGACCGCCCAAGCAGTCCCAGTCGTCTCAATCTCCTGTGCTTGCGTTTCTTACGGCTAGCGTGCAGCCCGTTACAACTTCAGAATTATTTCCCTTTTTACACTCTGAATTTTAAATTGTTCCAAAGCCTTCGCTTGAAAACATGCAGAACAGAAGAGACTGCAAGTTACATTATGCAATTTTCTGTTGCAAGACAAAGAAAACAAGTTCTTCTTTTTAACAATTACCAAGCCACTTCAGGGAGCAATTTCACTGCCTTTGCGCTTCGTTTTCAGTTAACAGTATTCCTCGGTGTGGGAAAGTATAGCTACACCTCTGAGTGACTTACTGCTGTTTGTGGTATTACAGACAATTGTAAAAACTTGCTCAAGTACCCTAACTGCTGGAAACAGCCGTCTGTGACTTGCATTAGAGCTGCACTAGGATGAGGCTTATTGGAACTGACGGCAGACGCTTGCCAGAACGACACCCGCAGCCCTGCCCCCGGAGCCAGGTCTCCAGGTTTCCGGCTGCCGGGGCCGAGTCCGGGCCCAGCGGGTCCAGAGCCCGCGTTCACGCTTCCCGCGCGGCTCTTGCTGTGGTCAGCACCCGCAGCGCCCCGGGGTGGGGGGGGGGGGGGAGGCGGGCTCTGTCCCGAGCGAGGCATAAAGCCGCTTGGGATGAACCGGCTCACGTGAGCTGCGGTCTGCGCTTGGGGACGGTTTGCGCCGCGGTGCCGACAGGCAGCCCTCAGCCGTTTGCTGTGGGGCGGGCAGGAAGCTCGGTGAAGCACGCTGCTTTGCACACCGGTGCGCGTGTGAACCGTGCGTTGCTGCAAACGCAGCCCGGCGAGCCGCCTTCGGGCTGCAGCGGGCCGGCGCCGACGCCGGGAGCGGAGCCCTTCCCGCCGCAGCACCTAACTGTCAAGACGGAGCCGCAAGCCCGGCCGCAGCCCGCACCGGGTTTGGGCCACCGACGGGCGGCTGCGTTTCCTCAGGGCGACGGCCCCTGCAGCCCCCGGGTAGCGAGGGAGGACTTGGGGTCAAGTCTCGGGCCGTCCAGATCCCCGCAGTCAGGTCCGGGGCGGTCTGCATGTTGTTAACAGTTGCATATACTTTTTCCAGGGATCTTCTGATTCTTTTTGCAGAAATTGTGGGAAGTATCGAAAGTGCTGGCTCTTGGCTCGGTTTATGGCCCCTTGAAGTGCTGGAGGCGCAGGGGAAGCGCCAGCAGCCCCCGAGCAGCAGCGCCCGGCCCCGGCCGGCTGCAGGGCGGCCGGCAGCCTCTGGCGGAGGTGGCCGCGGGGTCCCTGCCGTGGCCCCCCGCCAGCAGCGGGCTCCGCTCTGACCCCTCCGAACTTCCTTCATTTGTTTCACTCCAGCTATTTGGGGGAAGCGAGGGGTTGTTATGGCTTCAGCTCCCTGGCTATTTAGAGAATGATAATGCTATTGTGGGGGACAACAATGAAAACGTTAAATGACTGAAATTCTCTGTCTCTCTCTCTATTTTGACTAACCCCCCCCCCCTTTTTATTCTCTCTTCAGATGGGTATTTCCTTGGAAAACCACAGTGATACCGAGATTTGATGGGCCAGGGATCCCTGGACGAATCTGCAACAGCAGATGGTGGCAAGGGGAAGGCAGCGGTGCTGGACGCCAGAGGCTGGCCGGGGAGGGAGCTGCCAGCCCTGCGGCCGCTCTGCGCCCGGCCCCTAACAGTGGCAGCCTACGGGGCGGTGGTGTGAAGGACGAGTTAACAGCACAGACCTGGACCCAGGCTGAGCCCTGCTTTAGTCCCGCTGCAGGCAGCTGAGTGCGGCCTGTCGCATGTTTAGAGACAGCTCGAAGGAAGGTCAGGTTACAGAGAAAGAAGGGACCCCAGTGCAGGAGCAAGCCTCTCTAAGAGACCACCTTGGGAGCCAGCAGTTGCAGAGGATGGCAGCCACCATCTCCTGACGGCTTCCCAGGGCTATGTTTAGCCCTGGGTTTGCTCAGGGAACCCACACGAGCACCTGAGATGCCTTAATGTCATTGTTCCACCAGAGCTGGCTTTAGGGGACTTTTTTGCTTTACGGGATATAACTAATTAGACCTGACATCGGCGAGTGTCATGTTGGGTTCTCATGGCATTACCTGCAGAGATGCTACAAGGAGCAGTGGGCGAAAGCGTCCGCAGAGCTGCTTTCACAAGTACAGCACATGGGACCCAGCTGCTGCGTGGCCATGCAGCGTGCTTGAGGACAGGCGATGCCCCGAATCCTGGCAGCCCAAGGACAGGAGCAGGACTGACTGCCCGTGGCCTGGCTGATGGACTCTGGGTCTGGGCTAGCCAAGAGAGCTGATAAGGACTGATAAGGATTGTCAGTCTTTTTCCCACTGCACCTTAATTCCTTGCAGTAGCCTCTATGTCTGCAAAGGTCCTCGCTCCTCTGTCTCGCTCACAGGCTACCAAGGAGCTCTGAGTGGTCTATTTTTCTTTTCATTTCTTTCTAAAGCATGTGTTCATAGGCAGTAGGTTAAGCCCGGTTCAAAGCAGCAGTAACTCAAAAGGTCTCTGTGGGATTGGAGCTGGGAGTCCAAAAATGGAAAGGCAAGGAAATCTCTTCTAGGAACAGCCGTGTACACACTAGTTGCCTGGCCACCACCTCCGGCAGATCCTAGGGGACCTTAGGGTCTCCAGGACAGCTGCTCTGTGCTGCAGGCTCAGCTAGAAATATGCTACAGGAACTCGCTCCAGCCAGGGCTGGAGCCAGAGGTCTTTGCAGCAAATTCATACTTGCGGCACAGTTTAAGTATTGGTGCAGGGACTTTGCCTTGCTATACAGAGCCGTACATGAAGAGACCCTCTCTAAAGCTCAGCCGTTGCTTAAGAAAATAAAAGTAGATTGGAGCGTCACTAAGGTAAGTGGCTCAGTACTCATACTGCACCTTGCAGGAGCAGGGCATGGTGGGGCACTGCTGGGACAGTGGCGGATGGCAGACTGCCCTGGGGGAGCCTGAGCCCGTGGATCGGCCCTGGCCCCACACAGGTCAGGGCTGGGTCTGCGCAGGTACTGGGGATGCTGGGGCGACACGAGGCACGGACACGGATGTGCCCCCCTGCATTTCGGAGCGAGCCTCCATGCCACCTGCTTTCAGGGCTGGCTGCTTCCCCTGGAGCTTTCCGCATGGTGGATCCTGAGCTGCTCCTGTCCATGTTCAAAAGTCATCACCTCTAACATTCAGCATTAATTAGCTGTTTCTGTGAAC
Source organism: Struthio camelus (assembly GCF_040807025.1). Lineage (NCBI taxonomy): Eukaryota > Metazoa > Chordata > Aves > Struthioniformes > Struthionidae > Struthio > Struthio camelus. Next base: position 18,413,170 of record NC_090950.1, read on the forward strand.
GTCTCTGCCGGTAAATGCCCAGGGGCTCGTTTTCCTCTTGCACCAGTCTCATCTCCTGTGGCACCATGGACGTGGATGGAGCTGATCCCGATTCACCTGGAGAGGGGATGGTGGGGAAGCAGGGAAGAGAATATGCACAGCCAAAGTAAATGCCTGTCTTCCCCTCAGACACAAATGTTTTCAAACTATTTTTCTCTACTTTCAAGAGAAGAGAAGATGTGTTTACACATAAGAAGGCTATACTCGGAGGATCCCATTACTGATCCTGGAGCTCAAGTGTAAATCACTGTACCAGGCAGAAGGGAATGAGACCTTTTGACTCCTAGAATGAGGCACTGGTGAAATAATACATCTCTACCTGCCGTAGCAATCCTCTGTCCCTGCAGGCTGCCTCGCCATCCCTGCAGAATTACTTCAACCAGAAGAATGAAAAGTAGCTGGTAGGGAAAGCAGGCGGCTGCATTAACATTCTGCTCTATTGTTTTGTAATTATTAGCAGAGAGATTGGAAATGTGATTATGATAATTAAGCTAAATGACAATCTTCCTACAGGAGCAACCAAATTATTTATAACAGCTTTTCATCCTAATTCCCTTAACTGTTCCCTGCCCAGAGCAGCAGGAGCCCTCGCAGCTGCAGGCTGCCCAGTGCCGTGTGCCAGAGCTGGCAACTCTCGTGGGCGCTTGCTGGCGCCGCAAGAGCAGCGAGCGGCGGCTCTGACTTGGCATGAAACTGGGATGGGAAAGGAGCTGTCTGAGAGCGAGGTGGACAACGGTCCCCGAGGGCTGCTCCAGGGGCCCGGGAGCCGTGGCGAGAGGGGGGCAGCTGTCGAGGAGGTTGCAGTCGGCGTGCAGGGCTGGGGCAGGCAGCGCCCCGCGGCAGGCCGCGCTGGCGGCAAGGGCAGAGCGATGCTCAGCACCACGGGGCAGGCGCTCCGCAGGATGCAGCTGCCACGGCTGGGTTTGGGCAGCAGGGGGGCACGCTCAGGTCCCTGCCAGGTTGTGGATGCTTCCCCTCCACTGCAACCTGAGCTACGGCAGCAAAGCTGTCTCTTTGGCACAGCGTCACGGCACCAGTTGTACCTGCGTGGGTGGGGGGAGCACGCGGCTCCCTCTTCCCTACCAGGGCCCGCTTTGCTCTCCCTGTCCCCCAAGGCCTCAGGCACCACGCGTCCTGTCCCTCGGGGCTGGAGGGTCTCCCTGATTTTTGCAGGCGGGTGAGCACGGAGCTCAGCTTGGCAGGACTCGAGGGTCACGGCGTGCACCGGCAGCAGTGGCCAGCCCGCCCCAGCGCCCCGGCCCGCGCGCAGGAGCAGACGATTGCCTTCCCTGGGCAGCAGCGGCTCTGACGCTGTCACGCTGCCGGCTCCCTCCAGGAACAGTGTCAGCTGCAATTAATGTCACGTTTTCAGCTTGCTCACGCATGCGAGCAGACGGCGTGCAGCTTCACGGCGCTGCTAGGGGAGGAGCGCTGAGGGCCGTCCTGCCGCTCCTTGCTGGCGTCCCCGGGATCGGCAGGCGGACGGGCAGAGCCGCGCCGGAGCGGGGATTTCCAGCCCTGGCCGCGGTGGTGAGCGCGGCGCCCCTCTGCACGGGGGCAGCCGGCCCCCATTTCGGAGCCGGCGGGGAGAGCGTGAGGGGAGCTCTCGGGGCACGTCCCTTGGCCGGGCTAATCCTCCAGGGCAGAGCTCGCACCCTTCACGCTGCGTTGCCGCTCGCGGCCTGCCGCCTCTCAGCGCCTTGAACTTCCCTGCTCCTTTTCTGCCCAAAGCCCTCTTTCTCGCCCATCTCTCCTCAAATCCCGGCGGTGCCTTCTGCAGCCCGCTGGACACTGCCCCCACTCCTCTTCCCCCACCTCGTGTCCTCCCGCACGCGTCCCCCTCTGCCACCGCGGGGGGGGCCGGCAGCCCCCCCCAACTCCCTGCCCCGTGCCCCCGCCCCGGCGCCGGGGTGCTTTTGAGGACGTGTTGGAGGCATGGGGACAGGCGGAGGGACGTTGCACGGCGGGCCGCCGCTGGGCCCGGGCTGCCTGGGCTGGAGCGGGAGCACAGCAGCACGAAAGCCCGGACGTCGGCACCGAGCAGGGAGCGAGGCCGTTCCTGCCCTGCGGCTTTCGGGGCTGTACCCGGCCCAGACCCTGCCCAGCGCCCACCCCAGCTTGGGCCTTGCCCCCCAAGGGCCTCCTCCTTGCCCCAGCCCGCACCTCCCTGTGGCAAGGCAGTAATTAGAGGGGGAGGTGGAGGTGGGAATAAGCTACTTAATTAGGGGGCCCTCCGCCTATTTCTTGCACAGTGTTGTGGGTCTCTGAGCTGGAGCCTGGCACCGGTGCCTGGAGCGAATCTCCACGGGGCAGGGAGCGGGGCTTTGGCTTACCGAAGCCTGAGCAGCCGTGGAGCGGGCAGGCACCTCTCAGAGCACCTCTCAGGTTGGGGGAAAAAAAAAAGCATTTGACAGCTTTTCCCCTGCCTCCACCCCTCACCAGCGCTGAGGAGCACAGTCCAGACAGCAGCCCAGGCCGGATCCTGGAGGGTGCTGGGCAGCATCAGCCTGGATCGCCGCAGCACCAGGTGCTCCGCACCTCGCCGAGTCGCAGCACTAGGCGGAGGGCAGGAGGGGGCCCGTGTCCTTCGTTATATAACTGTTCCTCCGGGTGTTTTTGTAGCATTCAGCCTGCCTGCCGGGCAGAGCTCCCACCAGCAAAGGGGAATGTCATGTTTTTTTGAGTGAAGAGCTTTGATTTCACGCTGGTTCATAGCAACATCCAATCCCCCCTCCAGCTCGTGCACCTTGCAGGGTGTTAACCCCGCCGTGGTCTCTTCCCTTCCCTGAGCAGCCCCCCGTGAGCCGCCAGCGAGCGAGCGTGTGTCGGACCATCAGCCGGCGGTGTCACCTTGCTGGGCCGGGGCGGCGGAGGCGAGCGGTGAAGCGCAGCCCTGCAGCTGAGCTGACCTCGCCTGGGCTGCCCGCTGCCCGCCCGGCCGTCCCTCCGGCCTCCTCCTCGCATTCCTATCCCCGCACATCATCCCCCCCAGCTGCCCAGCAAAACAGCCCGACCTGCCGCAAGCAGCGCTGCTCTGCCCGCTGCGTCAGCCGGGGCAGGCTCCAGGGGACCGGGCTCAGGAGAGGGAGCCGCTCCGACAACAGCCTCTGCGGGAGGCAGGAGTTTGGGATTGCTCCTGGCCGGGGAAACGCAGCTCTGCGCTCCTGACTGCAGGAGAAACAGGGGAAGTGAGACACAGCCAGAGTGAAGGAGGGAAGCCTGGAAGAAAACCAAAGTTTCGGGTTGTTTTGTTCTGTTTTACACATAGAAATATTTTTGTAAAAGCCACCATTCAAGAGCTTGTCTGACTCCCGGACCTGCAGGAGCACAGGGAAAATCTGAGCGACCATCTGCAGGACAGGAGCCCCCCAGGACACATCCCTGGCTCTGTTTGCCCCAAATCCCTCCCTCTCTGGCTGCAAACCTCTGGCTTCACCTCCTCATAAGGAAGAGGCAGGAGAAGGTGCATACCCTGTTTTTGGAAGCCCTGCGCCCCGCGTCGCCTCCGGAGGAGGGTCCCGTTCCCAGCACGCAGCCAGGCTGCGGGAGCGAGGCCGGGGCACCTGCAGCTCTGAGGCCTCCAGGAGGGAAGGTGAGGGGAGAGAGGAGGAGCAGCTCCTGGGACGGGCCAGCTGCTGTTCCCCAGCACACCTCCCTGCAGGAGCTCCTGGCTCCCACTCGCTTCGTCCTGGGAGTCGCAGTATGTGTGTGTTGAAGATGTTTTGTAGCTGGTCCAGGGGCTGGAGTTGTGCGCGAATGCAGGTTCTTATTGACTATTCCACAAAGGCAGTAGTTTTTCACCACTGGCCTGGTGATGCAACGCTATCCTGTTCAACCAGGCCTTGCACCAGGGAGTTCAACACTCAGCCAGCAATTCTTGCACATCCGTCCTAGCGAGGCGAATGGGCTATCTCCTTCATGGAGCATGTCATCAAAATGAAGTGCAAGCAATTCTGAATCTCCATCAGTACCTCAGCCTGTGCTATAAGTTGTTTCAAGACCTGACTCGCACCATTTGACCGCTAGCTAATTTTTCTGGTTGTAAGTGATATTTTGTTCTCTTGTTGTGGATGAGGAAGATCTAAAGACAGGAAAAGGGCATGCAAAGGGCAGAGAGAAGCAAAAAGCTGCATATGAGATCCTGCAAACCCTTCCACGTCTGTGTGGCTTTCCTCGGCTTCGTTGGCGACGAGCAGGAGCAAGACTTAAATCACTAGATGGGAAGCAGCGAGTTTGCAGTACACCAGCAGATACGCTAAGTCAACAAATAGCGTTAGCAACAAGTGCTCTTTTTGCCTAAGCTCTTCATATTCTGGGAATCATCAGTGTTGCCTGGAATAATATCACACTCTGAATAATCATATTTCGCTCTGGAAATCTCAGGCATCTGCTGTGGTTTCTATGTTGACTTGCAGAAGTATCAGCCCCGAGTGCCATATCCTGACCAGCAGCTGAAAGACTCTGTATCGCACCTCTCCGCAGCGTGCCGTTTGAGCAGGATCATTGTCTTTCCTGGTACTGTAACATTTGATATGGGGATTTTTCATGCCAGTTCATCACATGCTGCCTGCTAGGTCAGAGCTGTGTGGAGTTCAAGTGAGGTCAGTGTTAAACTTTGCTGTGCTGCAAACCTCAGAGCTGCCTGAGCAGAGGGTGGAAAGCGTGGCTTGCCAAGCCTGTGGCTGATGTGTCCATGACCAGGGAGTGATTTATGTCAGTGGTAGATAGCAGTGATTGACTTGTAATTTTGCAAACATCTGTTCCCACTTTTGACTTCTCCCCACACAGCCCAAACATACCAGTGTAGTGATTAGCTCACCTTTGCTCTCCCTTTGCAGGCCAAGCCCTGGGAAACTGGTGCTGGACATGGGGTTTCTGGCTGTTTGGGAGCAGATTTTCAGACCGGCTTTGCTCTTTTTGCAGCCCACACGCTTAGCTACGTCAGGGGCTGATTCACCACCCCAAGCGTAGAGCTGAGCTAGCGCTGACGGATGGAGCTTGATCGACAGAGGAACGTAAGTCTCTGCCAATAGCATGAGCGGGGCTAGAACACACTTTGTAGGACACCCGTGCTTCATCCACTGGGACCAGTGCCAGCACTGGCTGCAATAGAGGCCAGGCTGGGATGAACCCTAGCACTGAGCAGAGACCACAAACTAGTTTGTCCGCTACTGATTTAAGCGTTGCCAGGAACAGGAACGGTTTCACAGCAGTCAGCAGAGGCTACCTGTCCCACAGAGGCTTTCCCAAAGCCTTGCACCAGGAGTATGTGCATCCTCCTGGCCTGCCCAGGGCTGCTTCCCCACCAGCAGGCATGCAGGCGTTTGAACTCAGAAGTTGCTTGTTGCAAAGGAAAATCATTAGCAGTTCAATCCTCTACCTAAACCTATTACAGAGAGGGCCTCTCTCGCCTCCTCTCCATACCCTAGGGAGACGCTCCTTCAAACTTGTTGTGCAGAAAATGTAATGACCTTTTCCTCCTCACATGCACTTGTTCTAATTTGCTAGCGTGCTGTGCATGCTGCTAGAGGAAGGGCACAGCAGTTAAACACACATGGATAACCTTGTGCAGTCACTTTGAGGAGGCTTGTATGATTTTTTTTAAGTGCTCTCAGTGGATGGTTCTAGTACCAAAATATCACAGACGCAAAGGGATTTGGGCCCTACATGGACAGCTAATGGTCTGTACTGGCCTTTCGCTCCTAAGGCAACTGCACAGTAGCCCTGCTTATGACTTCAAGGGGAAATGCTTTAGGCCCTGGTTGCTACTGTTGCTGCTCAGGGAATTCTCCTTTCAGCTCCAGCATGCGATAAAAACAACGTTTCCTTACTTTTGCAGACTTGAAGGCTCTTCTGGACAGGGGAAAGGCATTGACTGAGCTAATGCCGTTAACTGCCTTTAAGCACACACAGAGGATGTGAAAGTAAACACTACTCCCTCATTCAGCATCTGGTGTGAGGCCAAAACAGACTGAATTCCCAGGTTTCGACCTGCGTGCCCTGCTCTCAGGGCTGGGTTATCGCTGCCACACTTGAAGGGCCACCTTCTCCCTCTGCCTGCGGAGGGAACGAGCTGTGCCAGAGCGAGCTGGGGGCAGCCCCGGGCTATTCCACCCTTTCCAGCACACTGGAGTTGCCTCGCTATCAGTTACCCAGCCTCGCAGCTTAGAGATTGGGGCAAAAAATGCAGGATGACTTTCCCTGATATTTCATTTCACCCTTATCCCCTGCCTTGGACAGGGGGGTTCGGAGCCGAGCGTCCCCACTTAGGCTTCGGAGAGCACCCTCTGAAGCGAGCTATTGCAGGCGAGCAACTCCCGCTTGCTCGAGGCAGCAGGCGTGCTCCCGTGGATACCTCCTTTTCAGGGAAGTATGAACTGCCAGCCTGACTGTGCTTAAATCCAGTAGTGGCCACCGTCACCTGCTGCATCTCCCTGCCCCTCTCAGCCTGGTGACCCCGGTGAAAAAGGTGCCCGCTCCGGGGTGGGGGGGGCTTCCCCCTTTCACCGCCGTGCCCTTCCTGTGCAAAGAGCCCCAGCGTGCCTCCCTCGTCAGGCTGACTCACACTGAGGCAATTTTAAAAGCTTCTTACTGGCGTGGTGGCAGATTTTGCAATATGGTTTAATGAGGTATTTACAACTTCGGAGGCTGGCTCCTTGCACAAGGAGCATGGACTGGCCCAAGCAGTCTGTGGACACAGGAGTGGCTGGGCCTATTCATTGACATTCCTGCAACTCACCTGATTGCAGCGCAGTCACAGTGGAAAACATTTAGACAGCAGAAATGCCTGATTAATTATCTCTTAATTGATACCCGCACACGGGGACAAATGAAACCGGAACATCTCTGCTGCCCTGGGAGCTTGCCACTTACAAACAGATTTAGAGCTAAAAATAACACAGCACTCGTGTGGCTAATCAACTTCACTGCCCACCCGGGGTTAGGTTATGAAATTGTCTCGGGCTGGCAGGGGAAGCAGCAAGGGACCATCTGCAGCCGGGGCTGCACGCCGAGCGACGGCTGCGCGGCGCTCGCAGCACCGAGGAGCGTGCTGCAAGGCCGGGGCAGCTTCCCCCGTGCCCAGGGCGAGTCCGGTCCGCCCGCCGCGGCTCGCGAGTGCCACCAGCCCCGCTGCTGCGGCGTGGAGGCAGCCTCGGGGGAGGCTCCAGGTGAGCCCAAAAGCAGCTGCAAGACTCCGCAGATACAGCGTTTCTCAAGCCTACGACGCAGCCACAGCGGAGCAGACACAAGGCGTCAGGCACGTTCCTGTCATTAGGGGACATGGAAAGGCAATTTCGTTGCTGTGTGTTATAAGAGACCTTAAGTGCCCGGCACATTTCTCCACCGTGTAAGATTTTTGCCCAGCCCAGGAATCACGTTTGACGCTTTGCGAGGGCCCTTCTGCCCTGTGGCTCACTGCAGCTGCAACACACCTCTTTCCTCCCCTTCTCTTTACAGGAACACGCACAAAAAGAGGCCAAATCGCCATAGCGACCTCAGTTCTTTTAAATTATTGTCATCTTTATTTTTTTTTTCACGTATGTGCAAACAGAGGAGATCGCAATGGTGGTGTTCTTAAAAATAACAAAATGTATTTGCATACATTTCCCTATGTACAGGTGAACAGCCACTGGTAGAGTCTTCTTTTGCACAGCAAAAGATCTAGAGCATTGAGACTGGAGACAGGACTGGGGCCCAAAAAAGGGTCTAAATTAATAATAATAATAATAATAAAAAATTCACAACAGTGCAAACCTCTCGGACACGACAGCACGATGGAGTGACTTTAATGTAGAAAACGGCAGGGCCCCCCCCTCGGATGTGAAATTTCTAACTGTAAACAAGGCGCAACACCTCCCCCCCCCCCCCCCCCGGGAAAGCTATTCCAGGAATTTGGCAGATCTTCAAGGGCTGAGCCGGAGGTAAACAGCCCGCAGCCGCCTCCCGTCCGCGGGCCGCGGCCCGGCCCCGCGGCTCCCGGCCCCGGGGGGCGCGGGGCTGCTGCGGGCGGCTCGGGCCGCCGCGCCGCAGGCACCGGGAGCCCCGGCGGGGCTGCAGGGGGCCCGGGGCGCCCCCGGCGGGGCCGTGCACCCCCGGCGGGGCCGGAGGGGACCGTGCGCTCTCGACGGGGCCATGCACCCCCGACGGGATCGGAGGGGACCCGGGGCGCCCCCGGAGGGACCTTGCACCCCTGCCGGGATCGGAGGGGACCCGGGGCGCCCCCGACGGGCCGGGGAACCCCCGGCGGGACCTTGCACCCCCGGTGCTCCCGGATGGGCCCGTGCGCTCCCGGAGGGGCCGTGCAGCCCCGGTGGGACCTTGCACCCCCGACGCTCCCGGAGGGGCCGTGCACCCCCGGAGGGGACCGTGCACCCCCGGAGGGGACCGTGCACCCCCGGAGGGGCCGGAGGGGGCCCGGGGCGCCCCAGGAGGGGCCGTGCACCCTCGACGCTCCCGGAGGGGACCGTGCACTCCCAGCGGCGCCGTGCAGCCCAGGCGGGTCCGGAGGGGGCCCGGGGCGCCCCCGGCGGGGCCGTGCGCTCAGCCGGTCTCGAGGTCGCCGGGGGGCGGCTGCTCGGCGCCGTTGCAGGGCGGGGCGGCGCCGTCCTGGCCGTTGCTCTCGAGGGAGGACTCGCTGCCCGTGCTCTCGCCGGAGAGCAGCCGGCGGACGCGGAGGTCGGCGCGCAGCGAGCGCAGGTCGTTGCCGAGGCTGAGCTCGCCCAGGTCGCGGAGGAGCTGGCCCAGCTCCGGGCCCTCGCCGCGGCCGGCGCCGGCGCGGAGCAGCTCGCCCTCGGGCTCGCCCAGCGCCTCCAGGATGTCCTCGCAGTCGCAGTGCATGGCCCGCTCCTCCTGCTCCTCGCCCAGCAGGTCCTCGGTGATGGAGCCCAGCTTGGGCGCGCTGCGGCTCCGCTCCACCGGCGGCTTGTAGCAGCACTGCCCGTTGAGCAGCTTCCGCAGCGGCACCAGCGGGATGCTCTGCTCGCCCACTAGCTGCTGCTGCTGGTGCCGCGCGTCGTCCCGCTTCTTCAGCCGGCGGAACTCAGCCAGCGCCGTGGCCGAGGTCTGGTAGAGCAGCAGGGCCATGGCCTTCGCCTTCTCGGGCTTGGAGACGAGCACGGCGTGACAGCGCAGCATCACCGCCTTGTGCTTCAGCTCGTGGCGGTAGATCCAGGCGAAGACGCGCGGCAGGCGCGGGTCGGCCACGCAGTAGGTGACCCGGTGCAGCAGGTAGAGGTGGCCGGGGCGGCGCAGCCCCTTGTCCTCGGCATGGGCCATGCGGATGCCCTGCGCGCTGATGGTCAGCTTCATCTTGGTGCCCTGCCGGCCCGCCTCGCTCTTGCTCCAGATCTTGCAGACGGCCAGGTCGGTGCAGCCCTCGCCTTTGGACTGGATGGTGGTGGCGTTGCCCAGGTAGAGCACGGTGTACGTGGGGTCCTCGCTGGTCACGCGGAATTTCCTCCGCTTGGAGCGGAACATGCTGCCCACGCGGTGCAGGGCGCTCTCGGGGCAGGCGCGGGCCAGCGAGGTGAGCGCCGAGTAGTGCACGCTCAGCGCATAGCCCTTGGGCTTGCTCTGCCGCCGCGCCTCGCCCTCGATCAGCTCAAACTTGCTCCTCTTCCAGGGCAGCATCGCCCCGCGGGGCCGCGGCTAGGCGCCGCGGGGACGGGGACGGCTCCGGGCCGCGGGGCGCATGCCACGGCGGCGGCGGCTGCGCGGCCGCCCGCCTCACATCCTTGCGGGCGGCGGGCCGCCCCGGCCGTAGATATAGGCGGGCGCCGACCCTCCGCGGGCGCGGAGAGGGCGGAGCGGCCGCCGCTGCCGCCGCCGCCCGGTGCCCGCGGCCCGCGGAGCCGCCGCCGCCGCGCTGCTCGCCGCCCGCCGCCGCTCTGCGCCGCCCGCCGCGGCGCCCCGGCTCCGGCCCCGCGCGGGAGGGCGGGCTGGGGGCGGGCCGGCCCCGACGGGGCGGCCCCGGCCGCGCCGCCGCCGCCGCCCCCCGGCCCGGCCCGGCCCGTTCCGCTGCGGGAGGGCGGCGCACAGCTGCCGGGGGGCTGCGGAGCCCCGCCGAGCCGAGCCGGGCCGGGCCGGGCCGGGCCGGCAGTGCCGCGGCCGAGCCTCGCTGCTGCGGCGTAGTGTCGCCTTTGATTTGGCTGGCCCGGCGCTCAGAGCTGCAGGGCCTGCAGCAGGCAAACGCTCCTACGTGTGAGTGAGGCTTTGCTCTTTATTTGTGGGCGGCGGCCGAGAAACAAGAAGCTGCCTTGTAGCTTCTTGCTGCACGAATGCAGTCACATACGTAGCGAGAGCTTCGGAGGGTCGGCTTGTCTCTCTCCGTGTAGTTGCTGCGGCTTCTCGGATAGTGTATCATATTCTCTGACAGCGGGAAAAAAAATTCCCAGAGCTGCAGCAAACAGTTCATCAGTATTTAAATAAATGAAAAGGGGAGCGATATTTACAAAAGGGGAGCGATATTTACTAATGCAGTGGAATACACACATATGTTTAAATTATTTGACAAATCTTTTATAGAGTTTAGAACAATTACAACAAATCCATGTATTATTATTATTGATATTATTATTATTGCATAATGCCATCTAGTAGATTACTTTGGAACTGCAAGTAACCAGTGACCAGTGTCAAAGTATTAAAGGCATTTGACTATTTGCTTACGTTTCAAAAACAACCCCTTATTGGAGGGTAGGTTTTTAAATGTGGTCCCCTGAGGCTGAACCAGAGCTTCTGCAACAGCTCGTGCCGGGACACACATGAGAGCATATGTCGTTCTCAGAAGCTGATAATGGGTGTGTATCTATAACACATTGCATTTCCTGTCTTTGGTGGTTCTAGCAAAGCTCTTCTGGAGCGTTAGAAAGGCTGTTACTGTCCCGGAGGAGTGAATGTATTCACCCTCCATTTCTCGTATGGGAAAACTGGAACACAAGAGCTTTAAGAGCTCTGGCCTGCAGAGCGCTTGAGCACTTGCACAGGCCTGGGTAAACTGGCAGGACTAGTCATTGGCTTAAAGCCCAGCACCACTGAAGTGCTCTTTTGGGCTGAGATCAGAGGGCTAAGCACCTTGCTGAACCTGGCCCTGTGCTGCTTGCACAAAGTCACACCGCGAGTCCCTGGAGGGCAACAGCGGGTCTGACATCTGCCCCTGCTCACGATGCCCAGCAGCAGGCTGCCCTCGCTCCGGGGTCCTCGTCCCTCGGTGTGCCCGCCTGGCCGAGCGGGGGCTGGCACCAGACCAGAGAGGTCCCACCATCCACCGGGAGCTTCCCTCCAAGCTCTGCCAGTGCAGTGGGCAGGAGGGGGCTATGTGCCAAACTGCAGCCCACAGGCCCCAGGTGTTACACAGAGCAGGATTGTCCTGCAGGTCGGTAGGATAATCCCACTGCATACCAGGGAGTTAAAGAGACTGGTTCGTACTGCTGATTCAGTTTGTCTCCAGGAGTGCTTTTCTTCTTTATTCTAAAGTCTGCAAGGTGAAAACAGAAGACGCTTCTGTGCACACAAGTCCAATGGCTTCGAGTGACATGTGGCAAGCTCACACACGGTGTGACACTCCGGCCATGGTCAGCAGAGAGCTGCCTTGTCCCCGCGAGGCACCCTGCTAAACCACCCAGGATGAAAGCCGGTCAGCTCCCAGATCGTGCCCCTCGCTCAGCTGCCTGCCACTTTTCTGAATGAAGCCTGTGAGCTGCAAGACAAAAGAGCGATCCTCAGCTGCTCCTCTGAGAGACGCGGGGGCGCAGCAGCGTTCTCCGTGGGAGAGGGTGCTGCCTTGCCAAAGCCCTGCCTGCCTCCGGCTGTGGGTAAAGGAGCCCGTTCTGGGCCTCGCGGCCTGGTGCCTCTGCAGGCACCTTCGTTTGCACAGGGTGGAAATGAGCAGGTGTGGGGTGGCATCCCACGAAAGGCCCTGAGCCCCCCCCACGCCTCCCTGCAGCTCTGCTTCCAGGAGATTAGCGGCAGGTAAGGGGCTTGGTGCTGTTGCACAGACACTGCAAGTAATTACTAGTACAGAGCTACTTGCAGAGTCGAGCTGGGCAGGCGGCTCTGCCATCTCAGTTGAAAGGAACCCACTTCACTGAATGAAGACCTGAATTTTCCCTGCATGGCTCACAGACGGTTGCCTATAGGTGGAGTGTCAGTACGCTGTTAGGCACACTGTTTTGCCAAACCAAGTGGCAGGTAACGTAATGGGGAAACTGGGATCAGAGGCTGTGAACCCCTTGCCCCCCTCTCAGCCTCCCCAGCCAGCAGGAGTCAGCTGCACCTCCCATTTCTGTGTTGCCCTCTCAAGTTTCTTAACTAGCCTCTCACAGAGGATCTGATTTGGGCTCCAAGTGAGGGCCGGGGGCAGACAGCAGGCACAGGCTGCGCAGGCTGGCTGCTCAAAGCGCACAGCTGCAGCAGAGGTGGCTTGTGGTTAAAGTACTGTTTGAGGATGGAAACTCTCTCGGTTCAGTTCCTCACCATACTTGCTCACCTTTTGGTGTGCCTGACCGTTACAGCCTTCCTTGCTTCATTAATGCGCCTGAATTATATTCAGTGGCTGCTTCGTTTCTGAGCACAGCAGGATTGCTAACGCTTCCGCGGTAGAAGAGCTCTTTGCAAATATTAGTGGCCTGAGACAGTGATTCCCAAACCAAATGCTGAACGTTCGTAGTGCAGAGCTGGGCTGAGGAGCTACGTTGCCTCTGCAGCGTTTTCAGTTCCAAGTCTGATGGTGCTGGTGCTGGGTGTCTGTGTGAAGTCTGGCAGCAAGGAGCAGGCAGGAGGTTTGGGGCACGCAGGCTTAAGCGTGGGGATATTCCTGCGACGTCGGGCCCGTGTGGTATTGCTTGGTGGGGAGCAGCGAGGCAGCGGCTGCGCGGGCTGCCTGGCCCCACTGGGAGCGCGAGGCTCCTGTCCCCACCGGCGAGGATGGTGGGACCCGTGTGCTGGGAGCCCTGCAGCCCGGGGGAGCAAAGCAGCGGGCTCTCCCGGCATGTAACACACCAGCAGCTGCCGAACATCACCTGCCTCCGTGCGCCAGCCTGGAGAGCTCTCGCAAGGCGTGGGAAAGTCTGTAAGATACCATCTCTCCCTAATGGCCTAGCCTACCACGCACGCAGGCCGCGCAGCTACCATTACGTTCGGCCCCTGGCACAACTCCCCCCTTCCTGCCCTGCTCCACCCTCCTCCTCCTCCTTCGCCGGCCGCCCATGTCTTACGCTGGAGGCCACGGCTGCACCCCGCAGTGAGGCACCCGGGGAGCGTGGTCCCGCTGGGGCGCTGGCACGCTGAGCGGTGCGGCGGCAGCGCTGGCCAGGCTCGGCAAGGCCGGGCTCCCGCGCGGAGGGGCACCCGCAGGCAGGGACCTGCAGAGACCCTGCAAAGCAGCCCTGTTTCTAGGATGCCTTTCCTGCAGCTGGAAACGGAGCTGATGCTGGCCTCTGTGGACGGGGGAGAGCGGAGGGAAAAAGGTGCTATTTCTGCCTGAGCAGTATACTCCCGGGAAACGCTGATGTGGCAAGACCAAAATAATTCATGGGAACGTATTGATTTCATCAGCATATGAAAACGTTGAGGCTTTCTCTTCCTGGACGGCAACAGATCCCATCTTGCTGCAGCAGCTGAATTGACACAGTCAAAGTGAAACATTCCGAACAGGCATTTCAGTATTTCCAAAACCAAGTAGTTTAGAGCCTCCGCACTGTGATAAATGAAGTTTCAACTCTTTGTTCTGGATCCGGACAGAGGAGACGTTGAAATGTCAGGATTTCCTACGGAACGGAAAGTCTGACTGGTGCCCAGCACCCCTCGGGCAGCCGGCGTGGGACGTGCAGGGCGCTGAGCATCTGTGAGCCACTGCTTGTGACCCAGGTCTCACTCGCGGCAGCTGCAGATTGCTTCCTGCTGCTGGGTACTTGGTGGCAGCATGAAATGAGTCAGCCGGACAATGAGACAGCACGAAACACGCTGGTGCTCTCAAGGAAAAGGGTCCCTAGTTAAAAGCTACGTCGTGCAGCCCCGGGCTGCCCTCCTGCCCTCCGGGGCTGAGCAGAGCTGTGCTGGCAGAGGACGCCGGGGGAGAGACGAGCCTCCAGGCTCATGGGCCCCCGAAAGTGGTGCTCAAGTAGAGAGCGGTGCCGGCAGGCAGGGTGGCCCCGGGTGCCGCCTCGCTCGCCTCCTGATGGCCTGGGGACTGTCCTGGGGCCATGCTCTCCTCCGCCTCTTCCTCCGGACTGCATGGAGAGGACATGATTTCCTGTCCCAAAGAGGAGCAGCCAAAAGTCTTGTGAGACCTGGCCCAGGGAGATGTGCTTGGCCCTTGGCGGCGGGTGCTGCAGGGGAGCGGAGGTACCCAGCGCTGCTGGCCGCTCTGCCCCGGCGCGTCAGGAGGGACCCGAAGGGGCTCCGGCAGGCAGAGGCTGGAAGAAAGCGGGATACGGGCATAGGGCAGCCCCAGGGGCTGCGAGGAGCCCTGCGGTTCAGCCACGGAGGTGCCGCTCCTCGACGGTCGGCGCGATCCCCCACGGCCCCATCTTGGGAGGCTCGTGCTGTCGCCGGCTGACTCGTTTCACGCTGGCGCCGAGCAGCAAAGGCCGACCCACGTGCGATGACGCCGGTGGCACGGGCATGTGCAGCACCGGGGGGGCGCAAGGTGCCGGCGGCGCTCCGTGCACCCCGAGGTGCTGCAGCGGTCACGGCCCGGGCAGCCTGGGCCCCACCGCCCCGGGGCATCCCGGGGAGGCCGGGGCTGTGCTGCTCGGCTCGGCTGGCCGGGGCCACGGCGGTCGGCGGTACACCTCCGCCGCGGTTGTTTTTCAGTCTCCGAGGGCGGGCACACCCCGCTTCCTGCACAGGAGGCTGTGCGCTTCCTGCGCCCGCAGCTATAATTAGAAGGGCTGCTGGAGCCTGGGGGTGCCGAAGCCTCCCGCATGCGCCCTCGGGCCCCTCTCGCTTCACGGCACCCTCGGTGGGGCGAGCAGAGCCCGTGCCGGGCGCCCTTCCTCCTGCCAGGCCGGCGGCGCGTCGGCTCGTGCAGCCAGGCGCTGGCTCAGCAGCCAGCACCGAGGGGTGCAAAGGTGGCATCGAGGTGGCACCTCCTGACGTAAGTCCTCGTCCTGGCCGGCGTCCCGGCGCGAGGCCCGTCCCTGCCGCCCACCGGCCTCGTGGAGCGGCGGACGGCGTGGGCAGCGGGGCTGGCGGGGCGCCCACCTGCCCTGCCCTCCTGGCAGCGAAGGGGAGGCAGGCAGGCGGCGAGGCCGGAGCGGGCACAGCAGGAGCTGGAGCAGTCCCTTGCGGGCTTCCTACCTGGCCCTTTGCACCTTCAAAGATACGTGCCGTTCTCTCTAATTAACCTTGCCCTCCACCCTGCCAGGCAGGAAGGTGATTTTATCTTCATACAGTTGGTAGAAAAGCGGAGTCTAAAAATCTTGCCTGGGGGCTCAGCCTCCTCTCTGCGCCCCTGCTGTAGAGACTCACCTGAGGTGCTGGCTGCTCCTAGGCAGGGGCGAACCCTTCCCCAAAAGACCCGGGGAGCTCTGGGAGGCCCAGGAGTGACTCCCATGTCCCAGGCACCCCGGCACCGTACAGAACCGCTCTAGGAAAAACCCCAAAGCCACTTCTGTCCGAGAGCACAGCCAGCCTCCAGACTGCCGAGGTAACACCGACCCCTCAAATCCCGCAGCTTCAAAGGGAGGGAAGGTGTCTCCGGAGGAGGGAATGCCGCTGCGCCATCCCCACCAGCGGACGGGGAGGAGGAGGCACAGGACGCAGCACGTCCCCCGCTTTCCCCATTGATCCCAGGCCACTTGCAGGAACGGCCTTTCCAAACATGCCCTCGCTGGCCAGCCCTGTTCCAGCGGCTCTGCAGACCCTGGCGGGAACGCGTGGTGTCCACAAGCCTGGCAGCAGCCCTCCTGGCTGAGATAAACGCCTCAAGCCCATCTCTTCCTATGCTCGTGAAACACTACCTTCTGCAGCTGAAAAGGGAGAGATTCCAACAGAAGCAATTTTGCACGGAGCAAAATTGTTTTCCGGTTCTTTTAGGGAGGTGTTTCTGGGGGGTTTCTTAATATATCTGCTCTTCAGGATCGAGCTGGTAATACCGCTGAATCAAGCCTTGTGAAACTACATGAATAATGAATGGCCATCACATGAATATTTTAGAGACACAGTCCTGAGATCTCCCAGTGCTGCCTTAGAGGAAAATGGAGGAAAAGTTGTCCAGAAAGAACAATGTTTCCTTTAGGCAAAATGCACTGGTGTCATTGGCTTTTGAAAACGAGCTCCTGCTACTAAATAATTCTCAGGATTTGCATCAAAAACTGGAGCAGTGGTTTTGCTCCGAGGCAAAAGAAGTTGGGAAGAGAGCCAGTCTTTTTGACATGAGAAGCTGCTTTCACCGCACTAGGAGAGCAGACTTTTACTTCATCTATGCAATAGTTTTTGCAAGAAAAGTCCCACAAGCTATGGCCACCTTCCAAAAAGCCGGCAGTACTTGGCACTCAAGTAATGTAGTTCAAAGAGGCTGTGAGAAGTGTTGGTGATACACAGGTGTTGCCTTTTCTCCAGGGACGGTGCTGTGCTCCAGCCCAAGCACGGGTCTGCGCTGCCAACGGCTTTCTTAGAGCTGAGCTGTAAAAGTGAGGCCCAGTAGTGAAACCTGCGCTCGCTTTGGACCGCAGAGTAACGGCTGCTTCGTCCGGGAGCTGTCTGCCAATCGAAAGCTCGTTGAACTTATCGGCCAGATACCGCTCTCCTCCGTGCTCTCGTCAGCTGTCTAAGCTCTTGACACCCGCACCCGTGTACCCGGGCCGCCGCTGTATAACTCTCGAGACAGTATCTCTTCTTCAGTGGCCTTTCTCACGCTGGGTGATAAATCCATACACGAACACATTCTAGGAGAAGCAGATTGTCGCGTTTGACGAAACATTTCTTGCTCAGGTCGGCGCAACGGAATAATACGAGTGGGATGAGAAATGCTGCAATTAAGAATAGGCAATGAAGTATCTAACTGAGGCTCCGATGTCTCTGTCGCTCGGATCACCTAATCTATATGTGTTTCAGCGTTGTTCTGCTCAAAGCAGTCCTCGCTGACGCACTGTGCTGCTGGCATCAGCAAACAAAACTAATTCCTTAGGGTTTACGAAGCTCCTAGAAATATATCTGTGGCAAGAATGAGGGCAACTTGGGCATTTCTTCAGCAGCTCCCACCAAGGTGGCAGATAATATCCACAGTGACCAGCCGTGCAGCGCTTAGGACTGGAAACGAGGAATTGTCACAAGTTAGCAATGCATGGGGGGGAAAAAAAAAAATCCCACTCAAAATTCATAGATCTTCACTTTTCCAGTTACCATCAAACCTCACTGCCTACAGGGTGCGCACAGAGCGTTGCAAGCCAGTCCTGGGCAGGCCGCAGGTAAAGCGTGAGCCTCGCTCTAACCCAACGCCCGCTGCCGGCTCGTTTTCCCTCGGCTCCAGCTCCGTCTGCTTGTCTCTTCAACAGGCGGCTGGCAGGGGCACGGCCTGGCGCTTGCCACGCCAGCGTTTGCAAAAGCTGAGGACCCTGGGGGAGGACGCTGGCCCCGTGGAAGCGCTTGGGGGCCATCGGCAGTTGGATCAGCGCCCCACGTGCTAACGTCGCTGGCCGCGTGCTGCCCTCATCCCGCGGGCGTTCGCTGCAGGAGCGGGCAGCCGCCGGTGCCGTCCGAGGCGGACGCGCAGCCCGGGGGCCCCGCGCAGCCCGGCGTCGGCCGCTCTGCGTTGATGACCAGGTCGCTCGCCGAGGAGCCGCGGCGCCAGGCCTGCGCGGAAGGGATGAAAGAGTTACCCGTCTCCCTGGCCAGCCTGGGAACGGCATCACGCGCGCCTTGGGCGTCGGGCTGCCAGCGCTGCCAGAGCCAGCCGGTGGGGAAAGGCTGGGCTGTCTGGCTGTTCTGGTTGATGGTTATGCAGTGTAGAAGGAAGGTAATTTTTAACTGAATTATTAAAGAAATACGGTAATGAGTGCTCATATTGTTGCCTCTGTGCCTGCAGAAAGGCCTGAAATGACTTTATTAAAGCCAGGACTTGATTAAAAATGAATCTATTAAATCACCGTGTGCTGTCTGCAGCTCACCATCCTTCCATTGAAGCACCTCTCGTAATGAAAACGCAAACACTGATTTCCCTTTCATCTTCCTCCTTTGCCTTTTGGAAGAAGAGGAGGGAACGGGGCAGGTTGTGTATGATGGGAGAGCTTGGATGAGCATGGCAGGGATTCAGATTTGCTCTGGGAAAATTGTGCTTTACAGTTGCCGACTCTGGAAAGGAGAATAGAGGAAGTGCTGCATCTTTATAACAAATGTTTATCATGGGGAGGCATCGCGTGTGTTAAGCATGAGAGAAGGCCATTTCTACCCACCAAGCGTTATATGCGGGCATGCTTCTGAGGACTAGCAGCCACAGTTAAGAAACAGCTTTGCCTCTGAATGTAGGCAGCGCCTGTATGTTCAGGGGGTGAGATAGATTATTCTGATTACAACTAATACGCACTACAAAGTTATAGTAAGAAATGTCTGGCTTTAATCCAATGCCCATAAAGGAGAAATGGTTCATAAATCAGTTCACCTCAAAAGAACAGGTTGAGTTGTTTATTAATTTACCCTTCTCCCCCATCTTGACCTGGACCCGTTGCAATGGCTGCTATTTGAACCCGTCTGATGATTCCCTGGCTGGGCAGGCAATATCTTCTGTGCTAAAGATATGTGAAGGCTCGATATTAGCAGCTGTCTCTTAAAGCACTTTGCACATCTGCATCCCTGAATCCCTCTTTGTTACTGGCCCAGAAACAGGGAGATTATTGTATTTGGCTTCTTGAATGGAGCATCGGACAAAGGTGAATCAGCAGGCTGGTCTCGCTTTGTGTTTTACAAGGCGGAGAAAAGCTTTAAGTCCATAGGTCCGTTCTGGCTCACGGGGTTGTCACCACCGTTCTTCATGTCCGTCATCTGTTGTGCGGCAATGCCTGGAGACCGGCGACGGGCAGCCGGCGCCCCGGCAGCAGCGCTGCGTGACGCCCGAGGCTCCTCGTCCCAGCGAGCCTGCAGCTTCCATCGGGAAAAGGTACCCAACCTGCCCGCCCGACGGCAAGGGTACTAGCACGAAGGCGCGGCTGCGGACCTGACTGCCTTACTTGCCTCCTGGAGACAGCGTCGGCGCAAGGCCAAGGCGGTGAGCGGAGCCGGGCTGCCCGATTCGCCCCTGCCCACCGCTGGGCTCCCGGGGACGGCTGCCGCCTCCAGCGGTCTCCTAGACCCGCTCCAGGTTTAACCTGCCCGCGTAGGCGCGGGGCTGGCACGGCAGCCCGGGGTGCTGGGGCCAGAGCTGGTCCGCGGCGGACGGCGGACGGCGGGGCCGTGCCGCGGGCGGGCGGTCAAGGCAGCGCGTGGGCAGACGGGCGGACCGGCCAAGGGGCTGAGTGTGGACGGACGCACAGACAGAGGGCACAGCTGTCGGTGGACACACGGACGGATGGACGGATGGATGGACAGATGGATGGATGGATGGACGGATGGACAGATGGATGGGTGGATGGACGGACGGATGGACGGACAGACAGACGGACAGACGGATGGATGGATGGATGGTTGGATGGGCGGATGGACAGATGGACGGATGGATGGGTGGACAGATGGATGGACGGACGGATGGATGGGTGGACAGATGGATGGACGGACGGATGGACAGATGGACGGATGGATGGACAGACGGATGGATGGATGGACAGACGGATGGATGGGTGGACAGATGGACGGATGGACGGATGGACAGATGGACGGATGGATGGACAGACGGATGGATGGGTGGACAAATGGATGGATGGACGGATGGACAGATGGACGGATGGATGGACAGACGGATGGATGGGTGGACAGATGGATGGATGGACGGGTGGATGGATGGATGGGCAGATGGACGGACAGACGGACGGATGGATGGACAGATGGATGGATGGATGGGCGGATGGACGGACGGATGGACGGACGAACAGACGAACAGATGAACGGATGGATGGAGGGGCAGGCCAGCACGCGCACCCACGGCCGGCCCGAGGGGCTAGGAAACGCCATGGCGGGGCAGGCGAGCCGGGCCGGAACGGCGCTGCCCGGAACCTTGTTCCGCGGCGCGCGCGGGGCGGCGGAGCGCTCAGTGCGGTGCTCGCCCGCCGCCGTCCGGACGAGGCGGGCAGGGGGAGGCCCCGCCCCTCCACTTCCGCTTCCGGCGGCGGCGGCGGCGGGTCCGGCATGGGCAGGAAGCGGAGCGCGGGGCTGGGCCGCTGCCTGCTGCGGCAGCGCGGCCCGGAGCGCCGCGGCGCCGCCTCATGGGTAGGGCGGGGGGCGCGGGGGGGGGTGAGGGTTGGCCCGGCCCGGCCTCACGGCGGCGTCTTGTCCCGCAGCTGCACGCCAGCGAGGTGGGCGGCGAGCGCGGCGCGGAGCGGCGGTCGGCGGCCGAGCAGAGCCCGCTGGAGGAGTTCCTGGCCACGGCGGAGCTGGCGGGCACCCGCTTCGTGGCCGGTGAGC
This sequence comes from Struthio camelus, assembly GCF_040807025.1. Taxonomy (NCBI): domain Eukaryota; kingdom Metazoa; phylum Chordata; class Aves; order Struthioniformes; family Struthionidae; genus Struthio; species Struthio camelus. The sequence goes on from NC_090950.1 coordinate 18,433,762, forward strand.
GGGGCCGGGAGCGGGAGGGGTGCTGGGCTGGGGCCGCGGAGGGGCGTCCGGGCAGCGGGGCTGGGGCCGGGGACCTGGGGCTGGCGGCCAGGAGCGGCTCTGGGAGCAGAGAGGACCCGGGGCCAGGGAGAGGGGGCTGGGGCTGGTGTGGGGCAGGGGGGGCCCGAGCCAGCGGGGGCCGTCAGCAGGGCTGGAGCGGTGATAGCGGCCGCGGGTTGGTGACGGCGTCAGCGGGGCAGGGGCGAGGAGAGCAGGTGCTGTGGGTGACTGTGCCTGGTCTCTCTCATCCTTCCCACAGAGCGACTGAACATCCAGTTTGTGTCCGCCCAGACCCGCACCGGTCTCCTCACTGCCCAAGAGGCCCAGCGTGTCCGGCAGCTACATGAGCAGAACCGACAGTTCCTGCGCATCCCTCGGAGGCAAGTCGTGCTCCTCGCATACGGACCGGGAGCGGGGCTGGACTGGGCCTGGCTGTGCTGAGGGAGCTCAGCCTTTGATGGCTGTGAGCCACAGGACTGTCCTTTGCTTGCCAAACCCTGTTTTTGGGGAAGCAACTACCTGGTGTGCGCAGACCTGCTGTAACCCGCAGCTATAGGTGCCTGCCTGCCGCACAGGTACTGCCAGCCCCTCTGCCTTGGTTTTGTGGGATTCCTGCTCGCAGCCTGGCACTGTTGGAGCTGGTGCCTCTGTGCCCCAGGCTGTCTCCATCTGTCAAGCCTTTCTGAAGCTCCATGTGTGCTGGACAGAGAGATGAATCCCCTGCCTTAAATGCCCTGCAGATGTTAGCTGGGGAAACTAGCTCTGTGAGATCTGTTGCGTATGGAATAGCGTCCCATCACTTTAGATGGTGGAGTTCAGAGGGAACAAGGAGTACTTCAAACTGCTGAAAACAGGTGCATGCACGTGTAACAAAAACCGTCTCAGTGTAGCTGAAACATGTGTTGCCCATGTTTTCCCTGGATGCTTATTGTACTAACGTTATTGGTATAACTGCACTAGTGTTTCTGACCACTTATTCTAAAATGCGATTGTTAAGGCCGTACTGGGATAGCACAACCAGTGCAGAGGACTTGAAGCAAGCTGAGAGAGAGAGCTTTCTGGAATGGAGACGACAGCTTGCCCAGTGAGTATGCCACTTGTCTCTGGTAAGTAGCGAGCGGGATGAGGAGATGAAAGGAGCAGGCGATTGTGTTTATCTTTGCTGGACACGTAAGGATAATCTCGTCAGCTGCTCACTGTACTTTTTCTGAAAGGCTGGGCATCCCAGCCACGGTCCAGACGCACCTTTGTGGTGAGCTGACCGTAGTTTTGCTGTGCGTGCAAGTTCTGCAGTGTTCACAGTCCACATTCTTGTAGTACCTACCCATACATGCTTCCCTCTGTTTTTCTGAGTTGTGTCATCTAGTTTTTTAAAGGCAGTGCATTCAACATTGCTGCTGTGATTAGCTCATGTTCAGGATGGGGTGTGATGTCCTGCCCTTGCCTGTTAGGTGGAGGTGTGATGAATATGTGTCTTTGAAGAGTAACAGTGCTGGTCTGAATTTCTAGCTTGGTGCTGCTGGCCCTGCATGTTGGTGGCTTTTGCTAGCCCCACGCTGCCTCTGCTGGTCTGGAAAGTTGTTTCTGCACACAGCGAACCCAAGCTGGCCCTGAGCAAGCTCACTCTGGCTCTGGTAACAGTGAGTCAAAACTTGTTTAGAGCCATTTCGAGTAGTGTTTCCCAAATTGATTATTTTTACCAGAGCGATTACTGAAGGATAGCTGGCATTTGGGATGTCTCCTTTGATCTGGTTCAAAATTGCATCTCTGGAATGTCACAGGTAGTCTATTGATGAGCTTGTGCCCTTTCTGTCATTTGTCGTTTCTCCATTGATATGGTCAGGAGCCATTGTGTCATCAGTGAACCAGTGGCGCTGACTCTGATGTACCTGGACACGATTTGTTTGTAAAACCAGCAGAAACGGTGCCAAGTATTAGAGTCTGATTTTGACACCTTCCTCTGAAAGGAAAGCCTTCTGGATCTAAGAACTGGTGTGATTACTGTCTGACATGACCTGAATATGATGTCTTTTTTCTCTTTCCGTAGCCTTGAGGAAGAAAAAAACTTAATTCTCACCCCATTTGAACGAAACTTAGAATTCTGGCGTCAACTTTGGAGAGTCATTGAAAGAAGGTAATGAATATCACTCTCTGCTTTTGAAAATTATGTTTAATGTTTTTTCCTGCATCGAACCAAAGCATTTGAAGCAATTATTAAGTGTCCAAGCACAGGGAAAATAAAGAAGTACTGTTAGTAATGTTTCGTTATCAGCACTGAAGTGGTTTTGTTTTGAAGTGATCAAAATATGTTGTTGGAAAGAGGAGCAAATAGCAGTGCGGTTCTGGCTCTCAGCACTGCAGTTCTGCTGGTAGGTCACTGTGTGAGTCTCCGCGAGCTCTTCAGCAGCTGCAGCTCTGGCCTCTTCCAGTAACTCTGTGTGGGAGGTGCCTTTGAGAATGTCTTTTGCCAACAGTAACACTTGCCCCTCTCTCAGCCGCACAATCATACCGTGACATTCAGGGGCAGGAGACAAGGGAGAACATCTAAGTAACGTTTGTAAAGAAAGAGCCTCTTGATCTTTGGCTGCTTGCCATGCAGAGAGATTGCAGCAGTGCACAAAAGCCTGTCACATCACAGAAATGGCTTTGTTTGCTCTGCAGAGCTGTAATACAATAGGAGTGCTATCTGCTATTTTAATTTAACTGAGGCATTTAATTTCGCTGGTAATTAAGTTTGAGATCATCTCTTCTAATTTTCCTAAAATTGAAAAATACTTCACCAGTGAGGTCATGGTGAGCTGATCCTTTCACAGATGTGTCTCTGTATGGTCTCACTGATGCTACTGGAGTGTTGGCTGGGTGAGAGCTGGGTGAGAAGCATCCCCTACTGTGTATGATGATATGGAGTATGAGTGTATCATACGACTGGGACATGTTATTAATGCTTTCCTGCTCTTATTGCGGCTCTTTATTTTTGGTAAGGTGAGGAGGCAATCTCAGAACAGAAGGGGAAAGTCATCCAGAAATCCCTGTCAAACAAATAGAATCAGCTTGTGGCAACCGATATTTTAAGTTACCCACCCTGAGAAGTTCTAGTAGAAGAGTATGTGGTTAATTCTTTTCCCTCCTCTTTGAAACAAAGAAATGACTCTATGGATGCCTCTGGTATCTGAAGCCGATGCGTTTGACTTGCATGTAGAAGGAGTGAGTCTTGCTCATATATGTGGTAGCAAGCTGATGCCTGGATTTGGGAAGATGTTTCCTAAAAGCACACTTGTGAGGCTTTGTTTGCATGTTAAGTGACAAGAAGAGCACAAACAAAATTTTGAAGATGCCAGTCAAGAAAAGCTTAGTATCTGTAGATCGTTTGTGGAGGATTTTATACGTCTTCCTCCGTGCAAAGGGGACAACGCTGTTCTGAAACACCCTAGGCTGTAGGAAAACCATCTCTTCTTCCTCTCTTTAGCCTCTGGGCTGCAGTTTGGGTATGAGAATCGACTGAAATAAAGTTGCGTTATTACAGCTTTCAGGAACATAGTAAGTGATAGAAAACCCATACTCTGGTTCTTACCTTCTGAATATTTCTAAAGGGTAGGTGGACTGGCGAAACGCGTGCACTTGCTTTCCTTGTGCCTGCCTTACAGGAGAATTACCCAAGTGAGACAAGCTGAAATACTGTACAGCAGTACTTGCTTGTGGGATAAGCATGGCTCTGTTGGGGCATGTGGGGCGCTGAGATGCTTTGTTAATTCAATAAAGGTACTTAGTAGAATAATATAGTTGACAGTTAACACAGTTAAACAATTCAAATTCATGACAAACCTAAAAGCAAGTAATATGCTGTGCCTTTTTGCCTTCTTTGTGACAGTGTAAGAAAGAGTACTTCATGGGGCTTTCTTTTTTTTTTTGCAGTGATATTGTAGTTCAGATAGTAGATGCTAGAAACCCCCTCCTGTTTAGATGCCAAGATCTGGTAAGTAAACCACCTTCTTGACCATTGCCTTCATTTTATTTCTGATGGTTCATGTGTGTAATTTTTGTATAACGCGTTTAGCCACGTAATACCTTGAAGCTGTCCTGCTGTTGTGCCTAACTGGATGCCTTATTTATTTATGCAAGTGTTCTAGCATCATCAGTTTTTTTTTTTTTTTTTCCAAAGCTTTTTGGTATCTCTCGAAGAATATAGTGCGTTTGGAGGCAGTTTTGCAGATAAACTGACTTTTTGACCTTCTTCTTGTTATTAAGAAGCTTTAATTATAGCAGGATACCAATTCTTTTATTTCGTCTGACGTTGCTCCTCATTATCCACTTGAGGTATCCAGACTTAGAGGCAGTGCTCTGTTTAACAACTTAATGGAATAAAATAGATGATTATTACTGTTCTGAAGGAGAAACAGCAAGAATTATTCAAGTGGCAACCTTGTACTGATAGACTATAAAACACTGCATCAGTGAAATAGAAGTTTGCTCAAATAGTCAATCTTAGGACTTCCTGCTAGGAGGTCCTGGTAAATATCTTAAAGTAGGTCTAAGTAGACAAGGTGTTTGTGCGCTTGGCCAGACCCGACCTGTGTTATGGTAGCTGCATTCTCCAATTGGTGCTTGTAGCTCTCTGCTGAACACCCAGTCCATGTAGCCCAGCAAACAGTAAGTTTAGTTGCATTCGTACGGAGCTGGTCGGGGTTAGCTTGCCTTGCTGCTTTAATATCAAATCGTGGGGAGGAGCCCAAACCAGAGTACTGACTAATCCTTCTCTTTTTTTCTTCAGGAAAAGTACGTTAAGGAAGTTAGCAGTAACAAGGAGAACATGATCCTGATAAACAAAGCAGATTTGCTGAGTGAAGAGCAGCGGGCCGCTTGGGCACGTTTCTTTGAGAAAGAAGGCGTCAAGGTGGTGTTCTGGTCAGCCTTGGCAGAGTGCAAACGGCTAGCAGGAGACGCTAAGGTAACTATAGATGACCAGTTCAAGCTGGGCGTGTACTGACTGCCTCTGTTAACTTGCTTTGGCAGTTATGCTCATGATATAACTGAGCTCCTTCTTAGAAAAGGCAAAGCCCTTTTCTTAGGGAAGGATTACTCTAGGGACCTGTGCAGCTGTAAAACAGTATTTTAATAGACTCAGGGACAAAAGTGAGGAGAGTAAAATGGTGAACGAAGTGATACACCCTTTAGTCATTCCTAGTGCTTGCAAATTCTCTTTCAAGACTAAGAAAATGATAAATACTCTTGAACTAGAATGTAAACTTGGGGCTACAGAAACAGCCCTTGCAGATCTGTTGGCAAATTCTACCTCTTGTTTAACGAATCGGAATCCTTTCCAAGGGGGATGCTCTAGGGAACATGAGTATCTTGCACAGGATTTTTCTTTCCCGTGGAGGGGTAGAGTTTCTTGGAGAACCTAAAGTAACTATGAGAAACTCTCTTTACCTCGTAGAACAAACTGTGCTGCTGCCTCAAGTTACATGTTATTAATAAAGGCCACTTTCAGGTTTTACTGGTTTCATTGGTTAGAGCCATTGCTATTCAGTTACGGAATATCCCGTGTCTTTCCAGACATGCCAAGTCTGTACAGCTGGCTCACAGTTCTTGGATAGAACGTTTTTACAGGTTGATTTTAAAAGCAAGACTGAAAGTATTGGTTCTGTTGGGTTTTTTTGAGTGGGGGGGGAAAAGTCAAAATATTGCTATGAGGAGATCTTTTTAAATGTGAACTATTTGCAGGGAGAAAATGTAAAGGGTTGGACTGAAAGCAAGACAACTTGGAAATATTTTAGTGAAATATTTTGACCTGAAAGAAAATATTTTTGTGTTTTGAACATTTTTAAAGTTTTTCTTTCATTCCTATTACTAAGAACACTTGATAATTTTCAAAAAAAAATTTGATGAGCTCTTTTGCTGCTGTTTATAATGTTGCTCTGTGTGTGCACGCGTTCACAGTTGTGCTTCTGGAGAAAGAGACTTTTTAACAACTTCGCCATGAAGCTAACAATGCACCTTGAAATATTTTTGTTGGTTTCCTAAAATTGGTCAATTCTTTCCACGTCCTACGCAAGTCCCCTAAAAAACCTGTGTGACGTAAGGAATGGGTTGTCAGTCTTTGGGATGTGGCTAATGAAAATACAGTTGTTTGCATTGGAGCTGCTATGTTGAACAGCAAGGCTGCAAGTGTTGTCTTTAAATTTCACCTGTGAAATGCTGTTCGTACAGGCACTAGATGCAGAAGGTGTAGCAGAGGACCCAGGTGATTCTGAGGATGAGAGCTCCAGTCAAGAAGAAGATGACACGACACAAGATAATGCAGAAGGCACGTGCACAGACAATGCTTTCCAAATGGAAAACGGAGTTCTGGTCAGTGATGATGACAGTAGTGATGAATATGAAGACTGTGAAGATGATGAAGAGGATTCCTGGCAAACTTGTTCTGAAGATGAAGGTGGGGGCAAAGTAAATACTACTGCCCCCCAAAGTGTGGAAAACAATACTGATGGTGTTGCGGTGCAGTGTGTAGTGCAGGAGCAGAACAGGAACATCAGGAACTTCAGTCATCTAGTACAGAGAAATGAACTGCTGGAGATATTCAAAACCATGCACAATGGACCAAGGGTGAAGGATGGGGAAGTAAATGTTGGGCTGGTGAGTTGGAGCTTGTGCTTAAAATGGGACTTGTTTTATCTGAGTTTTAATTCCATATGCCTTCTACCGGAAACATTCATCCTGTAGCCTGATTTCCTGTAAGGATAAAAAACTAGCGAGTCCAAATCAGTGAGGATTTTGTGCATAGATTAATTCTGCAGGCTGTTGGAACTCAGTGTTCCAGCACTGCTTGGCTTGATTGTTAGTACTTTAATGAAATACTTCTGTGTCACAGCTCTGCCAGTCTTCTCGCGTAACCCTGTCTGATACCACTGTTACTGTTCTACTGTGTTGTGTAGGTGGGTTACCCCAATGTTGGCAAAAGTTCGACTATCAACACAATCCTTGGAAATAAGAAGGTATCAGTGTCTGCTACACCAGGCCGTACAAAGCACTTTCAGGTATTGCCAACAAAGAGGGTTGATGTCCCCCCCAGCCCTGGCTCTGTTTCCCAGTAGAAGAGAACTTGATTGATGATTGCTACCATGTGGACTCACTGAGAACTCTGCAAACCTAAACTCTGCCTGGCAGAGTTTGGGTAGAGAGGGGTGGACCTGATGTATACCATTTGAAACTTGAGTTCTTGCTGCTTTCAAACTGTTGCCATAGTTTGAAAGTGACTCGTGAGAGATGCTTTGCAATGGGAAATATTTTTCATGTCTTGTTCTTAGTTACGTAGCCTGGGCCTCCTTTTCAACACCTCTCTTGAGGAGAGAACCTCTGAAAACTGAGTGCTCCTCTGAAAAGCTAAAGGTTAAGCTTTCGAACTGTCCTTCTCCTTGTCCACAGTTGGTGCTCTGAACAAGTCTAGGGTTATTGTTGCTGCTGTTGTCATACTGATCAAACTGTTAATTTTGAAGTGGCGAGTCCAGTGCTGTTATGGGGCATTTCTATTTGTGCAGTCTCCCACCTGTTTCAAAAGGTCCAATGCAATTAAACGTTTCTGGAGTGTTTATTCTTCTGATAGACAGACAGTGGCCTATCAGACTGAGCAGCTGAAGTTCTTGCTGCCCCCATCCAGACAGCTGCATAAGATTTCCTTAATTCACTGGCTGGGGCAAGCAAGGAGGATGTTTGTGTTGGTAAAGTTTCTGCTGATTCTCATCTACACCTCTGTTTCATCTACACGTTTGATTTTTTGTTCCTCTTTCCTCCATGGACACTGACTTGCCGTGGTGAATTCACCGCTTGTTTACTGTGTAGACTCTGTATGTGGAGCCTGGCCTGTGCCTCTGTGATTGCCCTGGTCTGGTGATGCCATCTTTTATCTCTACCAAGGCAGAGATGATTTGTTCTGGAATTCTACCTATAGACCAGATGAGGGACCATGTCCCACCCGTTTCTCTGATATCCTTTGCATGGGATTTGTGAGGGTGTCTGAAAGCATTGGGTACGGAATATGGAACGTAGCACGTTCCAGCTGTGCTACAGGCGTGTGTGCTAGTGCCTTGAAGGCAGTGGGATGCACGTTGGTTAAAATAGGCCTGCTGTGTTGGTCTTACTCCATCTCTTTTTGAGTTTATCCCATTGTCCTTTGTCAGATTTGCATCTTTTTTTCTATTTGGTGGCAAAGTTCAAAAGTCACTCTTAACACATCCTCTTTGAGTTTCAAGGGCAAGGTTACTTGTGTAGCAGAAAATCACCAGTTGGTTTCCTTCACTAGCTTACGTTTGCCAGCATATCCCACGAAACATTTTGGAAGCAACCTATGGAATAAATATCATAAGACCCAGGGAAGATGAGGATCCAGATCGAAAGCCAACAGCTGAAGAACTGCTAACAGCATATGGATGTGAGTGCTGATCCCTTTAAAACTTATTCCTTACAATATGAATGGCTCCTGAACACAACCTTAGGATAATTTTTTTATGTCAAGCCTGACTCGGTTTTGTCATGTATTGAACCTCCTCATTAGGACCGAGAGGCCATTACTGAGGGAAAGGTGTTAACAGCTGATCTCGTGTGTGTGTTGTGGTGCTTGTCTAGTTTCATCTGACAGATGTAGTGATTGTGATGAGAATGTTAGTGAAAAGCCCTGCTTATCTATGTGCTGTGCTGCCATATTCTTGAAGCTACCAGTGGTTCTGTGGCACTTGCATCCTTTTAGATACCTCCCATTAACTGTGCCTTGAATTAGACTTCAAAGAATTCAGGGAAGGTTTATGTCCCTCGTCTCAGGCTCCTTTTGTCTTCTGAATTTTTATTCTGTGATGTAATTAATCTTCTCTGGCCTTAAAAACTAAAATAAAAAAAGCCAACAGGTTTTGTGTAGGGTAGGGAGATGTTAGATCTCATCGTTCCTTCTGGGCTAGGATACTTCTACAGTCTGCTTAGTTAGCAGTGTTTCCTTTTCGTCCGTGTTCCCCCCGCTACAAGACTCTTTCTGAAGGAGGTTTTGTGAGAAGGTATACAAATGTGTATTTAGGCACTAGAGAAGTATGTGTCGATTCTCTTGCTGTACTGACTCAAAATGTACTTTTGAATTTGTCTTCCAGGTATGAGAGGCTTTATGACAGCTCATGGACAGCCAGACCAGCCAAGATCAGCTCGATACGTGTTAAAAGATTATGTCAGTGTAAGTTCTTCTTACATTTGGATTTCCTTTCCTGATGGAAGATGAATTGAAGGTTTCTCTGGAACATGAAGGAGCAAAATAAAGTGAATTACATTTCTTTCATAAAATCACAATATATTAAAATATTATTTAAATTGGGTTATTTTTAAAGTTTAAAAAAAAAAGCAGATGGGCTGTCCAGTGCCAATTACTCTTAAAAAAATTTATGAATTGTGCTTAAAAAAAAGTACTAGCTAAATAAATTATTTTTTCTCTACAATAGGCAGCAGATATCTTGAAAATTGAACCATTTGGACTAGCTGAATCATCAGTATTTGACTAAGGACTGCAGTTCCATCCTGAGTGCTGTAACCCTGCATGCTTCTGCAGCACCTTTCAGCAACTTGTTGTTATTCTCTAGCACTCATTAGGGTTTCGTAATGTACTTGTTTTGCAGCTGGATGAAGTGAAACAGTGCTTTCAAATAGAATAGAATGATGCTTTGGTTTAGAAGTGGAGCCAATGATCTGACTGGGAACAGAACCGAGGTGTACTGACAGTTGATGTGCCAATGTGAGCGTCTGGACTTCTGGGGCCCCTCTTAGCTTTGGAATTGATCTTTTCTCTCTGGAACTTTCTTGGAGTTTTTTGTGGTGGTAATAACTGTATTCCATTGCTTTCACAGGGGAAGCTTTTATATTGCCATCCACCTCCTGATGTTGATCCAAATGATTTTCAGCACCAGCATGAAAGATGTCCGGAGAGCATAACTATGCAGCCCAGTGAAAAGGTGAAGCCTGAGAAGAATACCAAAGCAAAACAAATTGAAAATGTGGTGGATAAAACATTTTTCCACCAGGTAGGTTATGGAGGAATTTATTCAGGAGTTGTTACAGCAGCACTGGCTTGTCACTGGGAAAAATAACTTTCGGGAGGGGGTGCTAGGTTGAGTTAATGGTGTTAGATACTGTGAGATCTGCATATCTTTTCTACCCAAGAGCTCTGTTCTTTTCATTATGTCCTAAATCACTGTGAAAGTCCAAGGTGACTGAAAAATGGCCAAGGAGGTGCACATAGCTGATTTTAGAAGGTCAGCAAGGTGACCCTTGTCATGATGGGCTTAACATCAGTATCGGACAAAACAGAAGAATGACTGGGAAGAAAGAAAAGGAAGGAGGGTGGTATGATACAGCAACCGACAAGGAACGTGGGTTTGGAGTAGCAGGTCCTTCACACTAACTTTCCTTTTTTAGGAAGGAGACATAATAAGTTTCTCTAAGACAATTGATTTAGTACAACATTATTTTTTTTAATTCAGAAACTGAAATCAGATGGAAAGAAGAGAACATAGAAACTGATTTAAAACCCGGTTGAAAAATTTCAAAATGTAGTGCAAACTGGGAATTTCTCTTGTATGCTTCTTGTAAAGGTCCCACAGGACTCTGTGTTTGCCCCTTTGCTACTGAAAAATTTTATTAATGGCTTGAAACAAAATGTCATCCATAACTGATTAAGTTTGCATAAATGACAAAGATCTGAACTGAGTATTTAACAATGAAGAGGATGGGTCGCTGCTTGTGTGAGCTGTTTTGCTGTATTAGCTAGGCATGAACAGTATTTGTTTCAGCACAGCTAAAGATAGCGTATTTAGGAACCAAGAATTCAGGCCCTTTTCACAAGCAGTGAGCTGTTTCAGAAGACTGTGGCCTGAAAAGAATTTTTGGGATTACCAGACCCTTCCTCTGGCTGCACAGAGCACCAGCATGGCTGGCTGTGAGCCCTTACAGTGCTACCCACGCTGCAGACGAGCAAGATATTTTAGTCCCTGGCTTTCACAGACTCCAGATTTATTTGCAAAAACAATTTATTGTGTGCAAAGCAGAGACTCTGAGACTCAGTCCCAGAGCTGTAGCTAATGTCTGTCAAAGCTTAGTGTCTGGTAAATGCTCTGCCTCTGCTTGCAGTGGTAGACCCTGAGGACCTGGTGCAGTGGGGCATGGCTGCAGACAGAGCTAGAAAGTACTGGCAGACTTTGACTTGACTGCACAGCATGACCTTTTTTACAGCTCTGGACCTGAGGGTTGAACAGGTCTTGTAAGGTTTTAGCTTGCCTGTGTCTGGTTTTATTAGCCTATTAGTTCCTTGTGGTTAAATGTCTTTTAATTAGTTGCTCTCTTCCAGGAGAACGTTCGTGCTCTGATGAAAGGCGTCCGGGCTACAATGGGATACCGGCCTGGCAGTGGCCTTATGTCTGTGACTGCACCTAATTCTGGGAATGTTGTAGGAAAACCCTGGAAAAAACATGGAAACAGGAACAAGAAGGAGAAAGTTCGCAGGATCACTAAGCACCTGGAGGCCTAGCTGTGGTGCTGGTATCTGGCCTTTCTAGAGCAGGGACTGCACTATTTTGCGTTCATGAGTTGAGGAAGAAAAGTAAGTGGGCATCACTAGTTCACCTGAACTCTGTGCTATGGATTGGCCTGGGCAGGGGATGAGAACAGGGTCTGATACTTGGAGCTCATCCCATGTGAGAAGAACAGAGACCTAGCCATTCGTGTCTTCTGGAGGGCAGCCAGCCCAGACAGTTGACTGTTGCTGAAAAGTGCTTTAAATGGGAGAAGATAGAAGATGGCGTGTCAGAATGTTTTTCCTTCTATAAAGGATGTACTTTATAGCTGCTGGAATCAAACAGAGCCCTGTAAAACTGACTACAATGTTTAAATAGTTGAATCTTAATGAGTGACATTTGTTACATGTTGAGACACCATCACTAGTCTCTTTTCTTTTTTTTTCTTTTTAAGAAACCTTGTTGAGCTAACAGAACACTTTAGTATGTCGAAAAAGGAAGTAAAAGGATCTTTATTGCCCTCTTCCCTCTGTGCTCTACCAATCCTGCTCTGAAATCCTGTACTGAAACCACACCTTCCGGCTCAGCCTAAGGCAGAGCACAGCACTGTGAACCATGATGTGGCTATGCAGGTGCAATGCTGCTTTTGTGTCCTTCACGCTGAGCTGGTATCAGTTGTTTTCCTGTGCGACTTCCCACTGGTATTTTAAAACATTAGCCCTATGTGACTGGCAGAAAACCTGGTGCTAATCTGTCCAAAAACATACTTGAGTTCCAGTATGCAGTTGTGTTCTGTCTCACTGACCTCTTATGCATCGATGTGATCACAGAAGTGTCGTAATGCCACATTTTTACGTGTGCATCCCTATTTGACACTAAAAAGGCTGTACTGACTTGGGGGTGCACAATCTTCAGAGATTTAAGTGAGATTTACTCCTTGGTTGCCATGCTAAGAAAATGTTTGTGTACTTGGTCAGTACTGTTCATCCCTAGCCCTGCATAGGGAGTAATAATAGTACTGGAAAGGCTTGCAAAGTTGATTTGTACTTTGCTTTTAGGTGGTAAAGCAAAGTAACAGATGCACGCACTCATCTCTGATACAAGGCAGCACTCTCCCCATTTGTGGGGGGAGGTTGTTTGGCTTCTTTTTTGATTTTAAATACTGTCGTACTTTCCAGGCCTTAAGCATGGATGGAGATAACAAGGCAGCTACAAAATAGAGCTGCAGCAGACTTGGGGTATGCTGACAGTCTGGTTTTTGGCCTTGTGACCCTTTGTCTGCTTGCCCTGTACAAGCAGTTTCACTGCACTGTGTATGTGAGGGTCCCCTGATAGCAGAGCTCTCATTTTGGCTCCAGTTTCCCATTGAATCCCTCCTCTGAAGCTCTTAGTTACAACTTCGGAGGGAAGATATTTCCCTGCCAGCTGTAAAACTAAAGCATAATTTTATTGAGCTAATATGGTCAATGGCATTTCATGCTAATGTCCCTAAAGGAAACTGGATTTTCAGAAGAGCCTAGGTCTCTTGGAGAAGAAGATTTTTACCTGTTTCCTGAAAAGATTGTGATTTGACCAAATCAGTCTCTTATCAGACTTCCCCACCCTCCTTCTCATAGCAATGGTTTGTGTTTTTGTCCCTGATACTACTTTAGGGATCTGTTTAGTTAGAAATGCCCTTTTCTTTTAGTCTTGACCTTATTGGGATCTTACCTTATTTCTTTTCTATTTCACTCCTTTCAAAGCATTTTGGATTCCTAATTCATGTTGCACATACCTGAGTTTTCTTCTTTTGCATTCTCAACCTGTTCCTCCCAGCTAGATAGAGCTAGATCTCCGCGAGCTTCTTCCTGGACAGTCTGCGTCCTGGTGTAGTCACTTCTCGAATCTTGTGGATAACTGAAATCCCCAGGGCCTGCTGCTTTGGATGATTCTGCTTGTTACTCACAGAAACCTTTGGCCACAAGACCTGCCAAACCACTCGTGGTGTTTGCATGTGTGAATGAAGGATAGTGTAAATATCACTGAGCGAGTAATGTTTGCTCAGCTCTGTCACATGCGAATTATTACTTCTTGTGCTGGAAGACCCCCCTCGATAGAAGGAGGACCATAAAGAAGAGTTCTGGACCCAAAGGCTTGTTAATATTTTATGCTGCTAGTGAGCAGTGGGCAAACTACATAAGTAGGCAAGGGAGATGGTTAAATTAATGCTTTCCTGTGGTAGTTTGATCTGTTGCTGAACCACATCTGCCCTGCCCTGCCCTTGCTGGGGAATGCCGGGCCAGCTGTGTTGACAGCTCAGTATAGTTTCTATGAGCAGCTGCCAAGCGTAGAGGCAACGCAGAGACTACTCTATTGTCACAAGGCCGCACAAAGGAGGCGTTGTGCTACACTGCAGCCACCTGCTGAATGAGCCTCTTTCTGCTTCTGTTACTGCTTTCTGCAGAAGTCACGTTTCCATTTTTGAGTGCTGTTTTCTTAAAGTGCCTGGTGCATGTAGAGGCAATGTGCTCGCTATAATCAGCTCCAGTCTGTTCTCCGGGATTTGCAGCACTTTGAGCACACTCTAGAGGTCTGTCTCTCCTTTCTGGGGGCTTTGCCTTTCGTGACAGCAATTTATTTTCCTGGCTAATATTGTTACCTGTTACACTGATATCTGCAGCAGAAACAGAGCTGGTTTGGGAATTTGGTTTGAAGCGCGGGGCGGAGACAGAGAACGCGGGGAAAAATGCTAACGTTTCAACGGCTGTTTGATCCCAAATGTGATGGCAAAGGTAGAATTTCAGTACCAGGATGGGGGCTCTAGCCGGGCTTCCCCATCCGCACACAAGCACCCTGTGATCTTTGAAGTTTTGCTTCAGCATCCTTAAGCTGAACTCTGCTATTATGATATGTTGCACGGGTCTGAAATGCATTAACTGTTCTCGCCTCCCTGCAGAGCAGGAGCCTGAGTTGCCATTTTTCTTAGGGCCCGTCCTTGGCAAGGCTCCCTCTTCCACCTGGCTTAGGTAGGGGTCTGCAGTGAGGGAGAGGAGTCCTCCAGGGAGCCTCAGGAAAACACAGAGTCTAAGCCCTGTGTCCCATAAGGTCAATAGGACAATACAGCTTCATGTTTTTAGTCAAAACAAAATGTTCTGGATCAGATCAGAAAGCAGGAGGAACTGTGTAGGGCCAGACTGATCCAGAATGCAATGTTTCATCAATGTTTTCAGCAGAGAGCTGGTATTTTTTGAAACTTCAACTCCCTGTTGGAAAATTTCCGTAAAAGCACCTGGCATCCTCCAAAGCAGAACTTGAATCCAGTCTCCCATCTTTTGCTGTGATTGCATTTTTAAATTTGTATCAGTTGCAGCCTGTTGGTCACAGAGATGGCTCAGGCATGACAGTAAAAGGGGACCTGAGTGAGAAACAACCACAATCATCTCCCAGGAGGAGAGTGCTGGCATCTGGCTGGGGCAGTGCCGGCACCTACACGCAGTGGCAGCAGGTATGTTGCTAGGTGGGACTCACATAAACAAGGAACCTGGCAGGAATCGCTCGGTGATAGCTAGCAGGATTTCTTTGCTGGAAGCACTGTGCTCAACTAGCAAGTGGACGTGTTTGCTCTGGCAGCTGACCTTGCTTTATTCTGCCATGTGCCGCACAGCTCTGTGCTTTGCTGTGGCCCCGAAATAAGTTTCACAGCTCCCTTATCCCATTCTTACCATTGAAGAAGCTCAAAGCGCTTTGCTGATCCTGCTGCGTTGCAGTCGAGGAGCTGCTAGAGTGAAGCCTGAGGATGTTATCTGTGAGCTGCCTGCTGCTGAACTGTCCCAAGTCATGGACAGAAAGAGCCAAGTTATCTAATAAGAATCCCCCTATCTGTGCTGCATCCCTGGGTGCTAAGCAGCACTTCTGTGGTGCTCCTGTCTGAGCCCCTGGTTGACCAAAGGAGAGATGTGGCAGCTGAGGGAGAGCTGGCTGCAAGGAGCTGCCTGAGCCGCAGCCCTGGCTGTGGCAGCAGCAGGTGCCATGGATGGCGCAGACGAGAGCCAGGGCGTGCTGCAGCCCTGCCTGCCCGTGCTGGGTCTCTGCCTTGCTCTCCACCTCCAGCAGCACTCGCTCCTGAGCTGGGAGACCGGAAGGCCCCTGGGCACATGGGTTCCCCAGGCTGCCAAACTCCTGCCGGGTTTGGTGAGGTGCCGCACGGGCTGTGCCAGGGTGATCCCCCTGCGTGGAGGGGTTGCACCGTGCTCCTGCAGAGAGCTCTGACCTGGAACAGAGGTCTCCTCCTGGTGGTGCTTGGTGCTGTACCCCAGGCGGAGGGCGGTGCTCGGCACTACACCTGCGGGGCGGCGCCGGTTAGGTCAGCTCACCGTGGCGCTCCCGGCGCGGGCGCTGCCGGGACTCGGGGGCGCTCGGAGCTGGCCATGCGGGGGTCACCGGCTGCAGGGCGCAGCGGCACTGCCAGGGTGGCTCACACCGGCTGGCCGGCGGCTTGCCTGGCCGGGGACCCAGGCTGCGTGTCCTGGGGGCTCTGGATGCTGGCGGCTCTGTGCTGGATCACCGCCCGCTCGCTGTAACTCCCTGGGGCTGGAGCTGGAGCTGGAGCTGGGGCAGC
This sequence comes from Struthio camelus, assembly GCF_040807025.1. Lineage (NCBI taxonomy): Eukaryota > Metazoa > Chordata > Aves > Struthioniformes > Struthionidae > Struthio > Struthio camelus. The sequence continues at coordinate 18,449,932 of NC_090950.1, forward strand.
AGCAGGGGGCTGGGGGCAGCCCCCAGCCCTGCAGTGCTGAGCACAGCATGAGCAGCTCATCCTTGTGTCCTAGGCTGTTCTGCGAGTGCCCGGGGAAGGGCCGGCCGGAGGTGCCCGTCCTCCACATCCTGCACAGCTTCGTGGGCCACGTGTGCAACACAGTCGGGGCGCTGCTCACCAGCCAGCTTGACATCCAGGTGGGCAAGGGTCCCCCTGCGACAGGGTTGGGAAACCGCTCTGTGCCCGGCCCCGCTGGGCCCGTGGGCAGGGCATCCCTTGCCCGGCCTCCATCACCTCAGTGGGGTCCCACACCGGCCTGCTGGAGATGCCGCTCACGTTCCCTGCAGGTACTGGGGCTCAGGGAGGATTTTGCCTGGGCCAAGGCATGTTGGCAGAGAAGGTGTCTCTGAGCTGTGCTGTGCTGCCAAACTCAATGCCTGGTCTTGGGGATTTGGTTTTTGGCTGGTGGCTTCGGGCACTTGCTGGCCGATTTGGAGGGTCCTGAGCTACCATGGTCTAGAGCTGCAGTAGGACACAGAGAGGCACCCCAAAGCAGAGAGACATGGGTAGGGTCTCACTGCTGTCCTCAGCTTCCGTTCCCCCAACAGGTACCAGTGTGTGTGGGGAGGCTGCAGGGCTGGGGTGTGCACGGGAAGCTAGGAGAGAGCCGGGTTCCCAGGTGGGACCCTGGGAAGAGCCAGTTCTCGGGTCAGCCACGCGACTTTGGGCAAGACTTGCAGGTGTCTGTGCCCCAGGGCACAGTGAATGCCCTCATGCAGGGCTGCTGAGGTGCCCTGAGGTGCCCTGAGCTGCTAGGTGATGTTTTGCATCTCGGGGAGGTTTGGTTGTCTGTGCCCTGAACCTTCACGTGTCTCGCCAGATCCTCACAGGCGCGTACATGGCTGCTGCCGACATCATCCGCTTCCTGCTGGCCCTCTTTCCTGTTTGCCCGTCTGAATCACAGAAGACAGCAGGTTTGTGGTCTGCAGGAGGCTGACCCTGATGGCAGTAGGGCCAGGGCAGGGTCCTGGGGAATAAAAACTTCTCCTAGAGAGGCTGGATGTGCCATTGTTTCTGCGCACAGCTGATGGGCGATCCAGGGCAGGAGCCACTGACCATTGGAAGGGCTGAAAAAAATGCGCTCACATAGGGCACGGGCTAAAGTGAGGAGGGCAGTGAAAGCATCTCACTGTGAAAGCAGTGAGATGGTAGCACGGCGTGCTTCCCCTCCCCTTACCCTGCACAGACGTTGCAGCAGAGATGCATGTCCTGCTGTGGTACGGGGCCGCTGCTTGTGTCTGTGCCAAGAGCTCAGCAGGAGCCCAGTGAGCCCCAGCTCTACAGCCTGGCTCGTGCACTTGGGGACAACAGTGTTTGGGGTGTGACTGGTTCATGGGTGGGGAGCCTGGGCCTGCAAGGAAGAGGGGCCATGGGGAGGGTGGCTGGTGGCCCCTGGGAGATGAGCAGGATGAGGAGCCGGGAAACCCAACGCGGTCCACGACGGCAGGAGAGCTCTGGGCAAAGCTCGTTCCTGAGGAAGGCGTTGTGCAGCACTGGGACACCCATTGCACGTCCCCAACTGGCTCCTCAGGGCAATGGTTTCTAGCAGGCTCTTGCTGTCAGAGGAAAGTGAGCCCCGTGTCCCACGCAGGTCTGCACTGCAGGCGGAGGAGGAGGAGGCATGTGCGGGACAGCCTGCTTGTGCTGGCGCTGCCACTGTCCGTGGGCGCCGGCAGGTTTGTGACAGTGATCGGCCTGGGGTCCTCCCAAGAGAGTCTCCATGGAGCTCAGCGGAGGCTGCTCGGGGCCGTCTTACAGGTAACCTGCATCCTGCTGCACATCCCTCACGCCTGGGGGCCGGAGGGCCAAGCCTGAGAGAGGACAGGCCGGGGGCTCAGCAGGGTCTCAGCACTGGTGGGTTTGGTTTGGTTGGATTTTTTTTTTCCCCTGCAGTATCTCAGCACCATGCCTCCCTTCGCTCTGCCTCGGCTGTTCCCTCAGCTTTCTGGTGTTTTGTGTCCCTGGGGCAGGTCTTGGAGGCCGGTTCTGGTTCTCCAGGTCTCACCTCGATCACATCCTCAGCCCAGCTCCCTGCACCCCTGGGAGGTGAGGGCCGGGGGGGAAGGCAACCCCTGCACACCGTGCCACTTCTGTACTTGCAACAGATCATTCAAATTGCAGCAGGGAAGCTCAGCCCGAGGAGGTGACGTCCCGGGGCTCGTCACAGGTGCCCGGAGCTGGAGGTCCTCTGGGAGCCCAGGACTTGCCCCAGGACTCGCGGCGGGCAGCGGGGATGGGATTGCTGGCTGACCCCAGGGCACCAGCACCTGGCAGGCGTGCCGGCAGCGTTCAGTGGGCCGTCTGCAGCCCCTTCGCCGGGGGGCTGCGATGGGGGGGCGTTCCCAGCTTTGGAAGGCTGCAGTTTTTCTTCTTCCTGCCCTCAGGACAACAAGGAAGTGCTGGGCTTTGTTCTGGGGCTGCTCTCTGCCCTCCTTGCCTTCACAGCCAGGATGCCCTCGCTGTCCAGAGCAGTAAGTGTTTGCCTGGGCACAGCTGCCTTTGTGCCCTGCGCAGCCCTCGGCGGTCCGGCAGGGCTCCCGCTGCCTGCCAGCCCTGCGTGCCCTGCCAGGCTGCGCGGCGCTCCCCAGCCTTGCCTGGCCACGCTCCCCTGGGGGCACGGCAGGGCTCGCCAGCCCCTGCCCCCAGGGCTTCGTCCCTCCCCCAGGGTTTGCTGTCGGGAGCAAACCCGCAGGTGCGCTCAGGTGAAGGTCGGGCCAGGCTGTGGCAGGTTTATCTGGGCCCCCTTGTTCGCCAAAGACGCGCGGGGTGCTTGGTACCCAGCAGGGGTATTTATGGGGGCTGCTCCTTTGGAGGCTGTGATGGTAATGCCTGTATCCCATTGCAAAAGCATTGGGAGGGTGTCTGGGGTGACAGGAGCGCTCACAGCACCCTGGTTGTGTGTGGGGAGGTGGGGGGGTGCCAGTGGCCCCCCCATCACAGGCGCCTGTGGCTGTACAGTCCATGGGGTTGTTGCTTGTCCCCGGGGCGGCTGCAGGGGACAGCCCAGCAACCCCCCCCTCCCGGCAGTGCGGGAGGTCCCTGCGCCAGCTGCCGTGCTGTGCCTGGCCGGGGGCCTGGCACCGAACCGGGCTCTGGGTGACCCAGTGCAGGGGGAAGCCACGTCTGCAGAGACAGCTGTGGGCCACCCTCTGCTCAGCCGCGGCCGGCGTCCTCTATGCAGCGGCGATTGTGACCCGCGACCAGCAGCCTGCGCACGTCCTGAAGGCCATGCCCTGGCTCCTGATCGCCCTGGGCTCGGCTGCGCTCGACGTGGCCGTATCCTTTCCCAGCTCCTCTCCCCAGACCTCTCAGCTCAGATGCCAAGGGGGCTGGGGCACAGGCGCCGGCTCCTCTCTTGGCCGCAGTGCCCGTGGCTCGCTGCGTTCCTGCCTGGCTTTCCCTGCCACGGTGTATCCCTCCGCGAGCTGTGGGGTTGGTATGGGGGCTGTGCTGTGACTCCAGAAACGCTATCTTCTCCTTAACCAGGGACTCAGATCCCGTTCGTCGCCTGGGTGGTGAGAAGCCAGAAAGGCTGGCAGCTCGTGTCGGAGATTCCTGACGCCTGGCCACTCCTGGCTGAAGAGGAAAAGGCAAATGACGAAGGAGCAGAGGTAGAAGAGGCTTTTCTCTCTTTCTGTGGTTGAAGGGCAGCGTGGAGTGCTGCTCTGCCTGGCAGTGTTACTGCTTTGCCTCTCTGAGGAAGGGTGGAGGCGGTACTGTGGGCCATGGCCCCATGGCAGACTGGTGTGTAGAGCCAGCATGCTGCGTGGCACTGCTAACACTGGGAACGTCAGCATCACCCCAAGGCCTTGGATACGTGCATTTGCCTGCTAAGCTGACCTGAGAGCACCTCAGAACCAGTTTGCAGCTTTCAGTTATTCCTTATTGCTAAATGTACGTTTTCCCTTTGCCCCAGCACCTGGGGTCAGGGCAAGAGGCAGAGTCTGGCAGGGATCCCTTGCGAAGGCTCCATCTGTGAGGAGGGGAGGGCCTGGCTGCAGGCTCTGATGTGTCTCAAACATTGAGTGTCTGGCCCTGCTTGCACCCGAGAATCTGTTCAGCACCATCCCGCTCTCACCCCAGCTCCTCAGTTCTTGGTGCCGGCTGGAGCGGTACTGCTGTTTGGATGGAGACAAGTGCTGTGCCAGGAGAAGGGTGCTGGGACCCCTTGGTACAGCGTTTGGTGCTGACCCAGCTCTCTTGTTCATAGCTGACGTGGCTCTCTCTCCTTTACAGACTGCAGATTGGGCGCCGCTTAACATGTTTCCAAAATCCAGATCGAGGCCCAGGACGGTGGCAGCCAGCCATTGCCTAGACCTGATGATCAGGCTGGTACAGCAGGTGAGCAGCAGCGCAGCGAGGGCAGAGCAGGCGTTGAGGGCTGGCAGGGTTTGGTGCAACCCCCAGAGCTGCTCTCCAGGGGCTGGTGTGCAGCAGGCTGACAGCACTGCTAGCAGTCTCTGCACTGGGTCGGGGATGCTCTAGCCCCTCTGGCAGAGAATGGGCTCCTTGAGGACATCTGGTTGTGCAGTGTGTGCGTGGATGTGTGCGCGTGGATGTGAAAGTAGGTGAGGGGTAGTGCACGTATCTGCCTCGCTGTTGCCTACAGCGTGGGCAGAACAGGGCTCCCTGGTTTGCTGCACAAACAGACCAGCAGGTTGTAGAAGATGTTACAATATGAACCCCAAGGTTCTGCGCATGCACTGGGGCTGCTGGGTCTTGGTGCTGTCCCCAGAGATGCCTCCCTTTGACATCCTCCTCTTGCTTTATGTCACGTGTCCAGACTGGCTGTAATGCAGCGAGGCTGCCCGGGGATGGACGGATGAGTGCAACAGACGCTGCTCCGCTGGACCGCCCTGCCTGCTCCCCCCTCCCAGCCCTACACGCTGGGCTCTCCTCCTCCAGCTCCTCAGATGCTGCGTCCGTTAACTCAGAGCTTGAGGTCAGTGCCTGTTCCTGGCTCTTTAGATGCTGTTTCTCTGCCAGTCCCACTTCCCTCACCACCCCTTGGGGCTCTGCCCTGCTGCAGTGTGAACATTACGGTACCTGCCCCGCAGAGTAGCAGCCCAGGGACGAGTCGTAGCTAGAGCTGTCCCTGCACAACCCCAGAACATCACAGCTAACAGGTACTTGGTAAGCTCCAGACGGAAAATGAGTTTTCCCAGAGTTTTGCCTCTGCCTCTTAGTGTGGGCACTGAGACTGGTTTTGAATCTGCAATCTTACAAAACTTTTCCCAGCAGCCTTGGCATGGGTTGGGTGTCCCTGGGAGTACTGGGCTGTGCAGGGAAGGAGGCAGTATCTGTCCAGCCCCTTGCTGGGTCCTTGGTGTTGAGGGGTCCACAGCGAAGGGGCAAGAGGTCTAAAGTTAAGGAAGAAGAATCTTATGATTAAGACAGATGAGTACTGCCCCGGAGAAATGGTTTCTTTTCCTGCTGCATGGTCCCACAGGAAATGTGTGGGCATACCGTGGGCATCTTTGCAGTAAGCCAGAACGGGTCCTGAGCCTAAGCTTCCTTCAGGCCCCTTCCTCTTGCCAAAGGCCCTCGCACCCTGGGGAAAGCCAACATTCCTGTACGTTTTGGCACAGGCCCACTGAGCTGTCAGACCTTTAACGGACTGGTCCGTCCCAGAGCAGTGCCCAGCACGCTGCCAAGTCACGCAGGCTGCTTGCAGAAAGAAAGAAGCTAAGAAAAGGAGCATGGAGACTAGTTTATTGTGTCAAGGTGGAGGTGAAACTCTGTAGGATCATACTGCATGGGCATCTCTGTTCATGTCAGACATTAGGTTCCTGCAGCAGTAATCTTACTGATGGCAAATCCCAGCTCTGGAGTGTTTGGCTCTGCAGACCTAACAGAGTCCTTTTATGTAGCTTTCTGTGTAATGACTGTACACTGACCATAGCCACAGTGTGGGCGTGCAGGTGTATCCAGAGCTCACAAACCCTTGCACAAATAGTGCTCTGTCATCATAGCCCTGCTCAGAGCCTCGCCTGGCCATCTGGGGGTGAGTTCATGGCCATTCCTGAAGAGGCTGTGCTGGCTCCAAGCCAGCCTGGAGCCAGGGCAGACCTTCAGACTGTTCCAGACACACTCTCAAAGGTCTTTTCACTCTGGCTGAGCTGTAGCTGGCACAGTCCTGGGGAAAAGTGGCCATGAAATGTGGGGAATTTCACAGGGCTTCTACTGTTACTCTTATGTTGGTCCTTCTATTTTCTGTCTGCCTAACAGATAATGGAGTTTTATTATCAGGAGAGGGGCAAGATTTCCATCTTTTTTGAGCTGTTGCCTTCTGCTACTGTTGCGTAATTATTTGAGGGCTTTTTCCACTCTGGTGCAATTTCTGGCTTCAGTTCTGCCCTTGAGGTCCAGAAGGCTGGGCCTATGGGACAGGCCGTTGGATTGCTGCAGTCTTGGCCATCCATCTACTAGAGTGTGTGCTTTGCAGAGTCTGTTTTGGGGGAGAGGAATATTGTTCAATTTATCCCTGAAAATGGAAGTATTGTGGGTGAGCAAGTAAGTAGGGATGCCAGTATGCACTCACTGACTGCAAATCCCTGAGCCACTCTGCTTTTGGGTGATGAGACCCTTCTAAGGCTGTGATGCATGGCAGGTGATGTACGAGCCTTACTTTCCTCAGCTTTGCAGAGCCAGCATTACAGAAAAAAGTTGTTTTCCAATCACGCTGCAATGTTATCACACTGCAGACCCCACAGTGTGGTCGGTTAGGCTTAAGGCCAGGGCTGCTGTGATCTTTTCCTAATGTTCCAACACAAGGATCTGTGAGACGACAACTTTTGTGCCAGGGAATCCTGCAGCAAGGAGGCTGCGATGCATGAGCCTTGACTGGTTTGCGGTCCTGCTACTGTGGAGCTGTGTATGGACTTATCAGAAGGAAGGATGCATCAGTAGGATGCAAACCCTCAAAGCCTCTGCTTATCGGTACTACTGGCTTTGTGGATTCGTTTGGCTGGAAAAGACTCTCCTCGGGGGATACCATTCAAAGGCTACCCACATGTGCGAGCTGGCGTCAGGCTGAGATCACTGTATAGTCACTGTTGCTCCCTGTTCCAAAAATACTTGATTATTTCTCTGAAGGAGGCTGAAATCCTCCTTTTCTGCCATTAGGGGACGGCCTTTCCAAGCCCGAGAACTCCAAGCTCTGGCTACACAGGCAAACAGTCCCCACAGCAGTAGTTTTCAATCCTTTTCAAGTTATGAATCCCTGCAAAGCTTCTGGCAGAGGTCCAGTTCTCCAGGGACTTTCAATACATGTGTCACTGGAGAGCAGTATATGAACTCGTTGTTTCTAGCCAGTTTCTTAGAAACCTCCTCAGCCGGTCTTGGAGAAATAGCCCACAACTGGGGGTCGAAAACAACCATGGTGGGCAAAGCAGTTTGTGCACTGGCCAAGTTAGGAGCTGTGTCCTGGGCCTCGCAGGATGGTTCTTCCAAACTTTAAGTGGCTCTTTCCTGATTGTGCTGAAGCACCATTGCCGAACAGAGCATATTTCTGTGTCCACACACCCAGCCCTTCTGAAAGCATGGTTTTTTGCCCATGGTAACTTTTGTTCTTTCTGTATGCTGGTTTGCATTTTTTTTTAAAGTAAGAAGTGCCCCCCTTTTCTTTCTCTGCTCGCACCTCCTTTCTGTTCCCACATGCTTTGTGTGTCACCTGGCCTTAGCATTGTCCCCCTCTTCCCCACATTTCTGTGAGGAGCAGCGTTATGCTCTATCACTCCACTCTTTGGCATGGCAGCTCTAGTCCAGCTTTTTTCCTGAGATCTTTTTTTCTTCTGCAGCAAAAATATTGGGAAGCCTTAAACTCAGAACAAGTATGAAGAACTGCCGATTTGCTCTGTGCTGGACTGCTGGAAGTGAGGCAGAGACCAGATCTCCAGGGTATATCAGAGTTTAATCTCTCAGTGCTACATGCCTGAGGTGCCCGAGAGAGGCATTAAGAGAGGTTACAGTGAGGACAAGAGGAAAAGAAACCATTCTTGAGTCAGAGGAACTCTTTGCCACAGTTTTGTTCTTGTTGCAGTCATGGGAAAGGGATCTGCCCCTTGGGTGGTATCAGCATGGAAGGACTCTACTTGCTGAGTGGAGCAAACTTAGGTTTATGTTGCTGGAAAGGAGCCCTGGAAATGCCCCCTTGTGATCCCTAGCCCTTTGTTACTTTGGAGTCATAACAGTCAAGACAAAGAGATAGAAACATTTTCACATCCCTAACGGGAAGTAACCATATTCTAGTGACGCTTTTGCTGCCTGCAGAGAAAAAAAGGAAGCTGAAAGTCTCTGCAGAGCTGTTTTCTGTTGGCCTGGGTTGGTGAACAAGGCTGAGCTTGATCTGGGGCTTCACAGGTCTCTTTTTTTTTTTTTTTTTTTTTTTTAAGCAATACAGGCTTCTCCCATGAGTTGGATGCACTTTTATGGAGCAGGGCTGGAGAGCAGAGAGCTACCTGCTCTGTTCAGTCCCTGTTCTGTGGCAGGTGAGGGATGTGGTGCTGCCTGGCATCTTTGGGCCCGTTCACTGCACCCCTGTGAGGAGCTGGAGCCAACCCCTGTTGCAACAATGTGGAAATATTCCTGTCCTGACTGCAGCAAGGCTTATAGCTGCTTGCCAGCCACTTGTCCTGGGAACCCCCACGGGGGACAGGAATCTGCATAGAGGTGTCCTACCAGGTTGGCTGCAGCACCATTCCTCCATGCAGTAGCCAAGCCCCAAGCAAGGAATGGCTGCTTCTGCCCCTCTTGCTCAATTTGCTCTCTTGGGCTCACAGGGAGAATGGCTCTTGTCTGCAGCGCAGGAGTATAAACTCTGCCAGGGTCAGGCCAGGTGGGAAGAGTCTACAATGAGCCATTTCTGAAATGTGATCAGTGTCCCTGGGAGGGAAGGGGTAGAGGGAAGGGCCGTCTCTGGGCATCAGCTCTCAGAACTGGCTGGGCTCATGGTGGTGCAGGCAGATGCTCAGGAAACTTGACTGTATGGGTCGCAAGAAAAGGAGATTCTCCTGCTATTGAAGCATCCCATGTTTCATTCAGCCCCCCACTTTCTGTGCTCCTGAGCCCTTTCTTCATGTTGACCGGTGGGGAATATGGGAGGGCGTGAGAAAAATTGAAAGTGAAAGTTGATCTATTTTGAGCTTTGCATGCGTCATGAAGGAGAAGGGGAGAAATGAGCAATTTCTAGTTTCAGATGTGGCCAATTTCCCCTTTCTGAAAGGAGATGGAGCAGTTCCTGTAAAGCCCATATGCACACAAGGGGAGCAGTGATCTCCTTAGGGATCCCTCACACACAAAGATGATCCTTTCTCTTTGCAGTGGGACTTTGAAGATGTGACTGTGCAGTGGAGCCGGCCCAGCCCTGCTGTTCAACATCTCCCACTCAAGAGCAGCTCAGAGCTGTGCCCAGGTACCTTCGGACAAGCTGCAGCCTCTCCGAGACTCCCCGAGCGCCCATCACCCTGGCAGAGCAAACAGTAGCAGGCAGCCTGAGGAAGCAGCAGAAGGTGCTTCCTCTGGGGTCCCCTGGGAAAGATGATAAACTTTGGGTGCAATGCCAGGCTTCTGTGCCTTGCCCAGAGCACTGCCTGGGTGGAGCAGTGATAGCTCTCAGCATCTTGTTTTGCCCTTATCCTGCTGCAGTAGGGTGCATGGCTCCCCCTTCCCTGGTGCTGTTTGCTACATCCCTGAGACTGCAGGTGGGGGCAGTACAACCTCACAGCCATGTGTAACCCCAGCAGTCTCCGTAGGCTGGGCTGATGTAGGCTGGGCTGATGTAGGCTGGGCTGATGTAGGCTGGGCTGATGTAGGCTGGGCTGATGTAGGCTGGGCTGATGTTTTCTGTAGGGTTTGATGTTACAAGCCCCAGGCTAAGGAGAGCATCCCAGTAGCGCTCTGCAGACTCTAGAGTTGAGGCCTGCTGATCTGCCCAGCAAGGCAGGAAATGGGGACAGTCCCCACCACGGCCTCCCAATGGTGGTGCAACACTTTCCGTTCATCCTTGGGCTGCCACATATTAGTGCTGCAAGCCAGGGATCAGTGAGACACAAATCCATGTGGAAGGTAGTATGTGCCTTATATATGCCATATATGGGGGCACTGATCCTCCTCACAGAGCATGGTCTACCTGGCAGGTGCTCTCTGCTCCCACTGACAGCCATAGGGATAGTGCTGTGAGTTCCTTGAATGGACAGTTAAATACCTGGTCAAAGCTGAACCTGGTGCCCTGAGATGCTTTTTGTGCCTCAAAACCTGTGTGGTGCAGACCGGAGGAAGCTGCAGAAACATGGGAGCCCATGCAAAGGTCGGGAGGAAGCAGCCAGTTTGCATTCTTGGCATTGGATGTGTTTGAATGCCTTGGGGCCACATGTGAGCTAGTGAAGTTATAGCTCCAGAGTGTGAGATTCGCAGGACCCCACAGCCCACACTAATGCGTTCGTTACATACGAAGTGCTGTTTTGTCTAGAACCTAGCCTGCATCTTTCAAAGCTGTGCCATGCCCTCCTGCCCCAGCCCCTGGGATGCTGACAGGAGGAGCACAGGTCTTGCTGGACATTAGGCCTGAACTGTCTGTGTCAGCAGAGATGGCCAGATGGATCCAGGATGGGGCTTCTGGGGCCTGCCTGGCTGCTGTTCTTGTTTCTCTAAGTCACAGAGCGTTGTGGAACAGAAGAGCCTCATGCACCCAAGAGAGACGGAGAACACAGCCAAGGCCAGCCCAAGAGCCATAACCCTGCTGTTCAGGCACCTCATGCACCACATGAGCCATATCTACTGGCCAGCACGCATGTAGCCTGCTGCTGCCCGCTGTGACTGCCCAGCGCCTGGCTCAGCCTGCTGCCCGTTTAGCCAGAGCTTAACTCTTTGCTGGGAGCTCTCCAAGAGCTACCCCCAATATGGATAGTGGCAGCTCCTATGAGGAGCAGAGCGGGGAAAGAGCCTTTCCAGTACCCCCAGACCGATGGTGTCTCCCACGGGCTGTTCTGAGGTGCTGGACACACTGAACTGTCCATCCTTCCCAAAGGCACTCAGCCTGCCCTAGCCTTCAGACTCCGCTCATGCTAAAGAAACTGGAAGAAGGAGAGAAGGGGATACTGTACAGCCAGAGACTGTGGCATTTCATTGCCATGATTTAATCTCATCGGTGCATCCTACCTGGTGCTGCCTTCCCTCCAGGTGAATGGCTGAGCCAATGTCTGCCTTGAGCAGCAGAAAATGCACCACTTGTTAACAGGGTGAGGGATGGGGACCTGGGGTGCCCAGACCCTGCTTAGTTTGCCCACAGCAGCAAAAGAAGACTTTACAGAGCTCATGCTGATAAGAAGCCCCTGCATTCGTGTTTCTAATGGCCTGAGCCGAATTGCGGAGTGGTGAGGCTCAGAAATCCAGACGCTAGACAATGGAAAGGCTGGAAACATAAAGGAAAGGAAATTCTTCTGCTGTATTGCCTTTCCTATGGCGATAAGATAACACAAAGTAAAACAAAAGTCTCTGCTGCAGACTGTGGGGTGGGCACCTCAACTATTTTCTAAAGCAGCAGGAGGATGTCTGCACAAGCTGGGATCTCCAGAGCTGGGGGGGGGGGGGGGGGCACACATTGTGTGCGGCCTTCAGACAGGTGTGCAATGGTCAACTGAATTTGCAGCACTTTGCAATTCACCACCACTTTGAGTCTCAAAGCAACAAGTAATTGGAGTCCTCCTGCTCCATCACACAAGGCAAGTGAGAGTTGGGAATTAATTCTGACCACTTTCCCATCCCTTGTCTGTAGGGTTATGCGCTGTCCTGCAAAGCCCTCTTGCAGCCACAGTGACTCCAGACAGCACTGGCTGGGCTGTATCCTGCTTTCTCTCTGCCAATTTTAAAAGGAGAAAAATTACTGAGGGCAAATAATAAAGGATTTGGAGTTATGTACTTGCTTTGGGCTGTCTTTAGCTTTCTGTGTAGCTATGTCACTGACTCCTTGCCAGCTCCCACTACAGCCGTGTCCTTGACTTCTACACTGACAAGATAAACTAAATCATCAGTCACTGAAGAAACTAAGTTGCTGTGGTGTAAGAAGGAAGGTTGTCTTGCCAATTAATAACTTGTTAAGAGGTAGGAATAAATGGCCAATTTTACAATGGAGTGGGGAGTAGACCTGCTTGATCATCATCCCTAAATGGCTGGGAAGAGCTCAGAGAAGTTACGTCACAAAATTTGCTAGTGATACTTGATTATTTGATGTGTTAAATTCCGAAGCTGGTGGCAGAATGTGTTGAAAGGATTTTACATTGCTGAGTGGCTGGGGGATAAAATGGTACATTATATTACGTGCCAGTACTTGCGAAATAATGGGGACAGGGACAGCCTGTGTGTCTCTGCAGGCAGAAGGCGGGAGCAGGGACAGCTGCTGCCCCAGAGGAGGACGGTTGTGGGAGCGCGGTGAAGGCTGAGCTCGGTGCCGCTCTGCCGTCGAAGAGGCAGTGCCGCGTCAGGAGCTGCTAGGGAAGGGACTGCCAACAAAGCAGGGACCGGGGCTTTGTTACTTTGCAAACCTGTGCTGTGCTGTGCTGTGCTGTGAGTGTACAGTTCTGGGCGTCTCCCAAAAGCACCAGAAGTACGTGGGCCATGTCAAGTGGAGCTAGGGCAGCAAGCGGTGTGAACGGTGTCTGAATAAGGAGAGGCTAAATGAGGTGAGCCTCCGAATAGCTGTCCTTTTCACAAGAAGGGGATGCGATGGAGTCAGTATCATCAGGAGAGTGGGAGAAAAGAAAGGGAAGTGACTTTGCCGTGTCCCAGAGCGCAAGGACAGGGAGGTCTCAAATGAAACTGGCCAGGGACAAGTTCAAACCCCAGACCGCACGCTCAGAAAAGGCGCGAGTTAACTGTAGAAATCATTGTGGGATATTTTGGGCAGTGAAACTCGAATGAATGATGAGATGAGTTCAAGGAGAAAGGCCAAAGCTGCAACCTTTGGCTCAGGAAGTCGCTAGGCTGTGACTGCTGGAAGAGGGAGGGCATGATGCAGACGGGTCACCACGCGTGTGCCCTATTCTTAAGCTTTGTCCCTAAAGGGCCCGTTCTAGTCGCTGCCTGGCCCATGATACTGAACAAGGTGAACCTTTGATCTGACCCAACGGCTGCTTTTGTGTCCTGTCATTATAAATTAAACTTCAGACAACAGCAAGGCGGCTGCTGTGCCCAGCGGGGCAGGGCCTGTTCCCTTCTCACGGATAATCCTGGGCCGGGAGCCATGGGACGTTGCTGCCTGGTCAGTGCCGGAGGTTTGCGGGAGGGACTGCAGCGCTGCTGTGCTCGATCGTGTCCTGCCCCACAGCGTAAAGGAGGGCGGTTTGCAGAGCTCGGGCAAAAGCAATGTTTTTTGCTTTCCACTCACGCTCTGTACATCTCTAAGCAGCTTCTCACTCACCTGGGTGCTGGGCAGACGGGGCAGGAAAGGTCCTATGCCAAGAGCTTGCAGTGGAGGTATCAGATGGGAAGCACGGTGGGTCAGTGTGGTGGGCAGTGAGTGCAGCACATCAGCAACGTGGCCATCGCCAGGTTTTCTGTAGGCAATGTGATGAAGAGCCATGAAGGGATTTCAAAGAGCCCAGTGAGATGTTTGCATGTGTTTGCTGCGCTCCCTTCCCACAGGGCAGAGGGCACAGGAGTCCTTATCAGAAAACGTTGCCTATGGGGGAAGAAGGTGGAGCTCCCTTGGGGAGCTGGTGGAGAGATTGCATCCAGCTCCAAGGTTGAGGGAGACATGAGAGTACCTCATTGAAATATGGGGGTACCCTTGGTATAATAGAGAAGGGTGAGGGGGAGAGGTGTGGCAGGCCAGGACAGTGTCTTTGAGGGCTGCGAAGGGGCAAGATGGGATTTGCTAAGGCTGATGGAAAGGATGGTGCAGCCTATCAGAACCTGGCTGAAAGGAGGAGCTGTGTGGGTGGGTGCGAGGGCTCAGGTGCATCACAAATTGCTGTGGTCATTTGCAGCAGTCTGGCTTGTTCTCTTCTCTGGGGTGCAGTGAGGGGAAATCAGTGGTCCTCAGCCATTTCAAGTTGGTGACTGCTGGCCTACATTCAGTCTGCCTGGATTTTTTTCCCTTTGGTTTTGTACCGAAGGTCCAGCTCTGGAAAGCACTGAGCTGTAGGTGCAAAGAGGCTCATAGGAAGATGAGCAGAAAGCAGGACAGCAACAACTTTGGTTTGGACGGCGGCGGTTTGCAGTGCCCGGCAGGCTCTGTCCCTTTCAGGACCCAGCAGCAGAGCAAAAAAGGGCACAAAGCACCATAGCACAAGGCAAGTATTGCACATCAGCGCACTGCAGTTGGTTTGGAAAAGCTCTCCCTGCTGAGATTATGCCAGCTCCAGCCAGTTCCCCACGCTGCTGCCAGGCCAGATCTGCCAGCAGCCACGTGTTATACAAGCGGTCACACAATGAGGTTGTTGCATGCACCCGGCGCAGCCCCTCTGCTGTTAACTCTCTTGGCCACCTCTCCTGGGGCGGGTGACCTGAGCGGACCAGGCAGACGTCCCATGGGACATTGCTACAGGTTTGCACTGGCTGTCCTGATGGGGTGGGAGATGCAGCATCGAGCACAGATGTCACAGCTGCCTCTCGGGTCTTCTCCTGCCCAGTGACTTGCAGGCAGCGGTGAGCCGAGCATTCGCTGCTCCCCGCTCTGCTTGGGCATGTGGTTTGTGGGGTATCTGGATCTGCTCAAAAGGCTCTTTTGGCCCTCACAGCCCTGCTGAGGATAGGTCCCCAGGTGGCCCCCGTAGCAGCAGTGCTGGTGCTGCTGGGAGCAGAGAAGTGACACGTGTTACCTTGCTTTCCTCCCTGCTGGGGTGGTCTCTGGGGGGAGAGGGGAGAAGGATGGGCCCCTGGGCTGCTCTTGGGCTTCCTGACGACAGGACATAAGCTCTTCAGGAGAGGATCCTCTTTGCCCTGGGACAGGGAATAGCATGCATCTTATTGCAACTGGTGTCGCTGGAGCACAGCTGGTTGTGCTGGGCTGGGAAGGGGTGAAGAGGACCCTGCCTGCTCCCAGGAAGCTGCCCCTGGGGTCAGGCCAAGCATCCCGTGACAGCGGCACGTGAGCTCAGCGTGGGCAGGGCAACCTCTGGCCTGCGTTGGGTCCCACGTGCCGTGGCGGAGGAGAAGGCAGATGGCCTCGCTGTGCCCCGGGGCTGCAGAGGTGGGTGCCACACCGCGCTGCCCCTCCAGGGTCTCCGTGCCGCTGTCGGGTAGGAGCTGTGCAGCCATTGTGCTCGGCAAAACAAGCCCTCCCGGCCGTGTCAAAGGTTCAGAGGGGTGGCTTTGCTTCCAGCCGCCGCGGCTGAAGAGGCAGCGCAGCCCGTGCCAGAGCCCCTGATAACAATCTCCCATTGCAAAAGAGTTCAGGTTCCCGCTCCCCGGCCGATGAGGTCATCTTAGCAGCACTTGAAGGCTAGCGATAAAGGGATCAATCTGACTCAAACTGCTTCCCCGACGCAGCGCCTGCAAACACAATGTGGCAGGACACAGGCAGCAGCGAGCGGTGGCCGGGGCTCCGCGTGCTCCTTCACCCCGGGGAGGGTCGCGGCTCCCCGGACCCTGTGCGGCGGCGTGGCCGGGCCGGGAACAATAGCGGCTGCGGCCACGCTGCAGCCGGGGGGGCAATTCCTGAAAATCATGTGCTTACCCGAGCCGTGGCAGGGACAATTTGTCAAAGTCCCATTCTCATTTCCCTGATAAGATAGGGCTCATGGAGTACAATAATGCTTTCCTGACATACAATTGTGGCTCTTCTACCCGGCACACACACGCAGGGGAGTCTAATTTTGGCTGTGCCGGGTTGACAGGGAGTGAGAGGAGGCCTCCCATTTGTGCCGGAGGCCACAGTCCCGGGGCAGCAGAGCTCCTCAGGGACCAGGATGTCCCGGACAGCCTGGATCCCTTTGGGTGAGCTGGCAGCTCATGCAGTCCCTGCCTCCCAGCTGCAGATGGCTGGGGTTGGCTTTTGGCAAGTTGTGCCCCTGTGGCTTTGGAAAAGCTTCTCCCCTTCTCTGCATCTTGTTTTCCCCATCTGCAAAGGTTTGGTAGAGCTGACCATCCTGCGCACATCGGGCTCCTCTGCTCCTCCCGTGAAGGGATGCTGCTGCCCTGAGCCTCCCCACCAGCCACAGGCCTGCTCCTGAAGGGTGCAACGACTGCACAGGAGCCACGGGGATGGGCACAGCTTCATACGATGGAGCAGATAGGATACCACATGGAGACTACAGTCCAGGAGACTGCTGGTAAACTGTGTCCACGGGATGGATCCAGAGCAGCCAGACTTGTCAGTGCTCACCCTTATTACTTGCAATAATATATTTTCCATACCCAACATCTATACCTCTACCCTCATGCCCTCTTCCCTCCCAATGCTTTGAAAAGTGAGCACTATCCCCCCGTAAGGATGCACGGTGACCTCTGGCCAGAGGTTCTTGCTCTGGCTAAGGACAGCTTCCCAGCTCCAGCTGTCTGCAGCTTTACTGTCCTGTCGAGCGCAGGCCGTGAGCGGGGTAGGAAGGCGTCCCAGCTGCCCCTCTGCCAAGCGCTGGCCACAGCCCCCTCCGCAGGCAGCTCTGCTTCGCTGATGCAGGTACCATCACAGAGGAGAAAATGGCACTGTTAACAAAATCAGGCCCCCCCCGATATCGCCAGACTCCCCTGAGAACTGGACCTTTTTAATGATAATCTAGAGGGATTGTTGTAAGTATTGGACCTCGCCTCTCTCAGGAGGGTAATGTGCAGGCTTGCTGCTGAGACACATTTCCATTTTGGCATGCTGCTTGGGATGTACTTTCTGCACAGACTGAAATGTGAGCATAATACTATCTTCATGAACCATATTCACTAGACTGATAATGTGACCCGACAAAAGGTCAATGGAAAAGTTAATATAATTTATTGGCTGATTTAGAAAAAATCTAATCATCTGTTTTTCCTTTTTCCTGACCCCCCCACTCGCACCCAGCGCCCTGCTGACATTTTCCAGCTATTCCCAAAACAATGGCTAGGGTGGGAAGCTCTGAGCAGGCAAAGCTTTAAATAAGGCTTTTTCTGAGGGGCTGCGGCCTCATCTTTCTGCTCCCCCTCTCTGAGACATGTGCAAGGGATGCTCTGGGTAAGCGAGGAGCAGATTAAGTCACCGGCCTGGCCAGCCAGCAAGGCTGGCATCAGGGCTCCCAGACCCAGGGAGGTCTGGGTAGATCAAGTGACATCTGTGCATTTGCTGGGCATCCTCTGCTCCATGAAGTGCCTTGAATTCAGCTCACCTGCTTTGGACTTGAAGAGGGAAACCTCAAGCTACACAGTTAGAATTTGCATCTGCTAATTGCCTTCACTCTAATTGCCTTCTGCTAAATTGCTTTTGTCTCCCTTCCTAGCGAGAGCTGCGGGTGAGTTGTAGGGGCTGGATGCCGAGTGCTGCTGTTGTGGGCAGGTTTCCCTCCAGCAGGGCCCTCTGCGCAGACCTTCCCACGAGAGAGAGCGCCAGTGCAGCGCAGGGCGTGTGGACCCGGTGTAGGACCGGGGCTTGGAGAAGCACCACTGCCACAGCTGTCCAGTGCAGCGAGGCACCGAGGAAGGTGTGTGTGCAGCGCCTGCTTGGCCACTGCTGACCTCCCAGCCTGGCTCTGGTTCTCCTTCCCCTTACACCAAAGCCGGTGTTTGGCTTACACCGGCAAGGCGATCATGCTGGTCTGTCTGGGCTGCTCAGATGCTAGCCAAGCGCATGTCCCGCTGGCAACGTACAGCAGCAGCAGCTGGTTTCACAGCTAGGGATAGGAGAGAAGGAGAAAGGCTCTAGGTCCTGCTGGGCAGCAGAGAAGAGAGTGTTCTTCATGGTGTCTGATTTAACTGACCCAGGTTAAGCCTCTCTAGAATACACACAGGCAGCACCTGCAACAACTCGCCTTGCTCAGAGACCAACCCTGGCCGTGATGTGGACTGAGAAAGGCATGTAGCCTGAGAGCAGGGCCTGGGGCTGTGCCGCATCGCACTTCTGGAGCACAGACACTCCTGTCTTGGTCCTGGTCAGGACACATCTTCCCCTCTTCCTGGGGCATGAGCCCTGCCTTTGGAGCGTTTTGCTGGTCACAAACCACCAAAAGTCAAGCCAGGCCCATGTAACATACTCCCCTTCTCCTCCCTCAGCCTATGTAACTGAACAGCTTTGCTTTTTCACTGGTACAGCCCCTTTGGAAAGGATGCCCTTGATCTGTGAGTATTTCTGGCCAGTTTTATGAGATATTCGCATAAATATTAGAGTATAAAAATAGACCCCTGGCTCGGCAGTGCTTAGCGTCACCTGGGCTCGGTGCTGACTGAGGTGCTGTGGGCCAGTGGAGTGGGAAAGGCCATGGGCCAGCGTGCCGGTGAGTCCCTGGGTCCCACAGAGCAGCTGCCAGAGCAGTGTAGCCCAGCCACAGTTGTGGCCAGATGTTTTAGATGGAGCCCTCAAGGGCCTAGAGAATGTCATCTCTGTGGACATGGCCTTCTGGATGAGGTCTCTGCAAGCACATTGCTCTGCCTCTCGGGAATGCTACAAGAAGACACTGCATAGGTGCGTGCATACCTTTGCGTGTGTGTATGTGTGTGTTTGTGAGTAGATGTGAAACATTTTTCTGCAAACATAGTTGTTCTTTGCACATTCCTCCCTTTGAGTTTCCCAGCCACCAAAAGCATGCTTCCACTTGCTCAGCCCAGTATATGGGGTTGAAAGCAATAGGGAACAGCTGCTTCATCCCATAACTATTTAACAACTGTTTGTCTCCTCATGCCTTGGGGTCTGTATAGTCTGCAGAACCATAAGAGGTGTTTGGAGCAATCAAGCAGCCAGCTGTTTGTCAGGGCATGACCTGTCCTGAGGAGGCAGATGAGTTTGCTTCATTAAGGTGTAGTTGCAGAATTAATTAGTCATTTCTCATGCTAATACTTTACAGATGTAAGAAAGCACCCCAGAGGGCAAGGGATGGTGGAAAGCATCCAGCAACTTCTTGCTCAGCCTTAGCTGTTCCTTAGAAGCAGCAGCCTTGAATCTGCCACCCCACTGAAGTGTGGGAGGGAGATGACACCAGGGGAGCTGTCTTCTGGCATAGGCCTGAGGAAAGAGAAAGTCCAGAGCTGCTTGTTTCTGTACAGCAGGCTGTAGCGTTGCTGAGCTCTGTCACAGTGCTACTACATCTGGGCTTCTAGGGAAGAACCCTGGCTCCCATCAACAAGTGGTTGTCATCACTGGTTTCTTTATAGTGGTGCGTCTAGGCCTTGCTGTTGTTGAGAAAAGCCTGAAGAGACTGGCTGAATCTGGCGAGCATGGCTCAGAAATCAGGAGGCAAATTAAAAGCAGGTAATTTTTTAAAGTTTCTGTATGGATTCAGAAAAAAAAAAAGCTTCAAGCATGATCTCTCTTTGTTTTTTGTCACTGGTTCATGTGCATTGGCACGGGAGGCTGACCTTAGCTCAGGGACTGCCCTGCTGTGTGTGGTCTTCTTCCCAGGCTGTTTTCACCTTGCACTTTGCTCTTCTGGGGTGCAGCTGCCATGCGAGCAAGTCCAGCCTTGGAAACACAGGGCAGCCTCGCCCCAGAGGTGGAGACGCTCTCTGGCCTGGCTTGGGGAGCTCGGAAAGGACAGGAGTTCCTTCCCAGGCTGACTAAGAGGCGTTCCAAGCTTCCCTGGTCAAGGTATGACTTTTCTCTCCCTGTTTTATACAAATGGAAAATTGAGACACAAGAGGAGAGCTGGAGAAAGAACTCCAGAGCCTGGGCTTTTGTGGCTCATGCTGTACAAGTGGCGATGGATTTCTTCAAGCCTTTCACCAGCAAGAGCCTTTGAACGCTACTGTACCCAATAACGTGGAGATCAGCCTCTCCCTTCAGCAGCTCACCAGGTGCCTGTGCTCAAGGTGTACACAAATATACCTAGCCAAGACCAACTGCAGGGACCCTTCTTACGGAGCTACTTGCATCTTGCAAGTTGCTCTGAAATTACCAGTGTGTGCCACTTGTATTTCCAAGGCTTTTTACCTGTCCTAGAAACTGGTTTTCATTGTCTTGTGGGTGAACTGATCGTCTCCGGCCCTCGCACAAGATGTTCTTTACCCATCAGCACATTTAGCTGAAGAACATACAGCGCCTGCTCACTATTCCAGCTGGTGTCAGGCCACGGCTGGGCTGGACACGCTGTCCCCGACGGTAGTTATGCTGCATGTGTGCAGGGGGGAAGGAAAGCCATGGGAGATGGTAGAGGGCATTGCAGCAGCTACATCTGCTTGCTGGTAGTCAGCAAGTATCTGAAGTGAGTTGGTTTGTGTTTGAGGCTGACGGACCAAAGTGGAGGTATCTGTGCCCTGGTTACTCTATACAAAAAGTTTGAGATAAAAAAAGCCAAACCAATTGGATCTGAGAGTAGCAGAAATAATGGATCTTGGCATGTTGGTGTGGTTTGTTCCCTCATCTTCCTCTCCCACTCCCCCCCCCTTACCCTGCGGCTGTACCCTAGTGTCTCCCATGTCACCAAATTGCTCCCCTGCTTTTTATCCCTCATTGGGCACCTGACTCTGGGACGTCACCAGCCCCTGGACATAGCCAGTGGCCCTCTGCAATAACCCCCTCCCAAACCTTCCACTGGCCTCTCACGCCCTGCTGCCTGGGCAAAAAATGATAAATGATAGGAGTTGTCCAGATTTGTTCTTAAGTGAATTGGCTTGCTGGTGCAGCTGTACTATTTGGCCAGCTGG
This sequence comes from Struthio camelus, assembly GCF_040807025.1. NCBI lineage: Eukaryota > Metazoa > Chordata > Aves > Struthioniformes > Struthionidae > Struthio > Struthio camelus. Next base: position 18,470,746 of record NC_090950.1, read on the forward strand.
CCACATTTGAACCAAATATATGATCCTCTCCCTCTTTCTCTCCTCTGGGGGCAGGGAGTACTGGCTCAGCTATCTCTGCTTCCCTGGAGATGTTAATTATCCTGTAAGTCCTCAGATTGTAATAAATCTGTAGACTTCACCCTTTTAGTTGAAATGACAAAGAGATTAAAAAGTTATTAATGAGGATGATTGACAGTGAGCCAAGCAAACCAAACAGACATCGTGACTAGATCAGCCTCCTTTTCCATGGAAGCATGCCAAGGAGAGTAGATGTTGGTGCCTTTCACACAGAGACCTCTTCGTGCAGTTAGCAGTTGCAGTAGCATTGAAAGTGGCTATTGCCCAGCCTTCCTCCTGAAAGCATAAAACAGAAGCCAGGTTTCCCAGCCTTGTGCTTTGTTGTAACAGCAAGGACTGTCTGTGTAAAGCAGTTTCCCATGAGATGCTGTGAGAACAAGGTTGCATAAGTCATTTCAAATCAGAACGGCCAACGGAGTAGAGAAAGCGCTGGGAAGACAGACAGGCACGGGCAAGCGCCGGGAAAGGCAGGCTGGCCATGGCCATCCCACACGCTTCGCACTGCATTAGCTTCACAACCCTTTCTCCACCCTCTCTTTAATGCAGCTTAATTTAAGGTTGGACAGAGAATTTAGTCTGGATAAAGCCACAAAAATGTTAGCTGCTGGGATCTGTTTGTGCCCTTTTGTAATTTCAGTTTAATTACTGGCAGTGAAAGAACATTGCCTTCTTGCCAAAGGCTTGCTTTCATCCTTACTTAGACACCATGTATTTATTGTCTGGCAAAACTATGGAGACACCACAAGTGTCCCATGGCAGAGAATATCTCCCAGTGCAATTGAAAGGCTGCTGGCTTGGTGTGTATTTATATGGTTCAAATCTTTCTCCTGGTTTATGCTTTCAGAATTGTTTCAGAAATGTTTGGATAATGAAACAGGATAGAGAAAAAGAGACCAGCCTGTCTGGCTTGGTTCTCAGGCTCTACAGAGACATTTCATATTAGACATGTGGCATTGTCTTGTGCTTACTGAACTCTAACGTGATCTTTCTAATAAAAGGGTGCAGGAATGCACCTTGTCAAGTTAAAACTGTAAATGAAGCCCAGAAAGTGAATAACGGACTGGGAGAAGTGAGCTCTGCTCTGGCTGCTCTGATGCTAAGAGGACAGAGGAGCTGCTGCAGCACCGGCAGCACGCTGCCCCACTGACACGCGCTGCAAGGACGTCTCCAGGAATGGGCACTGAATTGCTGTGTATTATGCAGTTGCAGGCAACACCTGAAAATGAAGCACTTATCTCCCATTTTGTGTGTGCACTTGTGTGTTTATAATGCACTGAGGTACACATGAGAACTTGCGTTCAAAGGGGAGTGAGCAACGTTAGCAGTGGAAACTCTATGTTTATTAATAGCTGTGATTATGCAGATCATTTGGAACAATCTCAGGATGCCAGTATCCTTGTCTGTGTCCACTGCAGCCAACAGCATGAACCCACAAGACCAGATACATACAGCAGAGGAGGTGCTGCAGTTGTTGTATTGCAGAACATTTTTATTTTGGTCTAGCTCTAGTCCAGTTCACGAGACTGAATAGCCATTAGCAGTTGGACCACATCAGGTAGGATCTTGGAGAGCAATTTCTGGCTTAATTTCATCCAAAGGGAATCTTGTTCTTTTACTACTTTGATGTAGCAAAGCATGGTGATAATAGGGACAGTCGAGACACTTGCTTCAAAAGCGCACTCCTGGTCCGAAGTAACACACTTAAGTAGCCATACCTGTTAGGCCACTGTGCTCTGCCAGACCTACTGAAAGAAAGATGTCCTATGGCTGGTGTCAAACCTAGGTCATTTGTCGAGCTGGTGTGGTCTGGATAATATTCCACCTAGAATAGAAATTAGGAAATCCATGAATATGCAGTAATTTGGGATGTTCAAGAGGCAGAGATATCTCCCCTTAACCTCCACAACTGCTGTTAGGATGTGAGTACTCTGACAAGATCCACAGAAAAGAACTGGCTTTCCTTCAGGCAGGTAAGCCGCTTCCCATCCTCTTCTCCTTCCAGCTTTGGTGCTGCATGGCAAACATAGAAGCAATAGTATGAAAATGAGGAGTCTGTTTCCATGAATGCAAGATCAGTCTCGTCTCATTTATTGTTGCAAGGAAATATTGAGTGAGGGCTTGAATGGAAGAAAACAATTACCTCTCTGGGGAGGTGGAGGTCACTGAGCCTGCCTAGGCTGGGAGTGACATTTGCACAACACCAGTGTCACCCCGCGCAGGTCAGAGCCTGAGGACTCCAGGTATGTTTTACAGCCAGGGAGCTTGGCAAGCCCAGGAATGTGGCTCAGTGGGCTGCAGATGGTGAAGGATGATGTAAACTGGCGCTCTGTACTCTGCAGGAAGATGGCAGAAGCAAAAGGAGCATCGCAGGTTAATGTCCCTTTGCGGTCAGTCCCTGAGCACAGCTGCATGCTGGTTTGCAAATGCAGTGGTGGTGGAAGCCTGTTGGTGAGCGTGTGAAGGCAAGGGTGAAGGACTTGGGGCCAAGGAATGCCTTGTGGGTGCCTGGGTGCCATACCAAGTGCTCATCAGAGGCCTTGGTGTTAGGCTGGCCTGGGCAAGTCTCTTGAGCTGCACTCATACCAATACACAAAGTCCGTTAGACAATTACCCTCAAGCCCAAGGTTAAATTCAGCAGTTTAAGCCTAGAGCCCTTTTAGCCTGTCTCTGTGCATGCTGCCGCTCTCCAAAAGTGAGAGCTGCAAGCTGCCCGCTCACCAAGTGCCCTTGGTCCCTGCTCCGATCTGACCCCAGTCCCCTTCGCATCGAGACGTACCTCCAGCCCTGCTCCTGGGTATGTGGGACCCTCTAGGACTTGCAGCCATCCTCGGTGTGTTGCCAGCCCTCTGGAGCCCTTCAGTTTTCTCTGCTGTGTGAGATGACCCATCCGCAAGGTGATGCTTGGAAGAGTCCAGCAAGGTGCCACGGACTGTGGAGCACCCGTCTAATGGAGCAGGCAGCTTTCAGGAGGGAGGAATAGGAGAGGAAAATATGGTGTAGGGATGCTATCAAAAGAATAGCAATTTGCATGTGCTTACTAGGGTGCTGTTTATGTTTATAGGATGATTTTGCCAGCATTACAAGACTAGGCACAGTTGTTGTGGCCATTGCAGGAACAGCCTTGCCTGGACCATGCTGTTAAAATCCTATGCCATGTCTAGCCACAGTAATGGTTAAGAGGCGTCTTCTAGCCTGTGAGAACAGGGGTATTTTTGTTTCAGATCTGTGTTAAATTCCTGGAACCCACAATTTATGTAGTGAAAGGTCCTTGTGCCTTGAGCACTTCAGTGAATTTCCCCTGTTCTCTCGCCACTACAGTCCCTATTATTGTGGTAGTAAAAGAGAGATTTGTGTTTGATTCCCTGATGGAAAAGTATGTTAATCGTCTCCTCATCATGGGTTTTGCTTTGCTCTGAGCCTCACTATATGCTTGCCCAAGTCTTGCAGGCATTGCTGCTGGCTAGCTGCTGTTAGACAGGATCGTGTGCTGTACGGACCTTTGGTCTGAGCAATGGCAGTTGCAAGAGTTGCTACTCCCATACAACTGATGTAGAAGATCACAACCTGACAGCAAGTGTCATGTACGCTGTCTGATATTTTCCTCAAAAAATCATTAAATCCAGGGGTTTTTGGGTTCATTAACAAAACTTTTCTATGATAAATATGTCTCAGTAACCGTGAATCCAAGCAGCAGTAGTTCAAAGACATTTTTTCCACTGCTGCATATCTAAAACTGCTCATCACAAAATACCCCTTGTCCTGCTAACGGTAACAAGGATTGCATTCTTGCTTCATGATACGGGTATGAAAGCAAGGCACTAATTTGCAGATCGTGAAGAATGTGTCAGTGGTATTTCAGTAGGTCTAATGCTCTGCAGCCTGTGAAGGCTGAACGGCAACTGAGAGGAAATATCTTTGTCTTTATTCACTTGGCTTTATTCCTAATTCACTCTTTGATGCCATCAGCCTGGGATAATACATTTTCAGAGATATGCTTGAAATTAAGGAAATGAGTCTGATTAAGTCCTCTAAACACACTTTGAGGGAGAAATGTACAACAATAGAGGTATTAAGGGCCCTATTTTCAGGCAAGTTTTGTGCGAAAACAAAACATCGTGCTGTCAGATGGTAGGTTCCATAAGCGCTATGTGCGCACTCCTCAGCTGGAAGGGCCGTCTCCTCTCCCAGCTACGAAAGTTGCCAGAGAGCTTGAATCTTTCCTCCGTGCCGAGTAGGAGGAGAGAGGCAGATTGTTCATCTCATAATCACTTTACTTGCAGCGAAATAATAAATGTCAGAGCACTTACCTTCTGCCAAATGTCCTCTGTCCAGTAAAGTGATGATTCCGCAAGAGTGCTGCATACTCTAGGTTTGTTTGCAGGTTTTTTGGTATGTCTGTGTGGGCTTGGGCTTCCCTGTCACGCTCAGTGCTCACAGCTCTCTGCTCAGCTCCCTTGTTGTTTTATTTTTCTTAGCTGGCATGGGATACTTTCCCTGTAAATAAGTTACCTAGTAATGCATTGATGCTGTCCATTTCCACGGATGGAGCTTTTCTTTTCTTTTTCTTTTTCTTTTCTCATTTATTGGCATACTTCTTAATGAAATCAATAGCTGTGGATGTACCTGCTGGGTCCCCCTGGCAATTTTTCCATCTGTCTGGGGTTACTGCTATCAAACTCAACCTTCCTTTCATAGGAGAAGGTGCTAGTCCGTGCCTGCAGGCTGTGCTTCACTGGCACCGTCACTCATACTGCTGAGTGCCTGGAGACTTCAGCCAAGTCCTGAGGCTGGATGTGACAGGCCCTGTGCAAACCATCAGGAGAAGTGTCCTTGGAGAGAGAATCTATCAACGAGCTTTCAAGCAGTATATGCTGCAAGTCAGCGTAAGAAATAACACGGTGGAGTTGTGCAAGCAGGTAAAGGCACTCAGATCCTGCTTTTCTTTAGGTACAACGGGGGTTAGGCAGAGTCTGACAGTCCCATTAGCTGAAAGACTTCTGAATATTTAAAAAAAAAAAAAAAAAACAGCAAACTCCATGACATGTCAACTAGCTACACAGTAATTCAGTTAAGGCAGCAGGGTGTCTTGAGAGGATAGAAACTCCTAGGGAAGGAATACACTTTGAAGGGCATCAGAAGTAGCATGGGAACAAGACATGACCTCGTTTACTGCTTTTCAGAGCAGTCACAGGGCTAGCAAAAGGAATGGGAAAGCATAATATTATTTATTCTATCTATAAAAAGTGACTATTTAAGATCTTGCTCTAGTAAATGGAGCAGTGAATTCCCCTTTTTACTATGACTGATCCTGAAAACATGTGACCTATTTGATATGCTGCTGTTGTAATGGAAATAAGTAGCAAGACTATTTTAAACTAAGAACTGAATGTCTGGAGAAAGGGGGGAAAAAGGATTGGGCAACATGGAAGAAGAGAAAGGCTTCATCTGTGGCAATCTTGGGCATTTTGTACAGTTTACTTCTAAGCTGTTTCACAAGCTGTTCTGGCAGAGAAGCAATAATAAACTGTTTAACAACTCAGACTTGCCAATATAGTTTAAGGAACATTAAAAGGAGATTTTTAAAGACTTGTGCCTTTCACTGCCTATGACTCATCTTCTTGAACGGTAAAACTGTAATTGCAAATTACTAACCACCATTTCATGGGACATTCAACATACCTATCTGTGCATTCCTGTGCTCCAGCATTTGGTTCAAAAGTCTGATTTTGCCATGCAGACTTTGCGTGCACTCGGAGAGCTCAGACAGCGTACGACAACGCAGCACACCTCTCCCACAGCTTAGCCCCGAGTACCGTTGCTGCTGCCAAGCCTCAGCAAGCGGAGTGTGCCACAGCCTGCGTTGCGCCCAAGCAAGCGGGTCAGGAAAAACAACTAACGGCAGGATCAGATGATCCCTTCTCCTCTCCACATGGGGCCTGGCTGGTCCCACAGTCTCCTCCATGGTAAGACGGTGTGTTTGCAGAGTCTGTGACTGCATCTGGGATAACTGAGAGCCTGCTCGGTTTGGAGGTGGGTCCATGACCTACTCTGAGTTAAGGCACTTATTCATACAGTTGTACTACAGAAGACAGTGGAATACGCAATATATACATTTAAAAGACTGAATAAATAAGCAGTAGGTTTTGGTCTTTTTTTCTCTACTACTTGGATATCTTAATTTTGGCAAAAGATAGACGGATTGTGTAGCAAACGCGATCTCCAGTTAGGCTCTTGTGTTTGCTGATTTAGAAAACATGTATGGAGGAGAGAAACCTTGCAACCGTCCTACAAGCAAAATGATTTTTATGTCTTGTACTGCAGAGCATGTGAAATCCTTGGCCCCTGTCAGCCAGGTAATGTACAACAGGTGACAAAGATGTTTTCTGCCCTGAAAAGTTTGCAGGCTAAGATGAGAGAGAACAGTGGATACAGCCGGACTGGGAAAGCATATAAAATACGATTAGTCAGCCCGACTAAAGGCACCCACTAAATGCCATACACCTAATCAGCATCATTCAACACATCTGTGCCTCCACCAGGCAAAATGCAGCGCCCTGCGCAGAAAAGCTGGACACAGGAAACAGCCTTTGCCTTGCACGCTGGGGAACAGGCTGTGGAGGGGAGCAGTCAGGAGAAGTCACGTGCGGACAACTCTCCTAGTCACACAGGAAGCTGTAAAGGTGAGCTCTAGTTTTATTAGCGGGACCTGTGCTCAGTCCAGATCACTCAGAAAACAGGTTCGGGTGGCATGCCTGCCGCTACGCTATCAAAACGGTCATGGGAAGCCTATCGAGCAAGGCTGCTGGATTTGATTTCAGCAGGCTGTTACAGCTACTTCTGTCCTCAAGCTCAAAGCTGCTTGCCCGCTCCTGCATTACTGAGCAAAGTCTCAAGAATTACAATGGCTGTGAAGGGCCACAACGTTTCCAAAAGACGTGACAGCATTAGATGGGGTATTCTGGCTCACTTCCTCATGTTAATGAGTCTTACAGAGATGAACCAAACGGAGGAAAATTCTGTCCGTTCCTCCTGTAACGATTTTTTGCTTGGTTCTCCCAGATTGAACACCAGACGCTTTAACAGAATTGAACACAATGATTTATTGGTAAGTCATAACTCCTTATGTCTTGTGACCTGTCCCTTTCCTCAAAAAGAGGCAGTCAGCAATGTTGCAAGACAGGCAGACTTGCCAGTCTTCTCTGGTGCTACAAAACAGAATAATGCCAAAAGAACTGGAAAGCAGCTGAGAAACAGCTTAAGGAGATGGGTGGAGGGAACATGCTAACCACAAAATTAATCTTCGAATTAATTAAAGCCTGCATGGTCTGAGGTTTGTGGCAAATTTGAACTCGTTTATTGCTTCAGAGACTGAAAGAGAAAAGCAATTAGGTGTAAGGGAAACCTTCTAACGTGGATAAAGATAATACATTAGAATATGCAATGGGTTGAAAAATATGATGAGATGAGTTCTGTAATTGAAAATGACTGAAGGAATTCTGTTGAAGAACATATACGCATATATATATATCAAAGCAGTTCTTACTCTTTTTATGAACAGGGAATGACAGAATAAGAGCTTCTGTTTAATAGCAGTAATAACTTCATAATGTTTTTCCTTTAAGGCAAATGGCAGACTTTTTCCACCAGTCAATACTTAGCCCAAACAGACCCTCTTTGTTAGCTTTTCCTCATCAAGGTCACGTTTCTGGGGCCGTATGGATTCCTGCACCTTCCATTTACATGTTTTCTTTCTGTTTTCTCTCTTTAGATCCATATCCAGGCAGAAGAGTACCCAATTAAATCTCCCTGCCTCCATACGACTTTGTGCCTGGCACGGGCATATACCTGCATCTTACATGGAGGATGCAATGGATTGCATAAGGAAACACTCATTACACGGCCTGGGAACGGAGGGCAGCAATTACTCCTCAGCTGCTATCCGTTTTACCAAGCCAACAAAAAAAAGCACTTTGACTTTGCGCTGAGATGCAAGGGGAGCTGTATAACAGTTTTAGGGTAAGTTATAAAGCCAATGCGACCAACTGTAAGTGTGCATGTAGAAAACAGGACAACCAGCTTAGGGTAACGCTGTGCTAGGCTTATCCTGATAGGTGACGAGAACTTATCCATGGAAGTGATCATGGTCTGGTCCCCTTGCAACGTACAGAGGGGAGCAGACTTCCATCAGGCAAAATGTGTTTAGGTATTTAGTGCCACAAAAGTGCCAGATCTGCAAGACTGAAAACAGCTAAAGAGCTATGAGCAAAAAAGAGCCTCAGGAAATACTTCGACACAATCCGAATGGAAATTAGGGGAGTTCTTTACAAACCTGTTATTAGATGACTCAAATCCTCACAATTCCAATGTCGCAAAAGGAGGCTTTTCTGGTTTTAAAAAAACCCCAAAAAGCTAAGAAGAAATACCCTCTGCTTAAAAGACAGCAATAAAGAATTATATCCTGATGAAAATTTGGCCAGCTGATAGCAGTGGACAGATCAACAGTTTGGAAACAGAGACAATTAGTTAGGAAAATTCAATGAAAAAAATCTACGGCCAATATGATCACCACACAGTAGTGTTTCCTTCAGGTAAAAAGAAAATCCTAACAATGACTTAGGTGGGATATTGGATGAAGACAGAAACATTTCCGTGAAAAAAGGCTGAAATTATTCAGTAAATATTTCTGTTCAGCATTTGGAAAATGGGCAGAACGATGCACCCGTATTTAACGGAGGCATGTTTCTCTTCCACCTGTAACCAAGGTGAATGATAAACTAATAATCATTTTTAAAACTAAGGCTGGAAAACTTGCACGTGGAAGTATTTTTATAATACTTCAAACCTTAATGCTGATTTCTCAGCCAATACTGTATCACCGTAGAATTTCCAGAGAATCAGGGAAAATTACTGTCGAGTCAGTATGTAAAGACAGTAACTGATATGTTCCAGGTAAGCAGTAACCACAGCTTAGCTAATCTGATGCCAACCTTTGGCAAAAGCACTAAGCAGATTGATAAAGAATGGGGTCAATATAGAATTAAACAGCGTTACTACAGACAGCACCTTAACAGGAATAGACGCTGTCGAAGAAACCTTTTTTACGTTTTTCCCATGAGCAGATGCATTGACTTGACTCAGGTCAGCTTGATATTATTGCCTAATCGATGGGCCGCTGCCAGAAGGGCCAGTTTTGTTTCTCTCTTCCTTTTCCTCTCGTTCCCTTAAATAGTGGTTACATGCCTGCCTGGTGAATCAGTTCAACTGTCAGGGCCAACAGAAAACTCTTCTTTTTCTATTTTTTATTGGCATAGTATCCTTTTGGATCACCTTGCTGAACTGACTCATCCTGTGGCAGTGCAATCACTAGAGCAGATGCAGATGCAGAGGACGGGGTGAGAGTGCGCTGCTGGGGAATGAGTTGGTCTGTATGAGACACTTACGCCCTCCCCTTTCAGAAGCAGCTGCCTTTGCATGAGATAAGACGCAACACTGAGCAACTCCCTTCATCTGGAATGCCTATCTGAAAAAAAAAGTACTATGTGAAAATAAATATAGACCCTGTGAAATGGATTACAGTGCTCTTCAAATTCCTTAACTGATAAATCTTACAATTTAACCCATCATCCACCTAAGGGCATGTTTAGCGAAGTCACGCCAGTCCCTTTTTTCTCCTACAATGTTTATTATCTTTATATATGACCTGGAAAAATTTGAAAGAATTTCTGGTGTAGTGTGTGGAGAAAATGCATAAATTGGTGGGATAGTAAGCAAGAGTGGGACAAGCCAGTCTGACTGACCCAGCTTGTTTACTTGACTGGGCTTACCTGAGCAATATAAATTTTACAAAATCAAACACCTGGTTCTAGGAACTGAGACCACGGCACCTAGGTTTCAGTGGAGCCCGTCACAGAAAGCAGCGACATGGAAAAGGACTGCCGAGGAGGAAAAATAAGAAGCAAGTGAGCACTAAGCATGTTGTTCCCTTAGGCACCACTGAACTTCCAGGTAAGTGTATCATTTGCTGACTGCAAAAGCTGTTGACAAAAACAGAGTTGGAGACTGGGTTATTAAAAGCAGGCATATATTTTGCAGTGGGATGTGGAAGAGGAGAAATTGGCCTTCTGAACTCTTGCTGGGTTACAACATACAGGAGGCTGAGCAATCTGTAGCTGACAACAATTTTCTTTTAAACCAGTGGGATTCCGTTTTCTCCAATGACTGATACAGGGCTCTCTAACGCAGCCATTTTGCAAACGGTGCTTGCGCTGGAGTTTTCAAATATTCTCAGAAAGGACTATCATCATCTCTTAATGGGAGATTTTCCATGAGCCACTTCCCCTCTCTCACCATTATTTAACATCCTTGCGGCAACAGATGCTTTTATGGAAAAATATTTGGAAAGCGGTTAGTGCAGTTTTTGATACTATCAGCTGAATATAACAGCTGGAAGCAAAAAAGTGCCAGACTGACAGGACCAGGCAGCTTTCTGCAACGCGCCAACTGAAGCCCTAAGGCACAGGGTTTGCAGATTACTTTAATTGAGTTTCTTCATTCATCTTATGCAGTGTGTTCTATGAATCAGGTAGTGAAAAAGCAACGGCATACTTGCCTACCCTTCCGTGCGACCTGATTTATTGTCAGACCCACTACAGTGCCAAGACCTGTCCTGGATGGGTAGTGAAATCCTCCAAGGGAGGCTTAAAATGCCTCAGTTTAGCACACTGTCAACTTCAGCACTGTTTGCCGTCTTGCAGCAAGTGGGGACCCTGGCAGCCAACGGCAACCACGCAGCATCTGCGCTCGTGTGCCGCAGCCGTTCCCTCCAGCATGCGTTTTCCCAAGAAAAACACCTTTTTGCTCTCCCTCAAGGAATCGGTCCCTAAATGCTCAAAGAGGTCTCCAGTGCCCCACGTCTTTTAGGGGAAACGTCTAACCTCACAAAATCCCCCCACCCCATCACCTGCAGGACACCCTGCTGCCTGCCTGGGAGTCCCGTGGGGCTCCTGCTTGCCCCACGCGAGCCTCCAGTGCGTCCTTCAGCCTCCGCCTGCTCCCGAACACCCAAATACCACCCCGTGCTATCCCCAAAGAGCTTCTCCAGCTCCAGAGACTCTCCAACTACCCTAGAGGATATCAGCACCGTTCCCTGAACGTTAATAACCCCACCAAGGCAAATCTTATGTCATCTTGTTGGCTCTCCTCTACCCACAACTTCAGGTCCAGCTCCCCCCCTCAGCAGATCTCATCCCAGATCACTCGATTCCTCCAAGAGAGGTGCACCGTTCCTCCTCCTCCTCCTCCTCCACAGGTCTCCACCGTGGCTCCCTGCTGGCTGCAGAGCCCCCCCTGGCTGTATCAACCCGGGGCCCTCGGCTCCATCAGCCCCTGCCTCTGGGTGCCAGCGGCAGCCCCTGTGCCTCTGCGTCGCCTCCTGCGTGGAGGCCTTGGCCCGGGCCCGCGGTCCGTCCCGCCGCTGCCCGAGAGGCTCTCGCTCCTGCGCCACCCTTCGTCCCACGCGCCCGGTCCAGAAGCACCGACCCCATCCCCGCTGCCAGCCGTGTCCCCCAGACTGGCACCCATGGCGCCCCTCTGTTCCCCCCAAACCCTCTGCCCCTCGTAACCAGTCCCCCCACCATGGTTGTCCCCCACCATGAGCTCCCCTCAGAGATCCCCACCCACAGCCACCTGCCTGCCCCACAGACCCCTCCAACCCCACAGCTACCCCTTGCCCTTGAAGCCTCCTCTGCCTCCTGCTCCGTAGCTCTCCCCCTGCCCCAAGACCCCACCTCCCCATCCTCTCCACGGCTACCACCTGCCCCACAGACCCTACCCCCACCCCCCACCTCTCCCCCTGCCCCCGGGACCCCTCATCCCCATCCCTCGTAGATCTCTTCCTGCTCCAAGGATCCCTCAGCCAACCCCACGGCTCTCCCCCCGCCCCACAGAGCCCCCCCTGCCCCACGGCTCTCCCCCCGCCCCACAGAGCCCTCCCAGCCCCACGGCTCTCCCCCCGCCCCATAGAGCCTCCTCTGCCCCACGGCTCTCCCCCCGCCCCACAGAGCCCTCCCAGCCCCACGGCTCTCCCCCCGCCCCACAGAGCCCTCCCAGACCCACGGCTCTCCCCTCCCCTGAGACTGCTCATCGCCCAGATCCCCCATCCCCCAGCCCCACGGCTCTCCCCCCGCCCCACACAGCCCCCCCAGCCCCACGCCTCTCTCCTGCCCCCCGGCCCAAGCCCCGCCCCCAACCCCTTCCCCAGGGCGGGGCCCGCCCCGGCCCCGCCCCGGCCCCGCCCCTCCCGCGGCCCCGCCCCGCCCCGGGGCTGGCGCCGCGCCACCGCCCGCTCTTCCGGCGCGTGACGAGGTGGGGCGTGCCGCGGTGGCGTCACTTCCGCTCCCCTCCCTGCCCCGCCCAGCGCGGCCGGCGCGTGGAGCCGGTTGGCGGCGGTTCTGGTGGCGGCTCACGAGGCAGCCGCGGCGCGGCGCGGCGCGGCGCGCGGGGCGGGGGCGGGGTGGGGCGGGCGGGGGAGAGCCGGTCCCGCTCCCGGTCCCGCGCCCACCCCGGCGACATGGGGCTCAGCTGAGGGCGCCGGTGAGTGGGGCCGCGGCGCCGCGCGGCCGGGCAGGTGAGGGGTCCGCGGGCTGCGCCGGGCCGGGCCGGGCCTCCCGCCCGCGGCGGCGCCGCCGTCGTGCCCGGGCCGCGGGGGGAGGGGGCCTTGCGGGGGGCCGGCGCGTTGGGGCCGCGGCCGTTGGCGGCTGCGGGCGCTCGGCCGGGCCGGGGCGGTCGAGGGGAGGCGGGCGCGAAGCCGCCGGGCCCCCCCCCCCGCCCTTCCCCCCTGCGCCCGTGCCGCCGTGGCCCTGCTTGGCGCCGCGCCCCTCGGGCGGAGGCGGCGGGGCTGCTCGTGGGTCTGCCCCGCGGTCGTGGGCGGCCGCGTGGGCAGCAGCCTAGTCGCGCCTCTCCCGCCCGCTCTCTTCTGCTTTCAGTTCTGCCTGCTGGTTCCTGGCTCTCAGGCGTTGCGATTACATCCGTAGACAGAGCGTTTTGCTCTTTGGGCACGCTTACACCTATTTTGTGCTGTCTGGGTCCGTTGAAATTGTTGATATTTGCGCAGCAGAGAGCAACTTCCCCAGCAAAGTTCAAGAAGCGGACTCGACGCCTCTCGTCTGGTTTTGAGCAGGGCAGTGCCAGTGTGCTACACTGCTCTTGACAAAGGTTATACAGTATTTTTCTGTCAGCTCAGCTGTGGAGATGGTGACCTCGGGCTGCAAAAACCTCTGACATCACTGCCTCATGCTAAAGAGGATGCCTGTCTATGCTTGTGAAGTGTGAAACACCTACTAGGTGAATTAAACCGTGAGAAATGAAACAGAATTGGTTAGGTGGTTTTAAAAACAACTGCCTCATTCAGTCAAGTCTTCCATATTCCAGAAAATACTAGAGACTTGCCTTGCTAGAATACAGGTAGTTAACAGGTTTACATTCACCTGCCTGTTAAATGCTTAGCATGGCTTGCTGGCCCGTGGTCAGATTTCTAATTTTTAATGATCAATCAGTCATATTACTGTCCTCTTTAGGCTACTTTTCCACAGTCATGTCCACAGCTGAAATAGGGTTTTTTGCCTTTGAAATTAAGAACAGAGTCTTGGTTCTTTAAAGAATATCTCCTTACTTCTATTTAAATACAGCAGCATTTCGTTGCAATACTTAAGATGAAGAGAAAAAACTTGAAGACCTGCAGTGTTGGCGAGAAAAGCTCGCTCTGGCCAATACTGTGCTTGCTTGCTGGCCATTGAGCTGTATTTACCTGCAGGTGTTGTGGCTGGATGATTGCTTTCAGTCCTGCTGGAGCAGTTCAAGAAGCTATTGTCTCACTCAGCTGAGATAGTGTAGCCTCCAGCTATAGGAGGTGGTTAATGTCTAAGCTGTTCTAACGTGATCACAGGTAGTTGTCGGGCCATACTGCCTCTTTTCTCTTAAAGTGATTGCTGAGAGTTTTGATCTAGTGTTAGAATTCTTTAAAATATTTTTTTTGCTGTATTAATTTACTTGTGGAATATACCACTTGAACAGTATGGTATATTCCTAGCTAGTGCAATTAAAGTTTTAAGTTTCACTTAATCTGTTCATTCCTCTGATTGCATATATGTATATATGTATGTATGTCTATTTATCTATATCTCTATTTTTTTTATTGTAGGTGACTCAGCCATTATATGTATGAGATTTGTCCACACACTGGCTCTTCAGACAGGTTAGCTATACTTTTCTATGATCAGTTCCGTTATACCTGAAAACTCTGAAATTGAATTTTATAAGACATTGTGTTATCTACTGCAGAAGACTGAATTACTTCTACCTGTAGAGGAAACAGCTGGACATGCTTACTTTCTTTTGGCATTGTTTAAGTATGCTCTATGATATAAATCAGACCCTCCTAAACTTAATGTCCATGTAGCAGTGTCACTGGTGACAGCAGCAGGTCTTAGTTGCATACGCGCTGAGGGAAGAGTTGATTTGTCTTGGTTTGTGTCACAACAGTAAGGGCTACATACTGCTGTTATTTTTAAAGTGCTTTTTCTTGTTGGCTAATTACAAATAGCCAACTTTATGTACAAATTACAACTTTACAAAGTCTAGTGGAGATGTACTGGAGATTTAAACTCTGAACTCTTAACAGAGATTTAAACTCTGGACTGTATAATTCAGTTGGAGACTTATTGATGCTGGTTTAAATCGCCTTTCCTGACTCGTGGGAAACATTGTTAGGATGGCTTGTTGAATTTGAAAATATGTTGTGTATTATCAGTGTGGGCACTTGTGACGAAGAACACTAACTTTTAACAGCATGGATTATTCCAATGTAAGAGTCTAAATCAGCTAGTGAAAAACGGTGTGATAAAAGTACTCATCTTTTAAAGTGCTTCAGAAAATGAGCAAGCATTCCAGTTACAGATGGGATGCTGAGGTGAGGTGCAGAATGTAAGTGGTTCAGAAGGCTCTATGTAAAGCGCAGGGTAGGATGAAGGTGTTTTCCCAAGCTATTGTTCATGCTGGTGGTGCTGCTGAAAGTGAGTCTCTTGCTCTGGCCATGTTTTCTGCCTCCATGCTATGGCACCTTAAGTGTTCTGTGACTGTGCAGCCTAAACGCAAGGCAGAAGGACTTAGCCTGTCACAGATAACTCACAGTCTAAGTCATGTCACCGAAAGTCATGTCACCGAAATCAGTCCCTGTAGAAGCTGTACCTTTCTCTTAAGGTTTTCAGATCAAATAACTGGGCTAACTTATGACTGCTTAGCCTGGAGTGACATGGTGGTCTGATTTGGTTTGGCTGTGAAATATACAGATTGTAAATTGCATGTAGCCATCATCAATGTTGAGGGGTAGTAAACTGTGTGGGTTTTTTTTCTAGTCATTGGCTGAAGTTTCAGTTTTTGCTGTTTGATGCCTCCAGTGGAAGTCAGTTTCTGGCTTTCCAGTTGTACTTTCTTTTGTTTTCCTTCGATATATCTGATCTCTAGCTCATATTTCCAGTTCTCAGTTAAACCCTTCTATTTAGTTGTAGCTAGCTGTTAAATGTTTTTCCTTTTCAATATGTCTCCCCTTTTTGTCTAGTTTACTCTCTACTGAAGTAAAATCAGTTTGTAGGCTAGACTGTTCAAACAGAAATTTTTTATTGTACTTCTGTGCCTTGATATTACTAGTTATACCTTTTGACTTCATGTTGCTTGGATTCTTGAAGTCCTCTTGTTACCAAGGTAACTGACTATCTCAGTCTTTTAGAACAACTCTTCCCAACTTCTGTGTGCGTATAGAGAGTATTAGATTTGAATTTAGCATGATGAGCTGTGCTCTTCCCCTTCTAGTCCTTTTTTTTCCTCAGTTGTCGTTTCCTTCAGACTCTCTTGCTGAGGTTCTGGCTGCACATCTTCCATCATCTCTTTGTACCCTCCCCATCCAAGGTCCCATCAGGCAGTGGGATCTTGTTACCTTCCTTCTGATTTTGGCTAAAGCTGACCGTCTGTGCCGCCAGGAGGAGAAAGAAGCTTAATGAAGGGGATCCAGGCAACCTTGAGGACTGCATCTCCAACAGAGGCACTGGACAGCATCCACTGACTTCCTGAATACCTTCCAGAAGCAGTTATGCTGTTCCGGGTGCTCTGCTTGATGTCTTTCAGTGTCCTCTAGACTGATATTTGAGCCTATCATACTCTCTCACCCCTTCCCGTTTTTGTTTGTTTTGTTTTTGTGTCCTAAAATTAGTTTCTGTTCCTGTATTTCTTTTTCATTCAGCCCTTTTTCCCTCTAGGCAGGGCTTGATGACTTGATCAGGCGCCAATTCATCCCTAACCTAAAAGGAGAGGGACTAAAGGCCTTAGCTGCCTAGTCAGGCAGCGTGAGATGTCTGGCTAGAGGAGGGAAATGGGGAAGGAAGTTACTTCATGGTAGCTGAGTATGATTGAGAAACTTAGTGATTCAGTCCTCTTCTATTAGCATGCTCTCTGAGAGGCGTTGTGCGTCAGACGGATTATATTGCTGTTGTCATAACGAATTATTGAAAAGAAAAAAAAAAAAGAGTACAAACACCACTTCCTTGAGTCAAATAAGAAAAAATAATCTGAAGGCCGCAGGTCAGTATACTGTCTTCTATGTGGAGGATAAAACAGATGGTCAACAAGACCTGGACTTTCAATCATGTGGAGCTAAATTCCACTTGTTCTATAGGAAAGAAATGGCTTTTATTGTTAAAGCCAGGTCATAGAGTAAATCTGTACTGGAGAGAGTTGACATGGAAAAAGCCAGATTTTCATCAAGCGTCTTAATCATTGGCTCATTTTTTTTTTCTTTTTCTAGAAGCCTTCAGATGCTACTTCCTTTATTTTGGTCAAATATCAACAGTGGATTGCTTTGACTTAACGTCTGTCATGTTTGAGCCTGATTTGTATTTGGGGTGGAGGGAAGAGATTACGTTCCTTTATACATTGTGGGAGAAAGTTCTTCAGGTAATTTAAAATTCTAAGTTTCAGGATCTATAAAAAAAAAAAAAAAAGACTTCATTAGACTTTATTTCTTTTGAGCGTTCCTCAGTGCGTAGGCCACATCTGTGTAATGTGCAAGTACATACTCCTATATAAGTTTAGGCTCTTATCTTTCAAATGTCTTAGATTCACATACTCGTGTGAGTGGGTGGAGGCCTTAAAGCGTATGCTTTTGCGAGCAGGGCTTACCTGTCTCCACAGCAAGGTGTCTAGTACGGCCAATCCTGCTTTGGGCCTGTAGGCATGCTGTTGTGCAAATTAGTAGGCTTTGTGTTCTTTTAGTGGGGAAAAACAAACCAAACCAAAACAACATTTTGACCAAATCATAAAGCTGGTTGTCTCTAGCATAATAGTGTTTGTACAAAAACCAACATAGTTAAAAAATCCTAATTCCCCAATTAGACAATTTTAAAAATATTTGAAATAACAGTAATGCTAAAGTGTTTCCCTCTCACTGTTATACAGTGTGGTAAAAATAGCTTTCATTCATAAAAAGCTATTTCCTTTGTTAAATAATCTGCTTATCAGAGAACAAAAGTGCAGTTTATGGTAAACTGTAGTTGTATTATAGCCTCAACTCTGACACGTTTGTTCCTGGTTGAAATTAAACTGTGGTCTTTAGTCTTTTATAGCTGAAAGGCAACCTTAAATAACAAAGGATAGCTAGGCAATTCAGTAGTTGCTGCTCAGGAGTTATGAATGTGATGTAGCATAAAAATCCTATGTACTGTATCCTGCTGCTCTTTTTTTTTTTTTTTTTTTTTTTTTTAAATACGGAACTTAACTTCAGGGGTCACAAAGTCTAGCTGCATGTTCTTATAAATGGTGCAGTATCCTCCCACTTGTAATCTTACCAGTTTTAACAGAGCTATCTGCATTTTGAATTAATTGGTCCTGTATTTCTCCTTTTTAAAAGGAATTTAGCCCCTTTTCTGGTTCTGGCTTATTAGATCTGTAGCATTACATTGTTCATCTTTAAGCAGCTCTGTGGAAAAGGACCAGGTACTGGTACTTCTACAGGTACGAGTCCATTGTGTGTGGGTTTTTTTTTTTTTAATTTGAGATGTCATATCTTTTTTTAAGACCAAAAGACAATCCTTCAAAACCAAAATACCTAGTTCTATTTCTTTAGACCTTTATCAAGGTTTAGTGACGTGTTGCTGACTTTTTCAGTTAGAAGGCACATACAGCAACAGAAATAGACACTCCTGGATTTTATTGTAGCTAGTAGATAGAAACAATGTGCAGGAGGTCAAAATGAAAGGTGACAAATGACAGTGGCAATGAAATCAGTTTGTGATTTTCTACACCCTACAGGGTGTAGGAGATAGAACAGCGAAATAAAAAGAGTTTCAAGAAATGAAGTAGTAAAACTGACTTCATTTGAGCTTTTACTGACTTCCGATGCAAGAAAGAACATAGAGAAAGTGGAGATAAGTCAGATTATAAAGAATGTGTGTAAAGAACATATGAGAAAGGACAGTGAGAATCAGTAGGGGAAGATATTGGAAAGGTCAAAGTGCAAACTGGGGTGCAACTAGCAAGAGACAAAGCTATCAAGGTTCCCATAGAAAATGTGGCCTTTTATTCAGGGAAGAAAGTATGTATCTACAGAAGATGCAGCACATTTAAAGTGTTCAGTGTCCTTTTTTGCTTGTCTTCTGTGAAAGTTAGTCATGCAGGTGACTAATTTTATTAATACTTCTGATGAGGTAATATTTGCATTAGAAAGTACTTTGGTTGAACACTTCTGTGCAGTTGGTCCTGATAAGCTTCATTGTAAAATTCTTAAAGCAGCTCAGAGTGCTTAGAAGTTATCACTGGACTCAGGAGTACTAAAAGGGAAATTTTCAGTATTATAATGAAAGAGAGCTGAGGAAGGGGAGTTGGAAGTTTGACAGTTCTCTTAATCTGATCTGGTGGAAAAAGATAAATAAGCAAGTATTGTGTTTTCCAAGTACTTAGAAGATAACTGGGAGAAGAGTGGCAACATGAACTGATTTGTGAAAAACTAATTGCATCAGATAAGTCTAATATCTTTCTACTGCAGAGCAGTAGACTTTGTGGACAGGGCAGAAACAGTACAGGTCTTGCCCCTTGATTTTTTTAATAAAGCTTTCTGAGGACTGGCTTTAGTTGTCTTTAATGAAAGCATCAGTTGATTGGTTGATGTAATGTGCTTATTAAATTCTCAGGGACTGCGTGTTGGAGGACGTGATGAGAGTTCAAAATGATCTGAAAAATGGGATGAAATTCGGTAGGGACAAATGCAGAGTACTGTACCGAGGCACGAATTATCAGCTGTTCAAACGCAGGATGAGGAATAACTGCTTAGGTTCTAGAAAAAAGGACCTGGGGGTGTAGTGGATCACAAGTCGAACATGAGTCAGTGTCATGCTGTTTGTAGAAAAGGCAAATATCTCGCTGGGATATTTAAACGGGAGTACTGTCTGTGAGATGTAATGATTAAATCCTTTGGCTGTGGTTACTGTTGGTATACTCTCAAAGTACAAAAAGTATCTGTTTGGGGTGCCAGAATTCAAGAAGGATTTGGACCGCTTGGAAAGAGTTCAGAGAAACAAAATGGGAATGATCAGAGTTAGAGGAAACATAACTCCACAGAGATGGAGGAAAATTAGAGTTTGGCAAGAGATGAGAAGGTTGAGGGGAATGTAAGAGACTTCAAGTATTTAAAAGATTTGCAAGAGGGAATGCTGTTTTCCGTGGCCCTGATGGATAATTTGAAATAGAGTTAAGTTTCATCAAGGAAAACACAGATTATGCCTTAAAAACAGATACTTTCTCACAGTAAAAAGTAGTACTTTAGGAAGTCTTTTTATTGGTGGCCATCAAGACCAAGGTGGTGTGTTGAGAAAGACAAGTATAGTTGTTTTAGTTTGGAACAGACTAAACTCTCTAGTGATACTAATTTTAGACTGTGTTGGGCCGAGCAGGGGAAAAAAAGCACAGGATGTTTTTTTTTTTGTCCGCTGCTTGGTCATATTGTGTGAGTTCAGATCTTGCAGAGGTGCAGAAGGTTAGATTATGCTATGTATATTAGTTTGGGAAGATACTGCGTTCTGAATGTTACTCTCTCTCTGTCTCTCTCATTTTGCTCATTTTTGTGAATGAAGCATGTTATCTGGTGCTGTAGGAAGAGCCTAAAAACCTCAAAAGGGTAGAAGTTCTGTGCTATGGGGATGTATGTGGAGCTTTAATGTAGTAGAGGGTAGCTAAATTCTCAGTTGGTTTAGAAGTCTTAGTAGCTTCAGTTTAGCGCTTTAGACTCTAGCAGCTATGCTGATGCTTCTTATCCATTCTTAGAAAGGTCCACTTTGGGCTTTGAAGATCATTTATGAAAGATGCATACTTCAGTGTGTGAAATAGTACAAGGAGCCTGAGTGAGCAGAGCCAGATTTCAAACTGGAAAGTCCAACTGTCGATATAGTCCTGCTATTTTCAGTATAATTATTTTCATGTACTCTTAAAGCTGGTTTTGGAGTGGCTGTAGTAGATTGCATGACAAAACAAAGGAACCAACTATTCTTTCTATTTCAGTGATGGATTTATTAGAAGATAACTGGAGCAGATGAAAAACATTACTCTAATCCCATGTGTTTTTTCTATCATACCGTGCCTCCAGATCAATGAAGAAAAGTACCGTTGCCCTTGCGAACTCTGTCCTTCAGATCTGCAGCCGCAATTGGCAGCAATAGCAAGAGCTTATCTTCTGGAGGGTACGTTTAACATGGTAGTAGATAGCAGAAGCTGAAAGTTCAGTGATGTTGGTAAGGCTTGGCCTCTAATACAGACGTTGTATGGTATGTTGCAGTTACGTTGCATCAGCTGCCTGACTTTACCTTCACTCTGTAATAGTAAGTATTGAACTGTATATCTTTTGGATACAAGTGAATTTCCGGAGTCCTATTACTATTGAACAGTTGGAGTTTTTTTTTTTTCCAGCAGAGGGATAGGGTTTTTAACCTCTGTTTCTTGAACAGAAGAACTGTTCTTATAATAGAAGAGCAGTGGAGGAACCCTAACGTACCTAACATTTTCACAAAAGTTGTGAAGGTCAAAGGGGTTCTGTTGGCTTCAGCAGTCTTTGATTGAGGGCACTACTGTCTAAAACTGGTGCTTCTGTCACCATGGCAGTAGTCCGGTTCTGATGAGCTAGCTAAATGTTCTTTTCAGACCGACTGAATAATTCAAACAGCTATATAAAAGGGCTGTCAAATGGACAGTCTTGGCAAATATGTTCTTTGGATTAACCCTCCCTTCAGTTGGTTCATTTGCTGAAAAACACACAGAAAAGTAGGTACTGTTTCAAGAGAGGGTCTTGACGTTGCTTTTCTGCATCATAGACAAATTTAATTGCTAGAGCCTTAATACTGAGGCAATATTGAAGACCTGTGATGTGAAAAGAAGTAATGATTTTTGGCACCTATTTGGGCAGCCAGGCTTTAAATGTTAGCGGTGTATGGATGAAACACAGCTTCTGCCTATCTATAATTCTGTACAATTGTTCTACTACAGCAGTTATCTAGTGTTTGGGTAAGATCCACCCATGGATGAAGGGTGTGTGGCTGGAGCAGACACCAAAGTAATACCTTTGAGCAAACAAAAATGCGTTGAAAGTGCTATTGTTTAGTTGTCTTTGACTGAAGGTGTATTCAGGTCCCTGACTCTGTAAATTTCATTAGTTCATCTGCAAATTTTACTCTTCACTTGCAATATAAATCGTATTTTCTTATGATTGTATCCTTTAACAGTACTTTACTTGTACTTTATTAGCGAATGGCCAAAATGTGAAAATACACATAGTGCTTTACCACACAAATTGTATGCTCTTTGCGGGGAAGGTGCAATGAAAAATAACTTAGGGTTTTGTCTGCTCTATGGAGTCATTACTGTATAGCTTGTTAGTGTAGGTATCTCATTAGAGTTGTTCTCTGTCCCATCTCTTATCCAGCTACATCACTTCCAGAGAAAGAAGAGAGCTTTTATCAGTAGTGAAGTTATTAGCATAATTGCATTCTGAACATGGCTTATGAAGAATTTTTGTGCCCTAAGCTGATACAGGTATGCTGGTAGCGTTTGTGACACCAGTTCTTAGGCTGTAGTAGTTTCTGTAGTGATTATTGCTACAGTATAAGCTCTGAAGTGCTGTTACTTACTGTCAACTGCATTAGTAGAATGGATCATATGAGTACTTTTCTTATGTTTCAGTGCAAAGTAATTTGGATTTGCCTAGTCTGCAACTTGAACGTGGAACAATGGTATAGAGTGCTGCAGTTTATGCTGCTTGCTGCTATCCTCCGATTGCATAAATGGCTAGGAAGCAACAGTATCTTAAATACAAAATTGTCTGCCCGGCTGAAGTCCCAGTAACATTGTTGTAAAGTACTTGGTACCAAACACTGATAGGTGTAGCAGGAGAAATAACAAAGATCAGTCAGACAGTGATTGTGCTGATTGATTAATTCCTACCAGAAAGAGCTGTATGTATCAGGTTGAGAGTATGTTGGTGTATTCCTTGTGAAAATTTTTTCTATTGACTTGTTAAATTGCAGTTCAGCTTTGTAAATCTCACTTTCCTTGGGGACTATCATTCCCAATATTGTGGATAGTCAGATATAGCAAGGCAGCTGAGTTTGGTAAGTTAGTGTGGCGGTGTTTTGTTGTCTGCTCAGTATTTCACTACAGTCTCTCATCTTATGTTTGCTAGATACCTGAAGTGTGTTTTATATCTATGCTTTCCTCCATCAAGGAACCTCCTCATTCCTTGGGTGCTAATTTATTTTTTAGCTAGATTAATGTTTCTTCATTTCAAAAGTCTCATGGTGAATTCATTAAATATAGGCGTGCAAATGAGCTTGTAGGCATCCAAAATATCAGCCTAAAGGACAGGAAAAATACGCTAACTTGTGGATGATACCCTTCTCAATGTTCCGTTAAGGTAAGGTCATATTCGGTGCCTCAGTTTGAGTTTTTACCTTTTGGTTGTTTACTTCCATTTGAATGAGGTAGTTGCTCGTGGATTTCCTTTTTTATGTGCTTCGGCCAAGAAGAGGCCCGATCACATATTCATACCACGTGTTACAACACAATATAAGTTAGGTCTTTGTTAACTTCTTTAGTTCTACCTGCATGAAGTAAGGCTTTTTAAAGACTTTGCAAGGAGTTTCTGGGTTGGAATATTTGCAGGCAAGGTGTGAATGAAGTTGATGTCTGTCAGAAAGCTGTATGTGTGGATTTCTACTTTCTAACTGTATTAATCACAGTGGTTTGCTAGGTGTTGTGGATAAAGCTTACTCCGTCTGTAATCAGGTCATCTGCAAGAAGCATACACATCTGAGGAATTTGCAGAGCCTCTACAAGGGATGCAGTTTATGCCTAAGTATGATCTAGTTGAAGCTTTAAGGTGCGATGTCAGCTTTGAAAGAGCTGCCCCGCAGTGGCGGTTGCATAGACTCAGAGTGTCCCCTTCCTGCTCCTTTGTTTGGAAAGCTAGGCTAAAAAGCTGCTGCTTACTTCGTGGCTCTTTGAGATGCTTTCAGGTATATCACATGCTCTACTCTTGATCCCTTTACTGTGAGTCGCTAAGCGTCAGACTAGGGGTGGGAATTAGGATGCTGGATATCTCTTGTTTCTCTTCGGGAAACTGTGTGGGAGGATCTGGAATAGAATTGTAATTTTATACTATAAACCTGAAATCCAAGACCAGACTCATGCTCATCAGAAATGGCTGTGGGGACAGTCCTGGCGTTAACGTCTGATATTCTGGAGGATATTTCAGGAATCTAGCAATTGATGATGAGGAATTTAGTACCTATGGAATTACTAGTTTTGTTAATTCCTTGATGATTTATAGGAAGTCATTAAAATTTTTTAAATGATTTATCTTGGAAGTCATTTTTTTTGGTGTTCTTTTATGAAAATCTATTGGATATGTTAAATGGAGTATTTCTTGTAACACATATAATGGAATCTAACACACATCCTATGTGTGACTTTTTTTACATCAGCACTTAATACAACTAGCAAGTGCTTCTAGGAATGTGCAACTTCTCTTCAGTTTGCCTGTAATGACCAAGTATGCATGAGAGAAGATAGGCACTCTTATTTTTTCCAACATTGTTTCTTTAACCAATCTTAATTAGCTATTTGTGTAGTATATTTATGTTGTAATTTATGTGTAATATTAATGTGTTATTGACCATGTGCAAATTTTTACGACGTATGTGACATCCCTCATATCATAAGAAATAGAATAAAACTGTAAAAGGCGCTAAAAAGGAGACAAGGATGATCAACAGTGTGGAATGGCCTCTCTAAGACAATTACAGTTCATTTCTGCATGGAGAAGATAGGACTGAAGGGGGGATAAAATAGTTTATAAAAAAATCACAGATGGCAAGGAGAGGATAAATAGGGAATAACTTCCCTTTCAAATATGAGAAGTAGGAGGCTCTGGCTGAAGCTAGCAGGTGGAGCAAAATAAGCAAGAATTCTTCCCCATGAGCTGTGGAATTCTGTGTTGCAGGATGCTGGCATGCTTAAAATATTTTCAGAAAGTAATGAGAAAAATGTATTTAGGAGCATTAAATGAGAAAGTGTAGCATTTGGATCAAGAAGCTCTTGAATTTGCAAGTCACTGTAATCAGGGAGAATCCACGAGGAAGCATCTCTATACTAGTCTTCCCATGGGGGTTGATTGACTGCTGCTCTTCTAGATGCTGGGCTAAATGGACATTTGATCTGACCTTTCAGAGTTGTTCTTGTGTTGCTCTGTTAGCCTTCAGTTGGAGTTTTCATTCTGAGGTTACTTTTATCCAAAGGGTAGGGAGTAAAAGCTATTTATGCATTTCATTGTATGGAGAGAGTGGTGTCAGTCGTTATGGTGCTTTAAAAAGCTGGCCTCTGGTTTGACATACCGCTTCTGAGAAAGCGAGGCAGATGGGGGAAATCTGAGCTGAGCATCAAGACTAGAGGTATCTGAATATTTGAGTAGATGGTGGTGGTCTTGTTAGTGAGGTCCACGCTTGAGGAAGGAGTACTCCTTGATGCGTTTAACATACTAAATTACAACATTTCATTCTTGGTTTTAAGAAAAGTAACTTTACTCATTACTGCAGAAGACAGATACCGTTCTGTCTCATAGTACTGTTGTGAAGAAAGTTTATGTGGAGAGGAAGAAAATAATCTATCTAGAAATGGTGGTTCAAATGGCGAACATCAGTATTACTCCAAACGTGATTATGTTGAGGAGAATTTCTCCTTTTTGGTAAGTATGCTGGATAAAAGTTAAATATAAATGGAGTCGTAATAGAAAACTATTGCTTATTGAAAGCAGTAATTCTGCAGGTGATCTAAAGACCTCTACTGACTGTCAGAATCCATGCTGAGCAGATTGCAGTGGTTGAAGGGAGTTCAAGCCTCAGATTGTCGCAGAGCCTCTTTCCATTTTACAGATGCCTCCCGCTATGGATGCTATAGAAATCGTTCCCAAGGGATATACATAAGCACTGCAAAGTGTCATTTAGTCTGCGCTATCTAAAGGCATTGATGGAATGTATTCTAGTAGGCTGCTGTAAGTTAATTTAACTTCATTGGTTGTAGAAGCCCTTCTGTAAGGGATAATAATTTACTAAATAGCTAAAGCACTTCTGGATTTGTAGGACTAGTCTGAATGACCTGCATAGAATAGCTAAATGGGCATGGACCGTAGTTTAAATTAGACATGAAGGAGCTGGGCGTTAAACATTAGTCCTATATTCTGTTCTCTTCTTGTCTTTGTCCAGGTTATGCTCATGGAAGTAGTGTGTACTTTTCTCCTCTCTGTTTTCTCATCTTGCCTTATGGTAGTTTTGAGCGCATGTTAATCATTTTAAGGAGCTAAGCTGCCAGGTCACATAAATTCTTGTGCATAAGACAGTTGTCAGCTGCAGCAGTCTAATCTGTTAATGAAACTTATTTTTACATTATTTAATTATAGGTGTTTCAGTCATCATTAGAATTTAAACAAGACAAATATAAGCAGTCCTGCTTGACAAACACTTTAAATTTTGTTAAATTCTTTGATACAGCTTTTTAACTTTATTTAAATACTATATGATAAGGCTGAAAGTTAGGTTAAGTTCTTCACGTTCACGCGTAGGTTTTATATTGATTGGAGGGCTGATGTATGCACAAGAGGAGCTCTTCCCATCAAGCATTTCTGATCGAGCTAAAATGAATGTGATACGTACTTTGGGGTATGTATTAATTTATGATACCATATTTTTAAAATCGTAATTGAAATCAGCTATTAAAAACTCAGGTTTAAGTGCTGGGATTGAAGTATTTGCACTTGTATATCTTGACTTTGACAAAATTTTTAAAGGTAGGTGTAATTTGGTGCTGTTGGTACTCTGGAAGATGCAGTGTGTGTGCATTTAGCACTCATAGCTGAACTTTCAAAGGAATCTCTAAATTTTCCATCACTACTTTAGAAAAGAATGAACAAACACTGCTCTTTGGCCTGATTCAGAGTGCTCAGCCAAAAGCAGCAAAAAGCATTAAGTTATACTTGTGAAAGAAAATAAGCAAGCAATTTTGCACCTTTATAATGAATTTAGTTAGTTGTCTAGAATATGCTGTAGTCATAACTATATGCAAGCTGTATACGCTGTTGAAGAACCTTGGTTGAACTGTCTTTTAGAGGAAAGTTCATTTCTTGTAATTAACCTATTTTTGCTTGGTAAACTACCTGGAGGCCAAACAGAAATTTGATTCAAGTGTTCTTATGTTACCTTTACTTAAAAAAAAAATATATATATATATATATTTTCCAAGAATTTTAGAGGAAGTGGGGGGGAAAAAGTCCTTGCCTTCCTTTACTGAGCATCCATACTACAAAAGCAAATATATCCCAGGAAGTAGATACTCTACATCACACAATAAGGCGGCAGCCACACAGGAAAGGTTGGGCTCTTGGCACAGCCCCTGAGGGGAAATGCTTCCTTGAAAGGACACATTGTTGCTGGATCTGGGTCTTCGGACTCCCAATTCTCTGCTGTAGTACTTGCAGTTCTCTTGGTACTGGGAAGGGGCACCTTTGCCATCTCCATTATCTACCCATAATAGTCTTGGTTATTTAATCAGTATAGAAGGACTGAGTGAAGTTCATTCTCCATGGAAAACAAGGAGCTTCCTCCTCTTTTTGGATATCGTTTCAGTACTCGGCTATTAAAGACTAAAGCGGAGTTTAATGGCGCCATGCCTTACTAGAGGTATTTAAAACACTTCAGCTTTCTCTTCCAAGAATAAATAAAACGTTTCATTGTTCCTGTTGTCAAGGTCTGTGAATTCTAACCCAAATGTCTAGTCCAAAAGGTCTTCCAAAATAGGAAAGAAGCAATAAGCATGTAAAAATAAATGTATGCTTTATTGGGTTCCCAGGCAGTGGAACAGAGACCTCCTTTCCCTTATGACAGTCAGGTGAAGGGTCCAGAAATCTAAAAAGGAAACAAGGAAGGACTGTGAGTAACAGAAAACGCTGGCAGTTTTCACTTTTGGTGCTTGATTTATCCGTTGAAAACTTTTGTTAGTATAAATATCTGCTACTTGAAGTAAGATGAACGAGGTTGCAAGAAGGTTAGGTGAAAAAGTGCTCGACTAGTTGTTCTTGATATGACTGGCTGTTTTCCTGAATTCTCTTCTAACATAGCTTCAACTTGTGCTTAATTGCATTAGTAACACATTTTAGTGATTTGAAAGTGAAGATCTGAAGACCAGTTAGAAAGTGAGTTAGGAGTACAGTATTGGCTATAGAACATAGCTGTTATGACCAGTTACAATACTGAGTTTATTGTTAGACGTGGAATTATCTTTCCTTAATGTAGCACATATTTTACTATAAACATTGCAATTGCTATTGCAGTCTACAAAAAGTATACTTTACAAAGAATACACTCTACAAATGTAAATACAATTTTGGTTTGGTGATTGTTGGATACAATGGTCTTCCTTAAGCCTAAACACAGAAACAAAAGCCTGCATTATAAGAGAAAGCCTAAGATGGGAAGTGATAAAATAGGTATTGAGTGGAGGGCTTTGTTAAAATTTAGCTCGTGTACTTCTAAAATTTCCATGTATTCATTAAACTATTATGTCATTCTTATTGTTAGAGCTTGGTTAGTTGACTGAAGTGTTAAGCTTTG
Source organism: Struthio camelus (assembly GCF_040807025.1). NCBI lineage: Eukaryota > Metazoa > Chordata > Aves > Struthioniformes > Struthionidae > Struthio > Struthio camelus. Next base: position 18,499,065 of record NC_090950.1, read on the forward strand.
TTTGTAATACAAATTATAACCTTAACTGCCTTCAAAATATAGCTAGAAGATTTTTAGTTCTTCAGTAGTTCTTTCAGCTTGTATGTCCTATCCAGAGATTTAGTGTATGTTATGTGGCTAACTTTGTATTTAAGGGTGCAGCCACTGGCTTCTGGCACTCTAAATGGCAAAAACTTCCGTTCCTGTAAGGTGCATTTCTCCAGTTGAAGACATCTTTCAAGGAGAGTCTCTTTACTGTTTTAATCTGGTTTAGGATTGTGTATGTATATCTGTGTGTGTGTGTGTCGATATATATATTTATATAGAGATATCTCTCTGTGTGTGTGATATATATATATATGTGTATATATATAACTTTATATATATATACACATATATATGTGTGTATATATATATACACACACATATATTTTTTATAAAATAAAAAAGTTAACTAATACTGAAAGCTTTACAGATGATTTTAAAGTAACTCACTGAAGCTCATATAGGGTATGTTGAAGTGAAATAGGGTAATGTTGTTTTTGTGGTCATAAGTCCCATTTCCAAACATTATATCTGCAGAATTTCAGTTAAGATGTGTAATACATACAGAGTATAGGATCTCTGTTTCAGTTCTGACGTGGTCTTTGAGTAACACGCTTTTCTTAATGCATTTCAGGGCAGGCGAAGACAGTGTCTTGTGCATGGTGTCAGGCATGTCAGGTGGTGTGCGAACAGTCTGTAGCGCTCTGCAACAGCCCGGGTACATTGCTCAGGGTGTAGCATAATCCCACCTGCTGCAAGCAATGGCTGCTAGTAGTCCCAGAAAATAAGTGGAAGTTATCACTGGTGATGAGATATGAGTGGTGCACATGAGGTGTGAAAATGCATGGTTTGGGCACACCTGTGGTTGGTAGAAGTTCCTTGAAGACTCTGAGAAGCTATTAAAAATCTTTGCAAGCTGTTTCCTTTGGGGAGATACCCTGACTAACGAGAGTGAGGGATGGATGAATCCTGATAAGACTGTTTAGAGGCAAGATGTGAGAATGTAGGTTTCAGCAGGGCACTCATATATATCCCTTAAACTCAAGTGCTAGCATTTGTGATTGCAAGTAAGTTTAGAAATGGTCCTTTTTTTCTTTTTCAGTGGCTGCAGGTTCTTGCCAACCTTTTCAGAAGAAGCTAACAGAAAAATTTAAGAAATAGTACGTTATTTCTGAGTATAGTGAAATTGGACCTCTATGTAAAGAAAAAGGGCTGGAGAGTAAACTTGGGAAAATTGTCCAAGCCTCTGTGGGTTGAAGGTTTGGTTTTAGTTCTTGAAAGTTTGAAACATTTTATTTAAGTTTGCCTTTTTTGGGGTTGTTTATTTTAAACATGCAGTATATTATGTAATACAGTTTCAGAAGAGTGTGCTCCTAAACGTTTTGTCTGTGTATTCCCCCTGTCCTGTTCTGTACAGTCTTAGCTATTATATCCTTCACCGTTTATTTATTGGTATAGTGCATTTAAAATGATCGCAGTGTTACAGATTCAGCTCTTCAGGTATGGTATGTGGAACTCATTAGGATTTTTGCATAAGCAGGAGATGCAGGCTGATAAGACTCTTGCTTTTGTTTTTACTGCCTTATTTGTAAGTATACTTTTTCTAGAGTGTGGTCTCTTAAACTATACCGAATATAATTCTTTGCCCTGCTCTTTCGACATCATCAGGTCAAATATTATGCATGTGTTGAAAACAATGTATTGAGTGCAACCTTGCATGATCAGTGCTGCCAAATGTTAGTGTGGACTAAGCCTTCTCACTGTCAGGATAGTGATGGAAGTCTTGGATCGAGAAAGGATATATTTTTCTCTTCTACTGAGAAATATTTCTGTGATCAGTCTGGAAAGATTTCTTAATCTTTCTGGAATAATTTTTATTTAGTTCTGTCATAAATTCCAAGAAGTATTTTCATTAGTTTTAACTGCTAGTATCTGGATAAAAGGTACTTTGTTTTATAAGCATAGGACATATTCTGACATTCAGATTTTGAAGTACGCTTCGGTATTGAGAGCTTTTTGTGAATTATTGTCACTTAGTTTCCTCAAGCCAAGGGCTGTACGTAACTGGTTGACTTTGAAGCGTCCTTTGGGGCTGGGCCTGCGGGAAGAGCGCAGAACCCTCTGCCGAAGCACCATCTCCTGGAGCTGCAAGTGCTCTTGTGCAGCACCTGATGCTTCAGCCCTGCAGGGTAGTGTCAAAAAGTTGACTTCTGTGAAAGACTGGACAAATGTGCTGGTAATCTCTTGGTAAAATTTGCTGACGTTGTCTCCTGCTAATATTCAGATATAACCTATGCCGTGTTTTGTTTTTTCCTAACAATGTGATTGTATTCTTTCAAAATTTCTCGGATTACATCTTCCTAGCTTGTTACTGCTGTTCCAGTTTGAGTAGTTCTTCCTTTTTGAATTTCATAACTGCTAGTATGGCAGAGGTTAAGCATTAGCTGGTGTTTTGTATATTGCACGGAGCACTGAAAACCCTTACTGTAATGCAGGAAAAAATATTCTAAATGTGTGGAAAATCACAGTCTACTGGAACAAGAATAAAATCTGGAAATAAATATTGCCTTTGTAGGAACTGTTAGCTTTGAAGGTTGATTGCTTCTCGTGACAAAGGGTTGGAAGTATGACTCTAAAGTGCGGAGACTTAACTTCTGGGAGACTGAAATTTGGTTTTCTATTTTCAGAACAAAACAGGGTTTTTCTTTTTTTTTTTTTTTTTTTTTTGACAGCTAGTCAAGGGGCAGTTAAATAAAACGACTACTGTGTGATAGGCATATACAGCTAAGAATGACTGTTCAAGATATTTTTAATTTAGAAATCTGAAAGACTTGTGATAACATCAGACTATATAGAAACTTGCTGTTAATTTCCGAGGCTGTAAATTGACTCTTACTGAAGAGTATTTGTTGCTAATCGTTCTGGAAATTAATTTATAGTCTTTGACCTTTGTAAATAGGAAGCACACTAGATAACTGTCATCTGTTACTGTTCTTCTTTCCCCATCGTTTTCCATGTGTCTTGGATTCCAGAGAATATACATTTCAATAACCCTTAAAATGCTAGTGCCATAATGGAGCCCTTTGGACCCAAGAAAGCCGGACTGATAACTTACCAAAATATTAGATTATATTTCAGGAAAATGGTTCATGTCTGTGCTGTATCACAATCTTTTTCTAGACAGATCAGTCCTTTTCTTTCCCCTTAATCCTTTTGCTGTAAAAATTCAAGGTTCTCAGTTTATTTAATAGAAGTCATTATATAGGGAGCTGAGGAAGATTCCTGTATTTAAAATCTCTAAACCTATGCAGTCTTTAAATTTGGACTTTTTCCTGCATGTATCTCAATACATAACTTTATCTTTCATTTGGCCCTTTATCTTCCTACCAAAGCAGTGGCATTCATCCTGGTCTTGTACAGGAAAATAACTTTCATATATTTCTGCAGCATTCTAAGTAGCGACCACGTTTTGCTTTGTAGAACTCCATCGTTAAAAATCTTCTAATTTGGTGTATCTGATCACTTCATTACACTCGGTGATAAATTTTAAAATGTTTAGAATGAGAAATGTGTGCATTAACTGCTGCCTTTAGTGTTGACTTGCTCCTTACAATGAATTTTGTTGTACTGTCTCATAAAAGTACTGAGTGTGATGCTGCTGCAGTAAACCAGGGTGATGCTGGTTTGCTCAGAAGCATATATGCTTTTAGCTTTGCAGATAATATCAGGACTCGTGTGTAGACCTGAAACTATGTCTCTAGGATTCTTGTGAGCCATTTGTGGTTTGAATAGAATGAGCTGTACCAGCAGTCTGATGCCTGAGAGCATATTCTCTATACTAGTCCAATTACAGTATTGCAATTGTTCATACACACTGAAAAAAAAACATCCCAGGCAGTGCCAAATTTTCTTTGATATGTTAATCTTTTGATAACAGTTTGAAAAGCCCTTGGAGACTTTTTTTAGATTTCAGACAAAATAGTTCATTTGTCAGGACTTCCCTTGTAGATAGGGTCTCAGTTATTAAGAACTGCCTCACTAACTCATGATAACAAAAGCAAGTGCAGAGGACGGCTGCTGGACTGCTTGTTGGTAAGAGAAACTTTTAGTTACCTCGGTGTTTTTACAAATATCTGAAAACAATAAAATAGCAAATGTTTAAGATAAAGTTTGTAACTATATTTATTACTGTATTTTAAAAAGAAGAAGCTTGAGCAGACATGTGTAACACCTTGGTAGTTTTTACTTATACATGCATGGATTTTACTAAAGGCTTGAGCTGTCAAAGTTAAAACACTTTCATCCAAGAAAACGTGATAATTTAAATTACCTAGTTACTGCAGGACATTTCAGAAGCTCCTTCTTTTTTTAGCTGTAGTCTTTTCCAGACCTTGAAAAGTTTTTATTACCATTAGGAAATGCTAGTTAAACTGAATAACTGGAAGAATGAACTGGCAACTATGCAGGCTGAAACTGAATTAGTATTTTAAGGATTACAGACGGGACACGTTTTGAGGAGAACAGGGCATGTTGTCTTTGCTTCCTCCCAGATAATACCTAGAGTGTAAAATTTAAATTGAAATATTTTAATTACGCCAACTATTAGAAAACTCACCTCAGATAAACTAGTAGTACTTACAGATTGCGATTTGCAGAACTCTTTAGACATACTGATTATTTAAGACTCTAGTAGCTCAACATTTTCCTAAATAACTATGCCATGAATTTACTTGCACCATTTGTTCTATTGATACAGATGCTTATTGCCAGTAAATATTTTGGTGAAACTGCTGAGCACCCTGGTGGTTTAGTCAGGATAGATCAAGAAATAGCTACTAGTGTAGTAATTCAGAACAAGGTGCAACTCTTTCTTCACTATTTATGTGCTTTCTTCACAGCAATGCATGTAACTTTGTAGGTCTGTGCAATGGTATAATTTTTCCTGTGATGTAATTTGTGATTTACATTATCTCTAAAGCATGACTGACTTAGATCTGAAACTGCAGGTGCTGTCTCAGCCTCAGTTTCATTTTCATGAGGACCAAGGCAAATAGCAAATTCAGTTTAACTTAATTTTGACATACTACTTCAAAGCTGCGGAGTTACTGCTTAAGCTTATGATTCAAACATATTCTCTGGAAAGTATTTCAAAAGTAGAGACTATTTAGCTGATTTCTATTCTGTTTGTTATTTTATACTTATCTTTTGCTATTCTAAAAGTGTGAGTAACTTCATTCTTTTAATCTCGGTGGTGAGCAGCAGTTCTTTTGCACCAGCTTTTTGAGATACTTCCTAGTCTTCTGACACTGGAGTATGCTTAGATAATACAATAGTAGCTCAGTGAACAAAAATTACGTAAGCATAAAAGTGGTGGAGGACCGTAACTTTCACTGTTTGCATTGGATATGGCCTCTGTCTTTAAAAGGGAGAAAAAATAATGCTTCTATTGCTATTATTTTAAATGTAGAGAGGAAGAAAGGCATTGTGGAGATAGACCAGGAAGAAGACTTGAAGTGAATTGTGAAATCTTTATTTCTGGAGCTGTGGAAAAAAGTGCTGCTCAGCTGCAACTCTAGATTGATGTGGAGTGCATGGAGACTGAAAACCTCGTTCTCTGCAGGGGTCTGTTTGCTTTGGGTGGGCTCAGGGAGCTGCTCTCTGTAGAAGGCTGATTTCTCCCGCACAACATAGCTGTGACTAGAGCTCTTACCCAAAATATGGGAAAAAGGGGTTCAGTTTGCTCTGCTTGCCAAAGAAATGAAAACAAAAAAAAAAATTAAAGAGAACACTGATTCTGTTTGTGGTCTCACACCCTTCTTACTGAAGTTGGTCGTTATTAGGAATATTAGGATTTATTTTTGGAGCCAAGAGGTAGAGAAAAGATTAAGTTGGACCTCTTTAGCTATTTGCTCCAGGGAATTCGTCCCTGAGAGAGGTTGTTTGGCAGCCTCTGCATCAGAGGCACTTTATATTTGAATGTGGCTAAGTCCAAGTTGCCTCTTGTAAGTGGGTCTCAATCCCACTTTGAGTAGCAGTAAGTTGTAGTTTGAAAACTCCCAGGCTTGTATTTAAATACTTAAGTATTTATTTAAATCATTAACAGTTTTAACTTCCCATCATGTTAAGGAAAGAAGGAAGTAAAGATTGAATACCGATTGCTAGTCCTTTCTGAATTGGTGAGGCACTACCACTTCTTCTGTCAGTCTGACCCAGCAACCTGAAGTCACACAAAGGAGGTAGCTCTGTGACACCTGTGGTGGTATTGTTCAACCATAAAACTTTCAATAGAGCAGTGAGAAACAAACCCGAAGCAGTTATGCATTTGAGTTCTTGATGGGCTTGGATTGACAACGTGCCGAAAAAAGTAGGATCTGAGGAGGAGTACTGTTCTTTGCTGAATTGCGGTTTTCATGGTCCATCAACTAAGGAGAAGATCTCTAATGATCTCTGAGGTTAGAGTTTTGAATTTGAGAATTTGAACTTAATGTGGAAGACTAAGGCAGTATAAGAAACATGAAGATTGTGCATATTGGTTGAATGTTACTCAGTGAATGAGCCTGTATCAGATAATGCAGACAGAGCTAATAACGTGAGTCAGAGATGGTCTTTCCAGTGTTCCTCATGTATTCCCTGTGTGATTCTACCCAGCCCTTCAAAGAGCCCGCCAAGTCACGAGAGTTGTGACTGGTGGTCTAAGTGCTGAGGTTCCCCTCTCTGCTTCTTCACACTGACAACTGATGCTCCTTTCTAGCGGAGAAACTGCTCCAAATGAAAGCAACTGTGTTCCTCTTTCGTGTAGCCCTGATGCTCCATAAGGTGTCTGTTTTGACATACTGGCTCTACCATTGCTAATTGCATTTATTTTCCTGCCTCGTGCTTTCCTGTATCAAGTATGGCTATAGCTAGATATAGTGATCAAGAGCTGAGTTCTCTGTGCAGGAATTGTTTTCGATATTGCAGTACATAACACAGAAATGCATATTTGTTGAAGAGCAAAGTAGTTTATGTGCAAAAAATGTAGTACCTCTCTTGTAGAGCTGTGAACTCTGTTAGAATTGTGTTTCAGTCAGTACATAAAGCTTTCCCAGTTATGCGACTTTTAAAAAATGGGATTTGTACTGTGTGCATAAACTTTTTTTTGACTTTGTTAGTTCAAGGATTGGCCTCATGAGCTTTCTTAGCAACCCTGCATGGATTTAGGACAGATATTTTAAACTGGTTTCCATATAAATTTTTTTCACTCAGATAAAAAGCTCTCTAGTAAAGATAAGTGGCAGTTTAAGCAAAAATGCTTTTTTAGAACTTACATGACGTGTATAATAGTTAAGGACATGTTAGTAGTGTACATCTTTTGTTTAATTCCCCAGTTAATTAACAATGAGAAAAGTATTCCTAGTTCAGTATTGGGTAGTAATGACAAAAATCCCGTTTAACAATGCAATGAGAGAGTGAGCTGGTGTTTCTGTCAAAGGAGACAGTTTTAGCAGATTAGCTTCCTTTTGATACAGAACAAAATAGAAATTGTATTAAGCACTCAATTTATGAAATGCTTTTTCACCTGTAACTGAGGCCTTTATGTTTTGATTCAGTTCTTAATTTTGTGAGCAGGCATTTCTTCTGTTGGGACCTTATTCAGTACTAGGAATAGATTTCTTGGAAGATCCAGATGTATATGGCAAAAAGCATCTTTTCTGTTGGATTCCTGCTTCATTTGTTTGGGGTATTGAGAAGGGAGTTAATAGCTTGCGGAAACCATGCAAAGGGGCAATGATGGTTATGTTTGACTGTGGGAGTTGAGAGAAAAGACCTGCTGAATATAAGTGTACAGAATCAGGGCCTTATTTTTAGAGTGCCTGACTTGAGATCTGGTGAGTAGATTTGTGAAAATAATGAGGACTTGATGACAAAAAAGTCCTTGGTGACAGTTGTGCTTTAATCATAATGGTACGTAATGCTAAGTATTTTGAATAGTTGCATTCAAGTCTTCACTGGGCAGCTAAGGTGAAGCTACGTGGATGGCTTTCACTGTAACTTTTTTGTGACAGCTTCTCACCTGAAAAATAGGTGTTACTACAGCCTTTTTACTAGTTGTGCTGTGAATGTGACTCCTTAATATTTGAAGAGCACTTAAAAACTATGTTAATAAGTGCTATATATGCACGCATGTAATAGTGTATGTGCAGTAAATCAAAGCAAGGGCCACTCATGTCAATGCAGCATATGATATTGAATCCCTGCTTTGGTAAGTAACACTGGCTGTTTTGTGTTTTGACTGTGACAGGTGATCCAGTGGAAATATGACGCAGATTCATTCATTAGAAACCATACCTAATTAATATGTGAAAGGGTGCCCAAGTGAAGGTTAGATGAAGCTTTACTTTCCAAAACGTAGCTGTTTGATTTGGCGTTTTTTTTTAACCTGTTTATGTGACATTGGCAAAACTGATGAGCCTTTTAGTACGGTGTACCTTTTGTTTATAGTTTTTTAATTGGAATAGGGATGTGTTTGTCTGACATCTGCACACTTTTTCCTGCTCTTCTGTATTCTTGAAATTCTTGTGATCGTAATCTATTCCTCCAAGCACCCGTCAGGATTTGTGAGGGATGTCTTGTAAGAAAGGAACCCACAAACACAAATTGAATAGTAAAAGAATGGGAAAGAAGGGAAAAGATTGTAGTTGACCATTGAGTGTGTCTTAATTTAGAAATATCAAACTAGGTAGATGAAGACCATGTGATATTTCTAGTGTTATCTTTATTTTCCTCTTCTTGTAACATACACTTATTTTTCTCCTAAGGTGAGACGTGCGTATCTCTGGGTGTACAATGCCTTTCCTTCTGGAGAAAATAGCTTCTAATAGCATCTGATTGGAACTATTACAGTATGAAATGATAGGAATGTGTGATCTTCACCTGTGTTTTTAAAACAAGTTTAGTTTGCATTCCATCATGAAATTTGTAGAATGCAAAAAAACTCTTTGCTGGCCACATGTAGAACATAACCAAGTTAGATTGGTACAAGCTCCTCTCTTCCCTTCTTCAAAGTGTACTGTTTCTGCAATATGTTTCACTTTTATTCACCCCATGTTCCAGCTTAATACTTTTAACGTGAGCTCTTTGGGTTGTTGCTACTGGAAACTAGTATGCTCCAAACTATGATCTATAAATATTCATCTTGTAAAGAAATGTCATCTGCCTTTCTGGCCAGAGTAGTGAACTTTTACAAGTCTAAGTTTGTTCCTTGCTCTCCTTGATCTCCTGTGAGACAAAGCAAATCACTTTGTCTGAAATCAAATCACTTTGTTTGAAATCTGCATAACCTCCAAACAAATACAAACAAACAAACAGAAATCTACGGGTTTCTCGGGAGTTTGCAGAACTAGTTCCTAACTGTAAAAGATGTATTCAGCCATGGCAAAATGGCTATTTGTTAAAGCTAGTTAAAATTAGACTTGAAATTGGATAATGAAAAACATATTTTTAATTTGTGTTGTTTTCTGAGAGGGGAACTTTGACCAACAGGACACTTTGTCTATTTGGGACGCTTGCTGAGGTTTCAGGAAGGCTAATAAGTTGTCAGTACATTTTGTGTATGCGCTCACTAAAAAAAGGGAAAGGAAACCTGTAAGACTTAGGTATAAAAATCAATAACACTGCTTCGCTTTTTAATTGTTTGTTGTTAAAGGTCTTCCATATCTCAAGTTGAGAAGTTCCGTATCACACTAAACATGGAGAAAGAAGAAAAGAAGTTTGTCAATAAAGCAGAGGAGGATGAGATGGTAATTAATTGTATTGTCTAATTTCATATAGTAAAGAGACAAAAAGAACATGCTTTTTATTTACTTTCTTCCTAGATGAGGCATATTACCTCAGGAGGTGGACTATCTCAATTTAAAATAGTTCAGCAGTTTTATGAAATTATCCTTGATAATCTTTTTTTTTTTTTTTTCTGGTATTATGGAATCTAGTACTAGGAAAGGGAACTTTTTTTGAAAGCCTTGGCAGAGATGCTGGGTTGGCTGCATTTTTAAGGCCAGCAATCCAAGAGATATCAGGCGTTGGTACTTGAAAGCATTGTTTAAAGGCGAATGTCAGTGAAACACAGTCTTTCTGCAAATCCTAGAGCTTTTTTCCTGTGGCTGAACCAGGCTATCTCTGTAATTTGACTGTATTCTGTGCGTGCTCTTGGTGAGTTTGTACAGATAGGATTCCCCATTCCATAAAGCATGGAGAGCACTTTTATAGCTGTTTGGTGGCATTGCCATAGCAAGCTTTAATGCTGTCTCTTATTGTTTATTCTGGAAGTCACAGGAGTTAGCTTTGAGAGGAAACCAATGGCAGCTGATGTTTAAATTTCTAGACCATTTTAGAGACAGCAGAGGATATATGGAATATTTTGGCATTTTTCTTTTGGGAAAGAACAAACTCCTGTGAATTGAATTCCTTGCCCTTCTTACACACTCCTAGGAAAAATTGCTCTTTATTAGACCAGCTGTAAGATAGAGAGTAGGCAAATAAGCCCTACAGCAAAAAACAAAACTGAGCTACTTAAGGTCCAGTCACGAAAATAAATGCTTTTCGGAGAAACTAATTTTATGTTGCTTGAGAAGAAGCATTAGCCTCTCCTCCTTTCTTTCACCTCTCCTTTTTTAGTGGAAATAAATAAATGCGTTCTCCAGTGTTTTGGGGGTAAAAGTGGGAGAATGGGTTTTGTCGCTTCTTTTTATCAGCTGAGAAGGCTACAAAACAAATTTAAAACCTGTTTTAATAAAGTTATTTAAATGATTTCTAGTAGCGTTTAATTAAAACTACAGCAAATTTTGGAAAAAGTCAGTGTTAATATGGATGATACAGGTGGGACTCAATGGGAAACTTTGCTGTCCTTTTGGAGCAGGAACTATAATCTAATGATGTACTATGAAACTCAGGGATGTAACACAGCATCTAGTAAGGCATTGAATTATTTTCCGTTCCTGTTCCTGGCTGTCATCAGGTTAAGTTGGTGCTTGTCTTTGACCAAGGTGCACCTGATACTTGATGGGTTTTTTGATGGAGGAAGAGGATTTTTCCATCTGGCAAGTTACATAACCTTTGGAGTCCCTTGGTGTTTCATATTATCATTTCTTGTTAAACGGCGGGCAAAATAATTTGGTGGTTCTAGTAAAACACTTAAACGTGCTTGCTTAGAAAGTACTTTGAAAATCTGCTAGCACCAGTAATTCAAAACTATGTATGCTGGCCAATCAAATGCTGATATGTTAAAATCAACACGTGGCAAAGTGAAATATGCTTTTGTTCTTAAATCCCGAGCTGGGTTGTGCTGTCTGTTGCTCATGGGCATGGACAACAATTTGGTCCTTTACTGAGAGTTTAGGGCAGGTTATAGTACAATCTGAGTCCTTAAGGAGCAATTGAGAAGAGAGACAGGTCCTATAATGAAGTATTTTAAATGACTGTGCATGCTCTGCCTTTGTGTGAGTTACACTAATGTAACTTTGTACTTCTGACTGAGCAAAGCAGCCTTTTTTTTTTTCTTGCCACCTCCCCCCCCCCCCCACCAAATGGAGTAATTTTTGAATCTTACCTTCTTTCTGTCTCCCCCCCCACCCCCAAAGGAGGAGAAAATGGCTTTGGAATTTGATTCCTTTTGCCTACCACACTCTAAAAAAGCTAATGCTGACTTCCAAGCCGGAGCAATCAAGAGGATCATTGTTACATGTTTCTCTCTTTCCATACAGGAGATTTATGGTTATGATCTGTGCCGTTGGAAGCTGGTGCTAGTTACTGTGGGAGTGATCTGTTCTGGTGGCTTTCTTCTCCTCCTCCTCTACTGGATGCCTAAATGGCGTGTGAAAGCAACATGCAAAAGGACTATGCTTAAAGACTGTGAAGTGGTTCTGCTGAGGACAACTGTAAGTCTATATATAGGAGAAAACATTTTTGCAAGTCAGTTATTTCACATCCCTCTTGCTGCTTGATAAAATACACAATTTCTTGCCTGCCAAGGAGATTGATTTTGCTATATGGCATTGCGGAATTGTGCTGCTCGGTATTGTATATAGCTTTGCTGCCCATGTGAGAAGGTTGGCAGCTGTATACAGAGGACAAGATGTAAAGAAAAGGTCTTTGCTTTCACTTTTTTAGGATAAAATAAAAGACTGGCATATCATCGTGAGTTATAAAACAGATACCTTGTTCACATAACTTAATACTTGGTGGTTCTCAGGTTTCTTCCTCAGATCCTTCTTGTCAGCAGACATAAAAGCTTAAACTTGTTGAGTTAATGTGAAACTGTGAATGCAAGTGTGGCTTGCTCTCAGATGATATTCTTCCTACACAATTGCTGTATGCGATCACTGGTTATGATCTTATATTCAGTCCTCAAATTATTTGGGGTGGCAGAGTGGGTGCAGCTGAACCATAGTTCATGCTATAGAACAAATACGGTGTTTTGCAAAGGCCTGAGGATTTCCAAGTTATTTACCAAGGTTCACTGCTTTAAAATCTTTTAGTACAAAAAAAGCTCTTATAATTGTGGAAAAAAAATGTATTCTTAGGGTAACCAGTACTAATTTGGCCTATCATCTACAGGTGGGTATAGGCTCTGCTAGTCTGTTGTCTGTTGCGGACATGTTGCTAGAGCTACTGTAGTAGATCACTAGTTAAACTTTGTTTTAACAACTCATGTTTTTCTTCCTTTTTTAAAGGATGAATTCAAGATATGGTTTTGTGCAAAGGTTCGCATTATGCCTTCTTTGGGAACCAATCCTTTACAGAGTCCTAAACCTATAGTACACAAGGTTTCAAATGGCCATGCTGTTCACATCTGTGAAACTTCTGCAGAAGAGAATAAAAATGATTTGAAAAAATATTTACCCGTAAGTAAACATGCAGTATCGCACCCGCTAACTCTCAAAGCATCTGCAAGTAGTATCTAGTATGAACACGCACAGCGTAGTACGTGTGACTTAGTTTGACTAAAAGGCTAACTGATTCTTTGAGTGGAGCACAAATCTTTTGCTCAATAGCTCGTCTTTCAGAAAATTGTGAAATGCTTGAAAGGTTCTTTTGAAAGTAAGCTATCTAGTTTTCTTGTCAGTGTATTTTTTTCTATTCACTTTCTATCACTGTTCAAAATCTCGTAAGTCAGAAGAGAGGTTTTAAGCAGTACCAGTTTAATATCTGTATCTGTTTCCCTTGCAGATTCGTTATTTCACACATCACAGCGTGAAATATGTCTGGAATGATTCAGCTCAAAGTTTTGATATTGTACGGTAAGGATACTCTTTTCCTCTTGCATTACACTTCAAACTGTGTTTTTGGAAATATAACATGCCTAAAACAATTGTGAAAATGGTATCTTATTCTGACCGGTCATTCTTGCTCATTGAATCTTTCTCTGAACCATTGTGAGAGCAGGGAGATTTAACTCAGTGTAACTTTTAGAAAGACCTTTGGTTAATCTACCTTTACTGAGTGTGACTTATATAGGATGACAAGCTTCATGCCACTACAGGCTTATGTCTGGTTTTGGTGTGTTAAATAACATAATCGTAGTATCTGTTGGTAGCTGGCAGTTCTCCTCTTATAAACTCTCAAAAATGTTCTTTCTAATGAAATCACTTATGCCTCTTACATTGCTGCTGAGCCGGACCCTGAAGGAGTATCTCAGAAGAAGGGAATTCACTAAGTACCTAGTTGCACAAATTTGTGTAGGTGTTGCTGCTACATTTAATCCAGATGAGTTGAAATTGATCCCTCTTCAGTAACAAAATAATGCAGGGAAAGGTTTCTCACCTTGATGGAAAATGGCTTTTAGTGTGCAGTACTGGTTGTACTCATCGAATGCCATGAGCAGTATTATTTCTCTTATCCAGCAATGATGTATGTGGCATCAAGGTTGAAATTCTCTTTTCTGATGCTACTGATTAAGGCCTTCCTATAGTACTAAGAAAATGCAAAGCCAAGCCTCTCCATTTTTGACAACTGCTTATTAAAATGGGAAGTTTAGATCAAGAATATAACCTCTCTCTTAACTTAAATCAATGTTCACTGCATTGAACCATCAAGGGTAAGTGTAAGTCCAAGCACTAAGTATAGAATAAAATCAGTGATGTGACAGAAGGAAAAAATAACCAAACTTCCATTGAGAAGAAAGTCCAGCCTGCAAATGTTTCTTGCTTTTCAAAAAAAGTATATGCAGTAGTATGAAAAAATTATCAGTAATTTAAACAAAATAAACGCTCATAATGCAAGCAGTTACAAAACAGAAAACCCTTCCTGTGGAAGGGTGGAAATGTCTCAGTTCATCTGTAAATAATTGAAAGCCTTGTATGCATTTTTAATGTTAAGCCTCCCATGAATTAGAGGAGTGCAGGTAGTGATGGTTGTCATTTTGCATTACAGTCTTGCTGCCATGCTTTTAGCACTGCTAACTTTAAACTGTTCAAATGAAGTATTTCCAGCAGAAGAGTTTTAAAAATGTAAAGAAAAACTACCCTTTTTTTGCTAAGAACTGTTATAGGGGGAATTCATATGAATCCATGTACTTAATGCTAAGGAACAAATTTTTTTTTTTTTTTCCAAAAGCAATGGCTTGAAATTTGGCATCTGTTGGTGTTTGAGTGCCTTTTGATGTTATTGTGATAACTCAGCCAAGTTGTAAGCCCTTGAAAAATCTCAAATATGCCTGTGAAGTTATGTGAGCATGTAGCCTATTGCATTCCTGCTAAAATGCCAAATTTTCACTTGTTTGTGTTAGTAACCATTGAGCCTGACCACTTGTTTAGGCAGGTACTGTAGCTGAATTGGAGGCCAGTTATTTAGCAGACGGATAATAAAGAGGCGAAATGGCCGTGTCTGAGACATACCTGATACTGGGTCAGTTCCAAGTCGCTCTTCTGCAAAGTCCCATAAAAGTGAAAGTTTGTTACTTTTCTCTAAAGTGAATTAGAGGCGTCCATGTAGTAAAGTATTAGATATCATCTGGGAAATAATAGCTGAACTTATGAATGGTAAGTATTCTGGGGGGAAAAAAAAGTCATGAAAGCTTTCAAACTGGATGCGTCCATTGAGATACATTTTCCTTAACCTGTTCCTCGATTCTTTGTGGAAAATACAAATTGATACTACTTTATCTAACATGGTTGTGAAAATCACGTTGATATTTTTAAAGAGATGGGATAGGCTTTGTAGTGAAATGCACAAGGAAAAAGGTGCAGCTGTGGTTGTGGCATGAGCACAATGCTGCATGATGAAGATAATTTCTAAGTTCGCTTTGTGCAGTGAATTATGCAAGTATCCAAATGACAAAATAGTTTGATAACATAATTGAAGACTTATCACAATACAAAAGGGAAGCAAATTAAGTTTTTCTGGGCAACTGTTTCAGTTATGAGAGCTTGAGTTTCATGATCATTGTTCTTTTTATAATATTTCAACATTAACACCACTGTTTTAAACACAGGAAATGTGAGTGTAATTGTTCTTAAAATTAAATCTAGCTTGCTTATATAGCCAAAAAGGATGCAACTTTGACCCTGAGTGTCTGTTTTATTTTAACTTGCATCAACTGAATCAGAGTAAGCTGATAAGCACTTTATGTAATAAATCATGTGCACACAGGGATTTTCAGAAATGCGGTGGAAATTCAGTACTATAATACCTATATGGAAGGTTGCTAATTCCTCTCATTGTGAACTGAAAATTAAAATTTTTTCCTTTGTAGGTGAAAGTTAGAGAGCTTCTGGAAAACCACTACTACAATAGAAAGTGAATAGAATAGAAGGCAGCTCTGGGACTGTATCAGATAGTGAGAAGGAGAAGGGGGGGGATAAGGCCTATGCTGAGAACTACAGCTAGGGACTGCTGTCTGATGTAACACAGACAACTCATCTTGCTAAAAGCTTTGCGTTAGCATGAGTATTGCACAGGTATGTGTATTTGCACGTCAAGCATTCACTTTTAGGAGCTCTCCTTAAACTTACTGTTAGTTTCCTTTTAGGCAGGGGAAAAAAGAAAATTGAATCATCAGTTGAGATAGAATGGGAGGAAAGGCACTGTTGAATAACAAGAGAAAGTTTTATATTTATTGATTTAAAAGCATGATTTTACAATACTTGAAATATATTTAGGGAAACCTTGCATTAAAAAAACCCCTGTGGCTAGATCCCAATTTCTGCTGCTTGAAATTTTCACGTTCTGTTTTTATATGCTTCTAGCAGAGGTTGACAGGAACATGATTCTAGCTTTTGCAGTAGTGAGGATGTCCAGCTCTTTCCCCATGAATGCACGTTCTCGTGAGTGCAAATAGCTTTTACTATGCACAGTAAATGATTTTTCTTCACTGGGACAACTCCAAATCCTTTTCAGTAGATAACAAATATCCAGTATAAAAAGGTTTGTGTGGAGTAGTACTAGTTCTGTTATATCTGTAAAAGCCTTTTGGAAGGTGATGGAGAATTCTTGTGCAACCACGCTACTCGAGTCAGAAAATACCTGGACGTTGGCCATGTCTAATTTAGTGAGTTTGGTAGCTGAAATGATCCCATATCTGCAGAACACAATAATATATATTTCAAGTGCACTCTCTTATCTGTAGTTCTTCTAACTTATAGCATGTGCTGTCATAGCATCTATAAGTTATTATTAGGATGCTAGCCTTCCAGTGCTGAGAAAGTACGTGGAATGCAGACCGTACCTTACCTGCTTATGAATCAAGTTTTAATAGTAAGATGCTACCAAATAGCTTCAGTATAGAGCTATTTGATAAATTGATTCTTAGTGCTTCACAAATGCTTCCAGTACTTGTTAGAGGCAAATGAAACAAATAATTTGGAATATTAATCCCTATTGATTTCATACAATGTTATGTAAAACTTGTTTGCTTTTTCTTTTTAGCCTTGAATGCCAGTTATGCTAGAATTTTACTTCATTTCTGAAATTTATTTGCATTGTGGTTGAAATAAAAATAAAAGATGAGCGTCCTACAGAGTAAGACAATGAGAAGACTGCTTTTAATGTCTCCCTGATATCTACAATTATGTGACAAAAACAGTGTGTTTAAAAAAAAAAAAAAAAGACAATAATCAATAGACTGACTCTGTTCTTTCATAAAACAACATAAAAATGTTAGGCCTTTGTCACGAGTTAAGTTATTGAATACTTCATTTTACGTTCCAGGTTTCTTAAATAACTCATCGTTTTGTTGTTTTGTTTTTGTTTTTTTTTTAGAGGACTGGATGAATCTACATTCTGTTCTTCAATTCATAACGAACACAGCGCAGGACTGACAAAGGCGATGCATGATTACAGGTAATGTTACAGTATTTGAGGAGAAATTGTTTTTATGCTATTATCTGTGTTCATAAAATTTTACCAAAAGTGGAAGAATATTAAGAGTAATTAAACTGTTAAGCTGTTTAACTTTCCTTAGAAAAACCTGTCAGTAGGTAGGCCTGCCTTGGAAGCTAAACCAAAACTAAAAAAAATGGAAGAAATGCAAAAGATTTTTTTTTTCCTTGTATATGTTGGATAGGAGCCAGCCTCTGAAATTGTGTTGGGTTACTTTTCTCATGATGCTACTACACTGAACAAGGGAATTAGAACTGTTATTTGAAACTAATAGTAGAATGCATCTATGACATTTTATTTTACTGTGCTTCTTAAAATAAAACTTTGAAATAAAATGTGTACAAAAATAGGAGTTATTTGCTGCTGTCCTCAACATTGGCAGGCATTCAGTGAAATTTGGCAGCAGACATAAAACAGAATTAGGTGTTTTTCCACATAACTTGTCTTTAAGTGGTAGAAACCGTTGCGACAACAAATTGTCATTGTTGAAAAGTGCGTATGGTTTCAAAGGCAAATAGACTGATTCACAGTAGAAAAGTCCATCAAGGACTGTTTACATGGAAAGATCGCATTTGTCTCTGGCTGTAGGGAGTTGAAGGCTTGAAGGGAATGGCAGAGGAGGTCACTGCTGTCTCTGGCTAGAGGAGGTCACTGCTGTCTCTGGCTAGAGGAGGTCACTGCTGTCTCTGGCTAGAGGAGGTCACTGCTGTCTCTGGCTAGAGGAGGTCACTGCTGTCTCTGGCTAGAGGAGGTCACTGCTGTCTCTGGCTAGAGGAGGTCACTGCTGTCTCTGGCTAGAGGAGGTCACTGCTGTCTCGTGCTATGCTTTGAATCACTGGCTAGTAGTCACTATGACAGAGGGGGTTGTGTGCTTAGACAGGTAATTAAAAAAAAAAAAAAGATGCAACTAAGCAGCAAAACTGGGCTAAGCTTAAACTCATTTCTTATTTTGAGAAGATAAGGCTAAAACTTCCCAGCTTGCTGGATTTTGGTTTCATTCTGAAAGCTTAGCTGCAGAGGAGTGTTCCATAGCTTGTATGGATCTGTCTGTGGTTGGCTGGAGCTAAATGTCACCCACTTTTTAAAAATTCTGATTGACAAGAAATAACTGAAATTGATTCTTTTTTTTTTTTTTTTAAATTATTAACATGCTATTTTTAGCTTACTATGTGACCATTCCTGTCGAGGAACAAAGCTGAAGTACATAGAGCACTTAGTCTGAGAAACACCTTTCACATGTGGCTTTAGTGCTACATAGTGTAGGGATTTCTTGTTTCTCAAATATGAACTGCAGGCTGCAATATTTATTGTAAAAATGTAAATATGTCCTTAATTATTGCCGTTCTAACTTACTATCACGTTACTAAGAATAATTGGGTTTCTGTTGCGTTCCTAGCAGTTTTTTGCAAATGAGATGTTATTAGAATTTAGAAACTGGAAGCCCCTGCTTCCTCTTCATTCCATTTTTATGACAATTTCTGGCTCTTTCTATGAACCCTTAAGAACACCTTTTAGGGATTTGCATCATGTCAATGTCATTTAACCAGCTCAGATCCTATCAGAGGTTAGTAATGTCATTTAACCAGCTCAGATCCTATCAGAGGTTAGTTTCTTGCTCCCTCTTTTGTGAGTTGCCTTTGTTCACGCCAAGAATAAAACATTAAGATACAGAACCATAGAAAAACGTTATCTTGCTCTTTCCGCAGGGTAAGAGTTAACATTTATTTGCGCTGAAGTTAATTAGAGAAACCTATATTGGTTTTTAGAATGACAAATTTAATAACGCAGGAACTATATGCAGTTTATAGGGAAGTCTTATTGTGAAGGAACATGAAAATTAAGTTAGTTTAAATCGAACTTAGAAGCAATTATCTTCATATTGGAGATGTGTAACGTCTCACTAGATAGACTTTTTATTTTGATAGATTCCTTTTGAAACAATAAATGTGATAATTAAGAGTCACATATTAAATGTTTTACACTTTCTCATATTAATGAAAGTGTTTCAGAGTGACTAAGTTTTAAGTGTCTGTCTTGGTCTTTCTTAATGCAGAAAAATATTTTATGGAGTAAATGAAATTGCTGTGAAAGTGCCTTCCATTTTTAAGCTTCTGATTAAGGAGGTAAGATCTTTCTTTCTTTTGAAAAGTATATCATTAAATCATTAAAAGTTACTTTGAGTACAATGACTATTGGACTGATCTTCAGATAGTGATAACTGTGTAGAATGAAGAAACCATTCCCCAGAAAGAAAACCCACCACTGTAAATCGGAGTGATATTGGGCTTTTTTCTGGTCTCTCCACGTTCAAGAGCCCTTAGCTGCAAACTAAGGGTTCAGAGAGTTCAGAGCCTGTTGCCTTAGTAAGGACATCGGAAAACATACCAGAATTCTTTGGGAGGGTATCTTCTTTTTTTTTTTCTTTCCTCCCTTCCCCTTTCTGTCCTTCTGTTGTTCATTTGAAATGTGCAACTGTTACCAGCCCAGGGAGTATACCTTAGAACATATCCATTGCATCAGATGGATTCTTCCATATACTCTGCTTGACCTGTTCTATTTTCCTTGTGCCATATGGATTTGAATAATTGACTCGTTATCCATATCGTACAATAGTACATGGTGCAACCTTTTGAACAAAGAAACCCTTCAACCTGAACTTAGGATGCAAGAACTTGAGATGTCAGTGCATTTATTAATGAGAAATATATAACATCCAAATTAATTTAAGAATCATAACTTCAGTTGCATCGAATCTTATGATTTTGCTTTGAGGTGTAGGGGAAAATGTTAGAGTCTTAAAAGCGTGCACTTATGTGCTGTTTTAGTGAGAGTTGTGCTTTTGAGGAAGATTGAGGAAGTAGTGAAAAAGGAGGAGCAGTTTGGCAAAACAAATTTATGTATAAAGAACTAAAATCCTCCTCTGTGGAGGAGGAAGATGCTGACTGAGATTGCCTATTACCTTTTGGTCTAACTTTAATATTCTGTCACTTTTCTAGGTTCTCAACCCTTTTTACATTTTTCAGTTGTTCAGTGTGATATTGTGGGTCACTGATGAATATCACTACTATGCATTAGCAATTGTGATTATGTCTGTAATATCCATTGTTAGCTCACTCTACACCATTAGAAAGGTAAGTTCAAAGAAAACATATGGATCTTTTCAGCTCTTTATTTACCAGTTTATTTTGATGTGAAATTGGATACAAATCTGAGTTTTTTTTTTTTTTTCTTCAAGAGTATGTATGTAGAATCTTGTTACTTGGGTTCTCCCTCTCCAAGTTGAAAGAATTTGAATCCAGAGCTCTGTTTGGGACCCATCTCTGCTGACTTTCTGTGCTGCTGAGCCAGCAGGTTTGCCTGCCTCCTCACAGAAAAGCCACCTCACTTAAATAAAACTCGGGAGCAGAAATTTATGTGCCAAGTTGTATTGACAGTTGGGATTTCATCGTACGTTGTTCCCTACTTTTTGAAAAAATAAAACAGAGTTGAGCACCAGCCACACTTGTAGGTTGTTAAATTGGTGATGTGTTTTCTGTCTAGACTTAGGAGCTGTACCTGATGGAAATTAAAGTGGTATTTATTCTTAAACTGTAGGCCCTGAGTTCAAACCAGAAAGATAAATTTAAAAAAGGCTACCTCCAAATCATTAAAAGTAACCCTCTGAACTTTTTTTTAAAACAGCTGTCAAAACTCAATACGAATTCATACAAATCCTGCAGTATTTGTATATGTGAATTAATTAATGAGCAAACATTTTTATAAAATTGTGTGGCCGCGTGTATATTTGCTCCCAGAATGCTATGTAAGAATAGGAACCTGTACAGGTTGACACACTTGAACTTTATTTGAACGCGAAAGTTTTCTAAGCTGCTTTCAAGAGAAGGTTTAAAGTAATATTTTGTTTTAAAAAGAATCTTAGTAAAGAATTTCATATATATGTGTGTGCGTGCGTATGTATATATTTTGTGTGTGATATAGAGTTAGAATGTGTATGTAGAAGCTATACTTTCAAATAATGAACTCCTTTTCTCTCCTTTTGCAGCAATATGTTATGTTACATGATATGGTAGCAGCTCACAGCATTGTCAGAGTTTCTGTCTGCAGAGGAAACCAAGGTAAGGTACACAGGCAGTTTGAAACATTAAACTGTTCATTAAGTGGAAGTGTAAAAATTACTACACACCTGTTCTTTCTTTGTTCAGCTTGAAATAACTGTATTTCTTAGCAAATTAGAAAGGAAAAGGAGGAAACCAAAGTAGAATCGAGATAGGATAATAATCTGTTTAGAAATATCCGTCTATATGGTCTTTTAGCCAGTATCAGGTTTGATCTAGATTAGGTGCTTTTCTGTTCGTGTTTCTCATATTTACCCCCCCATGTATGTAGTTGCATTGCAGTTTCTTGAGCTCAAGAAGCACCTGGCTTCCCCCCCCCACTATTACAACTTAGTACCCAGCAGTGACTGCAAGGTGATCTCTGGATTTATGCTCATGTAGATACCACAGTAGCTGAAGATGTTTGAGTTCTCATGCGTGACAAATTGTTTTGTAAAACATGCATTTATGTTGGACCTATGCCTTTATACTGAACTTGAGTTAATTGTGACTGTATTGTGTATAAGCTTGACTCCTTTCATATGTTATGAGAAACTAAATCCTTATGCTTCAGAGAATTTAATCTGGTGGAACTGGGTTACTGTTCATCAATGAATTTCTTGTGTCTTTTAAAGTAATACCACTAATCAAATGGGGCATCATCTTAATTGTCACTGCTTGGATCTTGGCTGTAAAGTTCTATATAGGATTCTGTAGATGATGGCTATTTTCAGGTAAAGTTGTTTGTGTTTTAACACTCAGAAACAGAAGAAATCCTTTCCACCGACCTTGTGCCTGGAGATATCATGTTGATTCCATCTAACGGGACAATTATGCCCTGCGATGCAGTGCTTCTCAGTGGTACTTGCATTGTAAATGAAAGTATGTTAACAGGTAAAGTAAACTCCATAGAGTTTTTGTTTTGTGCATCTGAAAACATTAGTTTATATCTTTGTGCATGCTTTAACGTGCCTCATGCTCTAACAGAAGTGGCTATGTTTATTTTGTTTGAAATATGTATCTTCTTGCAATTACATATTTCTGCTTATCTGCAATTATCTACCTAGTACTGCTTGGCAACTCGAGCGATGAGTGATGTTTCTTGTTGAAAAGCTTTCTTCTTAATGGTTTGTAACATTGCCTTTTGGCCTGATCAGGGCCGAATGAGTTCCACAGTGTGTTTCTTTGGAAAAATTGTGCCTACTTTTAACTGCTTCCAAGAATGAGGGTAGTGAGTAGAATGTCCTACTGTATTTAAAAAGCAGAAGAGATTATCTCAAGTTTGTGCTTGCATACCCTGAAACCAGGGACTGAAGTAGTTGAAGGGTAGCTTCTGTGCATAGGATGGACCTTTTGTTATTCCTAGGAAAAATCTGTTCAAACAGGGCAGCATTTAGAAAGATCGTAGTTTCAATGCTCTGGGTTTGTATTTTGTCAGATTCCATTCTTGGAAGATCCTTGAGCCCCTTGCTGCTGCTAGTAACTTATAAAATTGCTTGCTGCCCTAGCCTTCAGTCACCGAAGGAGCTGAAAATAATTTCCCTAGGCTTTTAGTTATTCTGAGTGATAGGGTGAAGCGTTGCGGCAAGAGAAGGAAGCTTGCCCTGTTCAGTGAGCTGTATTTTGCACCTCTCTGGTATGAGAGTAAAAGGCAGAAAATCTGTTTTGGAGAATAATGAAAGAAGAATAATTAGGATTTGGACAAGGAACCTAGTGAGTCTAGCTCTCTCCTTATAAGTTGTTGGTCACGGCCTTATAACTTGTTGAAGGGAAGACGACTTCTTCGTTAGCTCTGCTTCTGTGCTATTGAAGTGGGATTGTGTTGTTCTACTGAAGTGTTCCTGAAGTTGTGAAGGGAAGTGACTCTTCCTATTTGATCTTAGAGATTCTTTTTCCATTTAAGGTGAAAGCGTTCCTGTCACAAAGATTAATCTGCCAAATCCTTCAGAAGATCCAAAAGCAATGGGAGATGAAATATACAGTCCAGAAGTGCATAAACGGCATACTTTGTTCTGTGGAACCAATGTAATTCAAACCCGCTTTTATACTGGAGAATTAGTCAAAGCTCTCGTAGTGAGAACAGGTATAGATTTTAAGTTTATCACTTGTTAAGCATACCTACAAAACTGGATAATATGTTAGGAGTGTGATGCTGAATGTTGCTAAGCTTGAGGAAATGACTATACCCCCAAATAATTTGATAAATGATGTCTCTTAAAACAGTAAGAGAACTAGATAATGACCTGGAGAGCATCAGTTGGGAAATAGGAAAGTAAATTAGTCTTTAGCCTCTATTTAAAAACTAGTTGGATGCATTTTTGACTCTTTTGATGTGTTTTACAGTGTTTTGGTTCAGCTACATTATGCTGCTATTCAAAGGTTTAGTATACCGCTTGATTGTGTGGGGGTGGTAGTGGAGAACCTCTTATTTGCTGGAGTCACTGACAATGCAAAATGTTTTTCTTGGTTTGTCATTTTGTCAAAGTAAATGCCAATGTTTGCTTAAAAATCTGATCTATATAGCCCTTTTCACAGCAATGCTTATACATACTGATATTTTAAAGGTTTAGTATTAATTTAGTATTATTTAGTGTCTGTGGTGTCTTCTCTTAACCTTAAATGTCATCTGTGTTCCTTGTAACTTTTATTTTCAAATATGACATTTTATGTACCCAAACTGACATGGGTGTGTGTGTATATATATATATATATATATATATAAATATAAATATATATGGATAGATAGATAAATAAGTTTTCCAGAATGGGTACAGAAATGAACTGCTGAAAACTATTTTTCCTGCAGAATAGAAGGAACATTAATGTGCTGTGTGTGTTTTCTCCCCGCCTCCTTCACAGTCTAGTATTATGGTCTGCAACTCATAAGGAGCCAAACACGTTCTTATTGCCTTGGCTACTCTTTGCCCAGGGCAGATCGGTATTTGTTCCTGTGCTATAAGCATGATGAAGTTAGCTTTGTGGACCTTTTGCGGATTTTGTGTATGGACAAGTTCCCTTTTCCTAATATGACTAGAGAGGAACAAAGGGATATAAAATTCTTTGTTCTCCTGCCTGGTGTGCAGGGATAGCTCTTATGCAAATAGGTGATTCCCCACTGTGCAGAATTGGATAGGAGATACCAGCACCAGGACATCTCAATCTGAAGATGTCTGATCTGAAGTAATTCTTACCTAGCGAGACATAAGTGAAAATACCTTCCCCTGAGGAAAGGGAATGCCACGAAGAGTGAAGGTATTCCAGAATTAAGTCCTTGGAAGGATTCTGGGAGAGCATAACTCCATGTGCGTAAGACCGTACGTCTTTGCACATAAGCTTGTCCTAAATCAGGATTTAGAATCAATCTGCTGGAATTGTGGTTTCACAGTACTCTTTTAGTAAGACTTTACTCTCTCTTAAGTAGCCTTTAACGTAAACTGTGTGACAGTATAGGTGAAGAATGCATAAAATACGGATGAACTAAATGTATTCACTTTTAATTCCTTGTTCCTGAAGCTCAATTCATGAATATGTTAATGTACTTCTCATTGTGTCTCCTATTGTAAATGAATACAAAACTGGTACTTTTTATAGAACAGAAGTATGAAGCCATCTGTATGTCCAGTATTTGCTCAAGGCATCGTATAAGGTTTTCTTTTACTGTTTTACCCTTGTGTGTTCTTAGCTTAGCCTATGTGGCTTCAGATTCTTCTACAAAACCATTGGAAAATCAAAACTACTTTTTTTTTTTGACTGCTGTGTTGAATTACAAAGCATTCATTGCTAACTACTCAACAACATACTGAACTTCTCTAAACGGGTCCCTAATTTGTCTTCTGCAATAGCAAATTGAAAGCTTGGAGGCTGCAAGCCTTCTTGCTCTTGCAATGAACTCCATCGCTTTTAAGACTGATGCACTAGCTGCTTCATTCTGGTAGAATCTCATGTGCCAAATATCAGCATGGAGGACTTGGCCTTTGCCGCAATGGCTTACCGATTGAGAGGAGTTACCAAGGAGCTGTCGGTAATGCCAGCAGACCTGATGTTGATACTGAGATAGTAGCAGTAGAGTTGGAAGCCTAAGCTTATATAAAATGCTCCAGGTATACAAATTTGAGCACTAGCATTGACCTCTCCAGGTGTCGAGGCAAAAGTTCAAGGGTGCCTACTGATCATCTGTCTCCAAGGTGCGAGGTGACATAATGTGATCAAGAGAAGGGTTTTTCCAAAAGAGTATTCAGAGCGCTGTATTATTCTTTTTTTGTGAGTCCCTTCTTTTTCTGGCTGTCAGAGGAGCCTATACAGACTTGCTGTTTAAATGCTTAAAGTTGGTCTCTACAAATAACTTCTTTTCACAAGGACAGGCACAATTAAACATCTAATAAATATACCTACTGGCTCTGCACTGTAAGGGGCAGAGCAAGAGCAAAATGCTGTGCAGTCAACTCTGCCAGCCCAAACAGTTTGGGTATTTATTGCCTCTGTAGAAGAGGGGATGATTTGTAGCAGCATTATGTTCTTTCCATAGTACAGAAGTACTTAGTATCAGATACACCTGCGTTTTTGAAGCACCTTAATTAAAGCATGGCAAAATATCTGTTCCTGTATACCAAGAAACTGTCCTAATAGAATGAGTAGCTTAAGGGTTTTGATATATTTAATAGTTTTGCTGTTATTTATGCTTTTAATAACTTAGTCCTTTTTATTTATAGGCTTTAGCACTGCTAAAGGACAACTTGTTCGTTCCATACTGTATCCAAAGCCAACTGATTTTAAGCTCTACAGAGATGCCTACTTATTTCTCCTGTCTCTGGTAGTGGTGGCAGGCATTGGCTTTCTTTACACAGTTGTCAATAGCATCTTAAACGAGGTATGTTTTCATTTCACTGTGTTCTTGTCCATAACTGCTTCATCTTAGAAAAGGATTGACCATGATTTCCAGCATACTTCCTCAGATGTTGAGAAACAATTTGTGGAATTACTGGATTTCTAAGTGGAAAAATTCTTATCTTTATTTTCTGTCTATTCTGGGGAGGGGGGGAAGCTTAGTGAGAGCAAGATTCAACAGAGAAACAGAATTTGACTATGTTACAATGATTTGCGTTTGTTGCCTCAGTTTTTACTGACCCAATTTCTGGATTTTATCTTTATTTTGTGTAAGAATTACCGTATGACCAATATCCAGTTGAAGGAAATTGGTTATGGCAAATGTAAAGCATGAACCTGGGGCGGGGAGGGGGAATACAGAAAGCAAGAAATTGACTATTTGATAACTTTATAATTCTTTTCTCTCAGAGTAATTCTGTATTATTTAGTCACTCTTTTTAAGTAATGTATTTGCAGAGGGGAGAGTGAAAACAGTTATAGGTTGTGGATGTTTTGGGACTGGATCGTCATGACTGCTTATCGGTAAAGATTGTGGTAGGTTCTGGGCACTTCACAATGTGCTGTGCTGGGGAAAGCAGCGCATGGATTTTTACCTTTAACAGTGATGTAACACTTCAGTGAGAAAGTGAATCTTTAAAGTAGCTGGTTCTTGTTCATAAACTTTGTTCGTCGTTGTTGCAGGTTCCAGCTCATACCATCATCATCGAGTCTCTCGACATTATCACTATCACAGTGCCTCCAGCACTCCCTGCTGCCATGACCGCCGGCATTGTTTATGCGCAGAAACGGTTGAAAAAAATTGGCATCTTCTGCATCAGCCCACAAAGGATAAATATTTGTGGCCAGCTGAATCTTGTGTGCTTTGATAAGGTTGGTTGACTTTTGCAACTTTGGTACCTGGAAGGTGGACTGTGCAGTAAAAGGAAATCCAAAAAGAGTAGCAACTACAGTGAAATCAATTACCTTGGAATAAGTTAGATGAGTTTTTCTAGTTTCAGGTCTTCAGTGTTTACCATCAGTTAATTCACTTAATTTAGACTCTACTCTAAAAGTTCTTAAAATACGAAGCTCCTTTCTTAAGACTCCCAAGTCCTAATGTACTAGTGGCACCCCAAAAATGTGAGAGTAGGGGGCTCTTAAGACTTTGTTTTGCACACAGACTTCTGGAAAATCTCAAGTTTACATCTGCCGTCAGACTTGTTTCTCATTTTCGTGTGTTTCCAATGAAAAGGCAAACCGTTTTACTTCGGTCATGTTTCTGTTGAGGAAAAACAAAAGCCAGTAATACCACTAGCCAGAATCCTTTTCCTTCTGCTAATTCTTAAACTAAATTTCCTTTTCATCTTAGATTTTCATCTTAGATCTTAAGTATCCACACTAAATGTGTTATTTCCCTGGTAAATACATTCCAACTGCTGTTCTTAACTATGTAAGTAAGCAGTACTAAAAGTTTAATGCCTCTTTTCTTTTCCCAGCATGGGCTATTTGCCCTTTTGTCCTTCGTTCTGTTTCAGAATATAATGTAAGACACTTTCATAGATTCCAAAGATTGCATGTGCGCACGCACACGCCAGCCCTCAGAGTACAGAGGTGGTGAGCTCTCACTTTTGGATTTAAGAGTCTGTCTTCCATGCCCTGTCTCCAAGCAAGGACATGATTGCTTTGAATATTTTTATTTAAAAAAAGAAAATCACAAAACTGGAACTTAGTTATTAGCAAAAAGCCAAGGAGATATTTGAATTTTCTATTCTAAAATCTTAATTTCTTTTTTAAAGTGAAATTGAAATGAAATGTTAAGATGTAATTTGGGTTATTACCTGTTAATTTTTGCTTTACGTAAGGGTAACTTGGTTCTGAAGGCTTTTTCTCTTGCCACTCCCCTTGGTATGTTTTTCAGACTGGCACGCTTACTGAGGATGGCTTAGATCTTTGGGGAATTCAACGGGTGGAGTGTGCTCGGTAAGGATAAATGAGAGTTGATAACAAATATGATACTTGTTTGTGCTTTAACAGCTTCTGCAGAATAGAATAGAAGACTCAATGTGAGCTCAAATGTTTGCCTTTGTAATGGCCTGTAAGAAAGCAAGGGAGAATATTGTTTAGAGGTAATGAAAAGTTAATAACTCTTTTAGCACTCTGAACTAGAACTTAGCTAGCTGAAGTCTGAGACCCTGTTAGGTTCATACTGCAGAAAGGATGCCGTTTAAATTTGGCGTTTTTCCTTAATTCTGCCCTCTAAAGTGCTCACTCTTTGGATGGCTAAAAGAAATGGCTTGGTTAATTGGGTCACGCGCAAAGTGGTAAGAGGCCTCTGTGCAAGGAAATCTAACCGAAGAGTGAATTAACACAGAATTTCAGAGGAGCCAAAAGAAGATTCCAGCCCAGAGTCTTAATCTGTTTTCTGTGGTGTGTGAAAGTACTTGTGAAGAGACTTGTGCAGTCAATTGTCTTCTGTTAATCTAAACAAACTGTTTGAATTGGCTCATAATAAATAATTATAGTGCTAAGTATATTATAACTTCATTGTTTTAGTTTCCTTTTACCGGAAGAGAGGGCTTGCAGTGAGAGCTTGCTGAAGTCTGAGTTTGTTGCTTGCATGGCAACTTGTCATTCCCTTACAAAAATTGAAGGGGTACTTTCTGGGGACCCGCTTGATTTGAAGATGTTTGAAGCAATAGGATGGGTAAGTGTTTGCTTGTTTCAGGATAAGCAACATTTGTAAGCTCAGTAATCTGAAGTTTCCTACACTGTCATGTGCAAGATGCACCATTATATGCCAATTCAAGTTGTATCTTTAAAACGGTAGGCTTGTGACTGTTACTTATGTGTCGCTGTAAAAAGGAGCTCTTAATATGAAAGTTTTTCTAAAATGTGTTCTATGCAACAATTCATAAAGCTGAAAGAATTCAAACATCTAATTTACTGCATGTGTGTGTGGCAAAGTTTCAATGTATGTAATGCAGATTTAAAATTGCTAAGCAGATCTAACGTTAACTGCTAAAAATGTTGTTTAGAAAGATCATTGCATCTTGGGCTGACTTTCAGGGTTGTTTTTCTGACAGCTACAGTATGAGAAAACCTAAGTTAATGAATGTATGAATTTAGTTGACTCTACATTTTTTTAATACAGATTTTAGAAGAAGCAACCGAAGAAGAAACAGCGCTTCATAATCGAATCATGCCAACAGTGGTTCGTCCTTCAAAACAGCCTTTTCCAGAATCCAAGCAGGCAACAAATCAAGAAATGGTACACAAATTCAAAGCAATTCTTTGAATTAAACAAATCCTTTGAGTTGAACAAATACATTTTACCATATACTCTGGTCCTGGCTGTTATAATTCAAGCAGGATCAGAACTGTTTTTTTAAAAGGCAAAAGTCATACTTAAACTGTTGTTGAAGGAAGTGGTTTAGTAGATGCCACTTTCGAGACAACCAGGTTGCCAGCGCTGTTACTCTTAGAGATTGGTTGACAGATAAAGTAATTCTTTTTGAGCCTAGGCATTTTGATGTTAGTGTCATTGCCAGACTCTCACTGTGCTATTTAAGTGTTTCAGTCTGCTCACTCGCAGTTTCTGTTACCTAGATTATCACAAGGGAAGGTAGCTGGGGGGGTGTTGCAGGTTGGTTGCTGCATGTGTCCTGTTTCTGCACAGCGGACAGAAACTTTTCTTTTGTTCAGAACTAAATGTGATTAGGTACATAACAGTGATTACTGTGGGGGAGATTACACATTATAAACGCTCTTGACACTCAGGATTTTGTTTTGTGATATAATTCAATAATCATGGCTTCGTTCTGAAGCAATATTACTCATTTACATAGGCCAAACTGACACAGATTAGACTCAAAAGTCTTGCAGAAAGGCTGTACCATAAAACAATACACTATTTATCTTTGTTCATGTCTGCCTAGTATTAAAAATCAAGTTCAAGTGTCTTATTTAAGTAGAAGATACTAAATATGCAGTATGTTCATATTAAGTTATCATGAAATCATCTGTGAATGCAGTGTGACTTAAGACTGAGAATGCTGCGTAGATTCATTTGCAAATGTTTTGGTATCTGAAAATATTCAAAATGAAGATTTACAATAAATATCTTTTTTCTTTTTTTAGGAATTATTTGAGCTTTCGGTAAGTATGATTTTTTTTTTTTCATGTGAACATCCACCTCTCTTTAAGCACGTATGTGGCTGTAACCTTTTTTCCTCTTCTGTCCTGTATTATACAGACCAGCTATGAGATTGGAATTGTGCGCCAGTTTCCATTTTCTTCAGTTTTACAACGTATGTGTGTAATAGCCAGAGTTCTGGGGGAGAAGAGAATGGATGCTTACATGAAGGGTGCGCCTGAGGTGATTGCCAGTTTGTGTAAGCAGGAAACAGGTAAAGGAGAAAGCTGTGTGTGTGTGTGTGTGTCCACCCCCCCCCCCGCCCCCCTAATGTAGCTAAGCTATAGTATGAACAATTGTAGTAACTCTGAACTTGATGGGCTCTTTTTTTTTTTTCTTAAGTTCCTATTGACTTTGAGAGTGTCCTGGAAGAATACACTAAGCAGGGCTTCCGAGTTATTGCTCTTGCTCACAGAAAATTGGAATCTAAGCTTACATGGCACAAAGTCCAGACTATTAATAGGTAAGAGTGACTTCACTTTTTTAATAAGTAACAAACTTGAAAACCTGCACGATGTGTATTAATTATGTGATGTTTGCTTTGGTTTGAATCAACTACAACTCCTGTTGATCTTTTTTCTGTCTTGACATACATAGTCCTGTGCATACTTTACTTGTACCTTGGACAATGCACGAGAAATTTAAGATAAGCAAGTTTTTCTGTAATAGAGTGAGTTCCGACAAACAGCCCTGAGCTTACTGTACTGTAATAACGTACTGTAATAAGTTTATGGTGTTTAATTTATGTTAACATGGCATAGAATCTCACCTGATTGTTCTGCAACGTGCACATACTTATGTTACCTCTGTCCTTTAAAGATAATGGCATCTCGTAGAAACCCTCAGGTGCGTGTCTGATTTATTTTCTTCATCTGTTGTGGGTAGGGTGACCATTTTCTCATTAGAAAACCTCTCGGTAGAAAGAGGGTGTTTTCTTTTTCTTTCTTGTAAGAATAGAACTTCCTTTTAATTATTTTTCATATGGTCCTAGTTTTGTGGATAATGATATTTTTTCCATAGAGTTTGAAGGTGCAGCGTTGTTACGAGAATGCTAACCTTGACTCTGTAGCTTTGTATCAGTTCTGTGCACAAGATGAATTTTGCCAAAACGATACAAGATGAAGAAACAGGTTTCCAGTTTCAGGTGTGAAAATCTACATTAGTAGTAGAATATCGGAGCCCTATGGATACTGACTTTCCTGGAAAACAGCCAAAAAAAATCTCAAATTAACTAATTAAGCAAATGACTAATTTTACTAATCTCTTTAGTTTTGAGAGCAAAACTTGGTAGCTAATATGGAGAAGAAATTCTAAATTAGAATTTCTGCTGCGCGTTCTAAATAAAATAAAAAATGGCCCTGCAGTCAGTTTCAGAGCATTTTTTCAGGAGTTACCTTTCTTTTTGAGAATGCAAGTGGTTGTAGAAAGAGTTCTTGCAGAGAAACGGAACGATTGTACTTGAGAGGAAACAACATTTTTTCATGCTGCTTTATGTTTTTATTTTAAACGTAAACAAAGGAAATAAGTATAAATGAATAGGGATAATAATACCTCTCAGGTCACTTTTTATAAAGCTGATTCTTCACGCTCTTCATGATTAAAAAATAAGCATTTCTCTTTACTTTGATAAACAGAAAAAATGAGCTCTTTAAACTACAGCTAGTAATTCAGTTCTTCTGAAGTTTTCTGTTACCTGTTTTTCTACAGAGACGCTATTGAAAGCAACATGGATTTTATGGGGTTAATTATAATGCAAAACAAGCTGAAGCAAGAAACCCCTGCTGTACTTGAAGATTTGCATAAAGCCAACATTCGCACTGTCATGGTTACAGGTTAGCATGTAAATACATTTATATTGAAAAGATATAACTCAGACCAAAAAAACATGGACTTGATAAGTGAAGCATTAAGTAAAATTTTAGTGCCAATAGACTGGGATTTTACTATGTTTATGCAAGAAGCCTAGCGTTTAAATTAGGTTATAGAATAGCGTTTAGGTTAGATATAGGTTTATAGCATAGAAGATGTTGTGAGACTGTTCAGACATCAGTCTGCTTCGCTGTGGGTGAAAGGAGCTCTGACAAGGCAGAGGTCTGAAATCGATATTGGCGTTATTCCACTTTGTAGCTTCCTCTCTCCAGCACCATGCATAAGTTGCTTTGCATTGGATTTGGAGTTTGAGCAGGAGGCTGGACTAGATGTGACCTCCTGAGGCTGCCTACCAGCCTGAGTTATCCTATGACAAGTTACTTTGAATTTTTTGTGAGACTAACTACATACATCCCTACAAGCAAGGCTGGGTTTGTCTGTAAGTGCGCTCAGTGTTTTCCATGTAGTGTTTGCTTTTCAATCACAGGTGTTGTAACTTTGGAAGAATGTGTTGATTGGCTGGAACTCGTTGTTGATCCTGCATGAGCTGTGACCATGTTTTTAGCAAGCGTACTTTAAACGACCACATGCTTTCTGCCTAGTTTTAACTATTTATTAAGGTTTAGTCATAAGACAGTTTTGCGGTGGAAAGAAGCAAACAATTTCTAGTGATGTTAGGGCAGTAGAAGGGTTTTACAGGGCTAAACTTTGACTGTTGTAGACTTGTATTGTGCTAAGGGTGTCAGTGTTAGGTTAGGCAGTCCTCTTGCTTTAAAACTGGCTTTGTTAGCGTGTCTCTTCTGTTGAATGTTAGTGCATGCTACTGATCCTTTTTTTTTAATAGAAACTTTTTTTTAAATGCAATTGTTTAACAGGGGATAACATGTTAACTGCTATCTCTGTGGCCAGAGACTGTGGAATGATTCTACCTCAGGATAAGGTCATTATTGCTGAAGCACTACCTCCAAAGGATGGGCAGGCTGCCAGGATCAACTGGCATTATGCAGATACCCTCGCAAAATGCACTAGTTCATCACCAGCCATAAACTCAGAGGTAATTTGAGCATTTTTTTCCCCTAGAGTGTTATCAATTAGATTTGCTGTTAAGTTTTTCTTTTTTGAAATTATTTCATGAAGCACCTTGGCAAATCAAAATCAAGATATTGGTTAACTTTCAGATAGTAAAATACTAAAGAGTGATAAAATAGTTTGGAGTTACTTTTTCAACTTTGATTTATAGCATGTGAGATTTGGCATTTTAGCTGTGCAGGAGGCAGTTTTGCTACTCTTAAGTCTGTTAAGACTGCTCTAGCTCCTTGTAATTGGAACATGGTGAGCTATATGTTCTTGTTTTCAAGTAGGTGTTTATATTGCATAAGATTTTCTTTTAATTAAAATTTTCTGAAGCTTACACTAGTGTGATATCTGCAGAGATATCTGCTTTGAGTGTTAGCTTAAAGTTGCAAGGTATCTATGTAAATACATTACCTCTAGAGAATTGAAATACTTTTGATGATAGGATATTCCGATTAAATTGGTTCATGAAAGCCTTGAGGATCTCCAGATGACCAAATACCATTTTGCAATGAATGGAAAGTCATTTGCAGTGATTTTGGAGCATTTCCAGGACCTGGTACCCAAGGTGAGCAGTTTACTTGAGTTTGGGCCCTTTTGATGATGGATAGACTTTGTCCTGTGATGAACAGTAAGAAATGTCCTGTTTTCCAGCTTGTGTTACATGGCACTGTGTTTGCTCGCATGGCACCTGATCAGAAAACTCAGCTGGTGGAAGCTTTACAAAATGTAGAGTAAGTACAAGGGGGGAGGGAGGGAGCTTTGACAACGTGTTCAGTGTATTAGGAAAAAAAATCTCCCTGTGTGTGCTATACGCTGTTAAACCAAATGAGGAAAGCTTTCTTGAGTTGGTAACTCGGAACATAAGCCAAACTGGAATGAGAACAGTACCATCTGCTGGTCAGTTGTGAAAATCTTATTTTATGGAAGTTTACTCTGATAAATAGCTAACCTGACTGGCATATTTCTAAATCTGGTTACTTGGCTTAGTAAACAAATGTCTTGGATGTCTCGGATGTCTCTTGTTTGTTAAAGAGGTATTAAAGTGATAACTTCTATTCGTGAATCTATCGTATCCTGTGTGTTGTTGCTAGGCCTCAAACTATTTATTAACTTTGAGACTGTTACTCGTGTGACTGCTTTTTTTTCCTCCTTGTTTTTTCTGAAATTTGATCGTCCTGATGCTTTTAGGATTGTAAAACTTTGTAGCGATACCAAGTGCTGCAAAAGTCTGTCCTTCCTAGAGCAAAAGATGCTTTAGACCTTGGAATGACAGAAGGATAGTAATCGTTATTGATTTGATTGGCCTGGATATGTCATGTTACTTCTCTGTTTGCTTTTTCTGTCTGCTTCCTTATGTGTATAATGGGAATAGTAATTCGTTTATCAAGGATCACTTTTGTCTGTACGTGTCCTGAATATGTCAAGTAATATAAATGTATTTAGAGATATAAATTAAATGGGCTGTTATTAGGGAATGGTGCAGAAAGCTGACATCTGTTTGGTTTTTATAGTTACTATGTGGGCATGTGTGGAGATGGTGCAAATGATTGTGGAGTAAGTATGTTTTCATTTTACATGCAGAGCTGTTTGGTTAAATTTTACAGCTGAGAGACTGCTTTAAAAATGTCATCTCTTATTTTGATGCTAACTGGCAGGCACTAAAGAGGGCACATGGTGGCATATCTTTGTCTGAACTTGAGGCTTCTGTGGCATCGCCATTCACTTCCAGAACACCTAGTATTTCCTGCGTGCCAAAGCTGATCAGGTAATATCACTTGCTGTGCCTTTAACAAATACTGTTCTCTATATAAATGCAATTAACAATATTCAAAGCAGTGTTTTATAGACCACTGGTAAGCTAGCTTGAAGCAGTGTGTGCATCCATATGCATCCAACTTGTTCTGCATGCTCTATCTTAGTACGTGTTTGATGTTACAGGAAGCCCATTTGAATTAAAGTGCAAGCAATAAGTTTTTAGTAATTTGTGCTTCTTTAGTAAAGACCCTTTGCGTAAAGGCGTGCCGTGGCAGAGTTCAGCGTTTTATTTACCTTTTGCCCTTGTAAAGCACACTTTTGTGCAACAGCTTCTAAAATTAGTGCTTAATTTAGTATCTTGTGAACTATTGTAGTTTCCATGAGGACTATGTGTAATTATAAGCAGTAAAATTCTTCAGTTAACTTCAGTCCTCAGCACTGTCCTGAATGGGGTTTGGCAGATTTTTTTGATTCTAGAATTGGAAGTTACCTAATTGTTTTGGATAAAGGTCAGCCAGAGAAGAATCTAGTTTAATCTTTGTGGAATTCATGGAAGTAATGCATAATCGGAAACATCTCTGAAAGCAGCAACTGTGACTGACTGCGTGCTCGTTCACCGCATAATAAACTTAGGCGGAATAGATGCTTTTCAGGCACAAATTCATTTAAAAACAGTCATTGGAAAACCACGCAAAGTCAAAGAACGCTGAAGCAAGGCGGTGCCTCTGTTCAGAAGGCCCTCTCAGCTTTGATGCACTTGGAAGTGTACCATTTCTACCCCTTTTTTCTCTACATGCCTCTGCTCTGTCTTCAGCGTTATGCATCTCAAAGGGTTTGATATGTTTAATCTTAGCTAACGTTTTGCTAAGCAGAGTATAACTGCCTGCATAGAAAGCTCACTAGTGACATAAAATCGTGTTTGTTTTGACAGGGAAGGCCGTGCTGCTTTAATAACTTCCTTCTGTGTTTTTAAGTTCATGGCATTATACAGCATTATCCAGTACATCAGTGTTACGCTGCTGTATTCTGTAAGTATTTAAGTGTTGTGCTTAATCTCTGAATTACATGAATATTACTTAAAAGTTGATAAATATTTAGCATAAATTGTTGCAGTTCTCTCTGAGTATGTGTAAGTAACATATACCTTCTAAAATCTTTGGATTAAAGGTAATGCTAGTTATGGTGTTTTCTATACTGGCTATATGAAAAACATTGCCGCATCCATTTTTAAAAGGCATTAATTAATCCCTGCAGTTGGAAAGTCTGTACAATGAATGGGAAGTCCAAATAAGTACAGAAGTGGAAAAAAATATGATTTTTCCATTATTTAAAGACCGTCAGCATTTAAAACATCCTAACTTAATTTAAAGGCAGTACATTCCCTTTATGTCAGGATTGAAGCAGAGCAGATACAAGGATTGAGTTAGGAGGGGGAAAAAAACCGCGTGGAGTATTTTCTGTTGATATGATTGGACTCACTGTAGTGTCATGTGGTGGAAAATCCTGTACTTTAATTTGCGTGCGTAACTTACCCAAAATACAAAGTACTAAAGGAACTTGGAGATGGAAATTCTGACAACTGAATGGCTACGTAGTGGGGCTATGGTGTTTAGAGCTGTGGGCCTAAGCTTTTATTTAATGGATTTGTAAGATTCCCTGCTAAGTTTTGATTAAGAACAACTTTCAATTAACAGCTTATGTATTTTGAATCTGAAACAAGCTGTTTCATACCTTTCTACTTCAAGATTTGATCTGTGAACTGTAGAGTACTCAAGACTCTACCAGATTTAAGGCAATCTCTTGCCAAACTGGCTCCCTTTTTTATAGAGTAAAACTTAAAGAGTTAATGTAGTAGGATTGTTACTGTAAGATGTTTCTTGGTGTGAAGAAGTTACCAATGTTTCAGTTGTGATTTCTGTCTAGATCCTGAGCAATCTGGGAGACTTCCAGTTTCTCTTCATTGATTTGGCAATCATTTTGGTGGTTGTCTTCACTAGTAAGTACTGTGATGAATTATCCCTACTGGCTTCCGTACCGTTCAACTATCTTCCAGCTATGAGCAATGAAGCAAAGAGAATTTTCTTTAACATTGTATTACATGCTGTTGGTTGGAGTGAGCACCATGCCCCACGGTTAAGATGTTACAATTATTGCAGTATATGAATTAAGCAACTCTGAACTGAATACAGCTGAGATTTGTGAAAAGACCTCTTATGAAAAACGGGTCATGGATATGATCTTATAAATGCAGTTCTTCACAAAATGGGGAGGCAAAAAGTTGTCCTGAAATGAGGAAGCTATTGGTAGAATCAAAACCTTACCTGTGCCAACATCATTTTTCTCAAATGTCTTTAATTTCTTGCATATTTAGTTGGACTTCTGTCTGCAAAGGATTATACTTATTGTAACCTGCTGTCTAGTGAAGTATTTAAGTCCACATATGAAAGCAGTGGTCAGTTTGCAGGTTAACATTAGAATTCCGCTTTCCAAGATTTAAAGAAATGAGTTCTCCAAAGCCATGGGAGAGCAAAACCGAAGAGAGGCGATATAGTGCTTGTGCCAGAAAAATTCAGCTTAAGACTAAGTTCTTAAGACCGCCACATCTGGGATGTGGCGAAACACACTGCTAATTCCTTTAGTCTTGTATCTGCTATTATTGTCCTCTTTCATCCTGTGCTGTCAGGAGTAACCAACCTATAGGAGTCACTGTGACAATAAACTGGCAAGGCATAGTCTTGTACAGGCGGTTTCACAGCGGAGGTTCTGAACCACGCAGGCAAATGTGTTAAGTGTAAAGCCCTAGAGGTCACTGGCAGGCCATTCTAATTCCGTAGAATGTGAAGAGGGTAACTCTTGAGAGGCGTAATGATTCAACGTATAGCTTACTTTTCTTTCTCTTTGCAGTGAGTTTGAACCCTGCTTGGAAGGAACTTGTTGCGCAAAGGCCTCCATCAGGTCTTATCTCAGGTCCACTTTTGTGTTCCGTTTTGTCTCAGATCATCATCTGCTTTGCTTTCCAAATCCTTGGGTTTTTTTGGGTCAGACAACAGTCTTGGTATGAGCATTGGACAACAGAATCTGCGTAAGTGTTTCAGTGGCTCCATGCTGGAGATGAGATAATGACTGAAAGGGAATAGTCAATAATTGCTCTTTTCTTTATCCACGCCCTTTGGGGACTGAGCCTTCTGTATGGCAGTTTGTTAGCTGAACCAGGCTAATGACTGGAAAACACAGTCTAATGTTTGATTTGAGGGAAGAAGAATGTGGGGAAAATGTATAGTACAAATGGAAATTATGATTAGGCAGCAAGAAAAGTAGGTGTTTTCTTTATCTGCATGTAGGCATTGTCCAAAAAGATGGAGATAATCTAGTGGGAGAATGTTCACAGATTTGATTTCTAGGTGGAGGGAAGGACAAGAAACAACAAATAATGACTGATTATGGGATAATATTTTGTTAAAAGCATATTGATAAATATAGGAGTTATTCAGTGGCTGAAATGAAAAATTGAGTCAGAGCCAAACTATACGAGATCTGAATATTCTTCAACTCTGGGACAGCTGAGATCCAAATTTGAAATTTGTGGTCCAGACCTATTTTAATTCTTAGACTATATAGTCATGTTATCCCGTTGTAGTTCCAATAAATCACATTCAAATTTATGAAGAGAGCTGTTTGTATCTTTTCTTAGTTTGCAGTATTTTCTTACCTTGTCATCGAAGTGCACCTGTAATGATAGTTCCTAAAACAGTTCATGTAGGGAACTTACAGGCTGGACACATACGAGAATTCGAAGCTCAAAATCACAAAACTCGTTACCTCCGTACTCCAGTTTTGACTTATTACCTGTATTAGATTTTCAAGGATATGCTTATTTTAATTACTGTAGCAATTTATGGCCATTGCTTTTTTTAATAATAGGTTCTAGCTTTATTTTCATTTCTCCTTAACTCTGTGTTAAATGTTTTTTGTGTTGTAGTGTGTGTCATTTATTGGATGCCACAAGCACCAGCTCTGCCCACTATGAGAACGAGACTCTCCATGATGAACATAACATTAAAAATTATGAAAACACGACTTTGTTTTTTATCTCCAGCTTTCAGTACCTCATAGTGGCAATTGTCTTTTCTAAAGGAAAGCCCTTTAGACAACCATGCTACAAAAATTGTAAGTACTTCTTTTTCTGTGTACAGTTGCAAGTAAAACTCCACATTACTTATCCGCGTACTTATCGATGGTTTGCTTACAATCCGGTTGTGCTCCTTCAGCAGTAATAGCATTGCTATGAGAAGGTGGGATGGTTATCCTCTGATAATCATAGAAATAAAGAAGTATTAAACAACATGTGTGGGGAAATTTGTGTTAACAACTTCTTGGTTTGTAGAAGACAAGAATATCTATATTTCTTCAGAGTACAAATATGTGAAATATACTTCTAATGAGGATGTGATTTTTTTTTTTTTGGTTTTGTTTCCTATTGCGTAAATAGACGTATAAAGCTGTCATATCTCTGGCAACAGAGAGAGGCAAAGTGCTTTGGGAGAAGAGTGATACAGCTGCTTGTCTCAGTTTGGTGTGAATTTACTCCTAAATCGCTCTGTTCTGGTAGTCTTATTCTTTCTCAAAAAGCTTCCACAAGTAGCTGCTTTTCAGTCCTTTTTGCTCTGTGCGGTGTGCTATTGTTCTTTTGCTCCAGTATGGCCATTGGATGCCATGGCTGAGTGGGCCAGCTGGCTCTTTTGGGACTTTTACTTCTGCAGGCGAGCCAGTGAGGCTCTGGCCTTTTGTCTCTTCATGGCTATTGGCAATGCAGCACAACTCATATTTCCAACAATCTGCCTGGATGGGGTTTAGAGGGCAAAAATAAGGTATTTCCAGGGAATAATGAACCTCTGATATATGCAAAACCTATCTAAAGTCTTTGACTGGGAGATAACCTGATTTTTTTCTTTTCTTTCTCTCTCTCTCTCTCTCTCTCTCTCTTTTTTCCAGTTCTGTTTGTTATATCTGTGATAGTTCTTTATGTCTTCATATTTTTCATCATGTTGCATCCAGTTGAATCTATTGACACGTTTCTTGAGGTAAGATTCGATAGATACATGCACAGACTTCTGTACTTCCTCAGATAACAGGTTAGCTTCTTTTTGGCATACTTGACCCTTTAGAGCTGTGACTTTTCGTCTGTGGCTGGCAGGGAGTAACTTAAACCAAATTAATATGTACTTGTAGGGACACAACTGAAATGCTTAATTTAGTTAGCATCCCCCTTTTTTGCCAAAAACTTTGCACCGAATTTACAACTGGATCACTGATTAGAGCCCTTAAGTTTTCTCAGGGAAATGCCTTGAGTGAGAAAGAATATTACCTAATGCACTCTGCATTAAGTGTTGATAAGCTCTATTGCATTTAAGTTTCTATATGTATAGACTTGTGCCTTTATAATGTGTGTGTATGAGTTTACAACTACCGGTTTGTTTTGAACGTTTGTGTCATTTTACTTTGTGCGCATGTTGTTAACCTCTGGCAACTTTTTCTCACAGCTCGTGTGTGTGCCATATGAGTGGCGTCTAAGAATTCTCATCATTGTTGTTGTCAATGCAATTGTATCCGTGTTGGTGGAGGTAAGAAATTCAAATGGAAAAAATACTTGTGTACTTAGTGTTTTCAGGGTACAGATTTGTCTTGTGTTTAGAAGGTCTCTGTTGAGAACACATCTATGGAAATGGAGCAGTTGTTATTTTCTAAGGTTATACTTCTGCAAGTGTACTTCTAGGCTAGATTTAAGGTGTCAAAGTTTTCTATGTTAAAGGTATAACTTTAAAAACATTTTTTCCTCAAAGAAGAGGGAGTGGAAATTGGAAAGGCTTAAATGTAGAGTATTGTCCTAAGAAGTAGTTGAAGTTTATCTGCTGAAATAATTCACTTCAGGATAACATACCATAGTAAAGAAATAAACGTTGCAGACCATTATATATAATCCTTAGGGGAGTCGATCTTTATTCTGTTGAATCATATACATAGCTTATTGTTTGGAATATTACGTGTCTATATAACCTGCTCATCCAGTCTGATTCCAATAGTTTGCTCAAGTCCAAAAGTAGAGATATTTGTGCAGATCTGCTTTTTCTGGCCCTGAGCTTGTCCGCATGCAGTCAGTTTGGATATTGACCTCTTCTGCTGCGATTCTAGAGTTAGTGTGGGCAGAAACACACTCTACCTTTCATCCAGACACCCCTATGTTATTTTCAAGAACTGGGATTTAATTGAGGTGCATCTTCCAGAAAGAGTCAAGATTCGAAGGCAGTCATTTATTCCTGTGGTTAGGTCTTCTCCCTGATAAAATGATGACTTATTTCCAACCTAAATGCGTTTGGTTTTTGACTGCACTCACCAGCTACTTTTTTTTTTCCCCCCTGCAGGATGAAAAGACATTTTAGTACTATCTAGCGCTTATGCAGTACAACTATCCTTTTTCCTGTATGACACTTCCTGCAGCTTTTAGTCAGTATTTCCATTACCGTGTGAGGGATCCCTATCAAATAAGCAGCATACTATTGCTTTGCATCATACCGTTCTGGCCTTTGAATACTGCTACAGCATTAATACTCTTTCCAGTTAAGATTAAGTTTTCTGCTTTATTCATGACTTCAAAACATTGGTTGCTTGTGTTGTTTTTACTTAGGATGCTTTGATTAAAGTTACAAAGACTTTGAATTCTATTTTATTCTTCTCTATAGGGAACATATATTTCATCATTTTCACGTGATGGGAGAATGTGTTTTTTTTCAGAAACACAAACAGAGTAGATATTAAATTCTTTGACTTCTGCCTTGCTAACAAATTTATTCCCTCCTAAAGATCCTGTTCCTTGCTAAGATGACTCTGTATTTATTTTAACCCTGCTTGTCATGGAGCTTTCACTTATGCCCTTAATTCTGTCATATTTTTGAACTATTAAGTTATTAATTTTTGACTACCTTTTTATTTTTTAAAAGTTAAATTTTATATATATTACTTTCTTCATCACTGACCCAGAATGGTGGTTCTGAGGCTGCAGAATCATAGGATTTTTTTGTTTTTTTTTTTTTTAATTTTTTTAAAGCTCCTAGATTAAAATATTTTTTCTATTTGCTTTTTCTCTTTAGCCAATCCTGATATTTTTATTGCAACAATCCCTGGAAATCGGCTTTTTTGAAGCACTAAGAAATTACTGTTTGGGACTGACCTTTGTGTAAATGTATTGAGCATAAAAAGGTGGTGATTACAGTCTTCAGTCCAGTGAAATTCTAAGAGAAATAAGTTTTAAGCTATCTGTTGGAGAAATTACACAGATAATCTTTCGAACTTTTAGACGTATGGGTATGTCTCAATACTAGAAGTGCAAAGTTTCTGGCAGAAAGTCAGCTCTAGCATGGTGTCAATCTGTGCGTCAGCACATGTCTTGAGGACGAAATTCTTCTGTCTTAAATTTAGTGTTCTTAAGATTCTGCTCCGGGACCTTGGTTGCCACCTCAGTCTGTAAATCTTGGAGTTTTCAGTAAGCATAACCTAAGTAGCACCTACTGCAAAGCATTTGCCTTCCCTCAATGTTTCAGTCCCACACCCTTCTTCCTGTACAGGTAATAATTAGTAACGTGTAACACTTCAGTCACTTATCGTTGCCAGAACTGGTGGGATGATTTCTTGCATTCCTTTTAGACAGACTTTCCTGTTTGTCTTGTTGCCCACGCTTTAGTAGTGAAATAGGAGTAATTTTAGAATTCGGTTTTCTTGACACTTACTGGTTGGGACGTGCTGCATTTGACTTAAACTACTTCTTCCGCTTTCACTGTTAGTTGTGATGTGCTTTGTTTGGACAGAGATAAGCTGTCCTGCTATGTGGTGAGTTTCCAATAGGAGCGTTGCCCAGCGATCCTCGAATCCTAAGCCTTGTTTTACGATATATATTTTCACCTTACATTTTGATCTTTTGTCCCACCCTTTGAACTGTATTTGTCCAACTCCAGTAGTATTATTTCAGGATCCTTGAGGCTTTTTCATGCAGTGCCAGCTCATTAGTTCCAGTGTGTTGGGGAGGAATCACAAGCTATTTCATTCATTCACTTGCAGTGCAGGTTTTCAGTGAGCAACATTTCAGTAAGCATCGCCCTTCTGTCCTTGTGTACCTGATCGGATTTTCTTCTCAGACTTTTCACTACAGAGTTACCGAGTACAGCAGTTCACGTTCTTAGTATCTAGGAAAAGCTGCCGGTGGCATCTACTTGTTTCAACAAGGCACTCTGTAGGTGTACGTAATCCATAGTTTCTGTTCAGTCTGCTGAAACAAATTCTGTAGTATTGTCTCCAAGTGCCTCGTAATGATGTGATAAGCAGAGAGGTTAGATCACTCTTAATGTGTTATGCTTGTCAATTTGACACTCTTGCCTCCACTGCCATCTAGTTTCTTAATTGTTTCCACAACAGGAATGATTTCTGAATGTGTTTGTCCAAAACATGTTTTCTGGAATGCTGTAAAGCTTTTGCTCTGTCCCCGTGGGTGCCAGACTAAATTCACAATTCACGCTTATTCTTTCTTCTAGATGGTAGAAAATACA
Source organism: Struthio camelus (assembly GCF_040807025.1). Classification (NCBI taxonomy): domain Eukaryota; kingdom Metazoa; phylum Chordata; class Aves; order Struthioniformes; family Struthionidae; genus Struthio; species Struthio camelus. The sequence goes on from NC_090950.1 coordinate 18,542,885, forward strand.
GCACAACAAAGGCAAATCTTAGCAGTTGTTCCTCCTCATTTCAAATGCCTGATACAGACACATACTTAAACCAGAAGGAAACGGAGCAGCTTCAAAAACAAGCTTTTAACAAGCTCAGGGATTGTTTGGCAAATGCTTCGTATACAAGTCTAGTTGATCAGCTCCCCTTTTTCAGTGGTAGAGATTAGTCAGATGTTGAACGCGGAATCTGCTCAAAAATCAGAGGGTCATAGGCTTAAGGCCTTGGGAAGTACAGGTTCACATCTGTTTTGCCCAATTTGTTCCAGGCTCTCTAGTCCACCCACACAGCCTGGAAAGAATAACTAGATGCGCAGAACATAGTGCACAACATCTACCCTCTCTTCCAAAAATCAGGAACAGCACCTAAGGCCTTCAGAATTCTTTTTAGTGGTGTGGGTTTGCCACCCCACGCAAGCTTTTCTGTGTATGTCACTGGTTTTAAAAAAAAAAAAAAAAAAAAAAAAAAAAAGAAAAACCTACAGTATGAAGTACACTACAGTGCTAAAGGTGATTTCAGAAAATGTTGCTTTAAGCGCTGATGTGTGCAGTGCTTCAGGTTTTTAAAAAAAGTGTTGAAACACTTTATGTGTATTTATATATTTTTAACTGTACTAATGAATGCAGTTTTGGTCAGTATTGCAATTGCTTTGAAGTACATGTTCCTATTCTTAAATCTCAGGTGAACACTTAAATGAAAATGTTAAGTACTTAAGTACTGACAAATAATGTAAGCTCTTTGTTTTGCCTGGCACTGAATTAGTTATGCCTAACACACTATTTCAAATTTTATTTGTAATGTGCACACTAACAACAAATGATCACTAGTTTCTTTAATTCTTCCCACTCACTGCAATGTCTCACAGAATGTCCTCCTTGATATGATCCTTTGGAAGGTTGTGTTCAATCGAGACAAACAAGGAGAATATCGCCTCACCATACCCCAGCCGCCTCAGGTTGGAGACTAGTATTTTGCTGTCTTCATTTGAGTGCATGCAAATTAATTCAATTTTGTGTCTTTTTACGATCTAAAAAAGTATCTTTTGTCTTAAGCTTAAAACTGTTTAAATTGGATTTCTGTAACTTGAATATTAAAAGGAATGGCTTTTAGTTTTGTATTTCTCTCCTTGTTAACACCTGTATGCTAAAGAATTTAGCTCTGTATGCAAGAACTAAGAAACAAACCTGGAAGTGCTTTTGAGACTTTTCCCGCTTTATCCGCAGTTTGCATATTAGCAAATTTCATTTGCATTTTAGCAGCACATTAGCATAATAGGACCAGAGATGTCTTGATTTACTTGGAAGCAGAGTTGCTAACTCTGGGTCTAATCCAGTCCTTGAGTAAATGAACTTGATTTAGGTTTCTAGAGCATTATCTGCAAGAGCAGTAACTTCTAGCACATACAAATGAAACGAAACAAAAAGGCAAATGAGGGTACGTTATTACTAATTCGAGTGGTTTAAGAGACTCCAAACTTTAGCTTCTCTTCAGGTGATCATGAATCTTAGTCTGATCTGCCCCTCTATCATTAATATATGAAGGAAGTCTCTATGAATCCCATAGAAGTTAGGCTTTTTTAAAGCCTTTTGGCTTATTACTTTTAGCTGGTTGTATACTTGCTCTTTCTAAGAACTACGATGCTTTGTTTTTCAGCAGTAAATTTTATTAAATGTATTCACTTCAGAGTTGCACTTGCCCTTTTGAGGCTGTTCAAGAACAAATTGCTTTGTATTCACTGAAGAACAAACTTGTGGATAAGGCTCATGTGCGGTTCTGTTCACCCGTATATAGACATTCAGAGCATGAATAAACCTGTGTATCTTCATCAGAACGTCAGCCATGCAAAATACAGGTGCTTTCTGAGAAATGAGAGGAATCCAATACTTTGAGAATAGTGGGTGGTACTTCTCTTCTCTAGGTAGCTAAGTTGCATGTATTTAGGATTGGGAGAAGAGAAGTAGAAGGTTTTAGTTCAGTGCTTTGTGTCTCTTTTAGTAACTGTCTATCCTACCTGCCTGTAGGACTTATTTCCTGTAGTGGAATGCAGTTAGAATTCTCACGGTGGTTAAATTCTCGTGGTTGGTTGGATGCCTTCAGCTAAACAATTCATTGTGAACAAATTCATTCATTCATTGAGAATCTCTGGGAATTTGGGAATTTTGCTGCTTTTTCTAGACCAGGTTCTTTCTCTTCAATAGCAGCGCTGTTTAATGGTACCTGTTAATACTTCTACTTACTTAAAACTATTTATTAAAATATAAATGAAATTTGTTGGTGATCCTTTATGTTACTGTAATGCAGAATACTTTTGTTTTTAGTGTTTTTTAACGTTGTTGCTACCATAGTATAGAAGAGATATGACCATACAGAAAAACTTCTGTGCGGTGCTTTCTAAATCTAACATGATAATGACGCAGTAAATTAGAAACTAAAATAGTGGATTTTGTTCTAGTGACTTACTCTGTGGTTTGTTGTATTAACTAATTCTGCTTCGGTAATCAGTTTTTAAATTTGTTTCCTTCTACAGGAGGCTGTGGATCGCTGGGGAGTTTGTTTCCTTTCTTCGCTGTTCGGTTGTAGAGAGAAGACACCAAAAGCCAAGTATATGCATCTAGCTCAGGAACTGCTGGTTGACCCAGAATGGCCACCGAAACCCAGAACAACAACAGAAGCTAAAGCACCATCTCAAGAAAATGGCTCATATCAAATCATCACAGTCACGTAACAGTGGATCTTGGTCGCATGCATCTTTAGTAGAGTTCAGAAGAATGTAATTTTCAGGCTTTATTTAAAATTACAGTATACTAAATGTCAAATTCTGATACAGATACTTCCAACTGTTTTTGTCTCTCTGAATACAGAGTTCAGAGCCAGACATATTATGGCTGTACGTTTTTAAAATGTAGGTTAGCTTAGGCAGAACAAAACTGGTCATCTTTTCTTCCACCTCCTTCTAACTTAAAAGTATCACTACTCCAAAATGAGATGTATTTGAAGTTTTAAACTGCAGGGCAGTTAAACAGGTTCACCTGATTTGCCTGGAATATCTTAATCATTGTTCTGGCCTGTTTACCAGGGCACATATTAATGTAAGCTCTATGATGTAGTGCTTTCATGGTAGTACTAGAGGCACATAATGACTTTTCATGTTGGTTTTTTTGACTGTTTTCTTGTGTGCGTGGTGGGTTTTTTTTTCTTTTTTTTTAATTTTCACTGTTGAAAAGCTTTGTGCCTCAGAATGGTTCTAAAGTTTTGATGAGTGTACCTTTTTTTTTTTTGTTTGTCCCTACTAGTAAGGAGTGTTTCTAGGTATAAAAGTTTGAGTTTTAAATTTAGTTCCTTAGTCTGCCACAGCAGGAATTGGGAACACTATAGAAACAATATGCTCTGTCCCTAAGCAGAAAATGCGTTCTTCTCAAGTGGGTTCTTAGCATCTCTTCTAGCTAACCCTGAAAAAGTGAAGACAAACTCCAGTAAAGGAAGCATTAGACTACACCTTAATGTTTTTGGAGAAGAAAGGCTGGAGAGCCTAGCATTTTCTTCTCCATCTCACTTTTATTATATTTAACTAGACATATCTCCACAGACCTTACTTTTTTTCAACAGAAGGACCAGGTTTTATTTTCAGATCTTAAGAGAATTGTATTATATGCCTTGAATTAGTAAGGCCAAAGTTACTGCTGCAAGGAGAGGGTGGGGGAAAATATGTTCGCAAGCCCACACTTGGGACTTTTGCATGATAAAGAACGCATGCATTTCAATGAGTCTGCCAATATCTTAAGCTCTATATGTAGCTGTATGAAGCAAAATTAAGAGAAAATAGATGAGGAGCTAAAAATAAACTAAGGCTTATCTGTTTTTTTTTTTTTTTTTAAACTTACATCACCAGCAATGCTGCTTCAGTGCTTAGGGTAGCAATGCACGACTTTGCCATTAGGTGGTATCAAAGAAAAACCAAGATCTCCAGAAAAAAGCTCAACAAAGACGTAGGGGCAGGCGTCGTCTTCACAAGCAGAGCTTAAAGAAAAAGGTTTTTTAGTCAATGGGAAAAAAAACGTCCAGCTACTTATCTTCAAACCATCTCCCTCTTGCTGAACTTCCGAAAGACTTTGTCTTTAGGCAGTTAGCAAAAATATTGGCTTTTGATCTGTCTTTTTTTAACGAGGTGAAACTGATTTGTACACCTCTAAACTTTGAGAAGTGGAACTAAGATCCAGAGCTGACCTTTAGAGAACTCGTATAAAGAGTGGAGGGAGGGCCCCAAACTGGCTTGAGATTTTTGATGTGTGTGTATTCCGATGATAGAATTTGAAATGATGGGCTCTTTTCGTTTGTTTTTATTTTTCAAATTCCTTTGGAGACTATTCCATTCCAGAATTGTTTTAGTGAGTGAAATTTTTCCAGGTCAGGCCTAATTTCCTTGTGCTTTTCTGTAAGGCAGTGTGTGGCAGTATCCCCCACTGTTCATTTTAGGATTTTTGCAGTGTTGAACTTACTGTGCCAATGGTGAATTTAAAAGTGGTGCTAAATGGTTTGGAAGATGTTTTTCTAGAACTTGAGGGTTAGTAGATAATAACATTTGCTCCTCAGAAATAGTATGCTTATGGTAGACTATCCTCCAGTCCAGCTGTCAGCTCTTTTCCTGATTTTTTTTTTTTTAAACTCTTTTTTTGGGGTGGGAGGGGATGGAGCGGAGGAAGGAAGAAAGTTATGTTACTAGCAGTCATTCAGCAGAGCAGTGTAAAAGTCTACTTAACCTGCTTTCTTCTGGTCATGAATATCAGTTGAAACTGGTAGCTTTTAAAGGATCTAAAATTGTGGACTAGGTTGAATTTGCTAATCATGAACTTGAGTCAGTTGGCTAATTTCTACCAATGTTGATTTCATACAGCTTTGTAGCATGGAATAACTGATGAAGAATAATTCTTAGATGAGTAAGTAGTATTCCAAAATCTAAAGAAAAATTATATTGAAAAATGTTGTGAAGCTATGCATCTTGGACCTAGGAGCTGTGACTTATCCTTAAACAAATAAGCTTTGTTTTCCATTTCATTGATCATTTTAGCTTGTTGGTTGCATCAGAAGTGAAAGGAAAAAATGTTTGCCTTTTTCTCTTATGTGCTTTTGCTTGGTACTTTCTCGCTAAACTGCTAATTTCTCTCTGCATATTTGGGTTCTGAAGCTAGTCTTTCAATCATATTATTCTACTATATTGGATTCATCTAGAAAGTGAGGAGGAAACCACTTATTAAGGTGGACTTTCAGAGAACACTTTATGGAATTTTTCTTACTAAAACTGAAATAGCCCAGTGTCTCCATTTGTTGAAATTGATGATTAATGGGGCTAATCACTAATTAGGGTCACAAGCATATTAATTTCCTCAAGATATGCGTTCAGAATTAGTAAATGTTTCTGAAGCTGCATGTGTGAGCTCTGGCCTATTTGCTTTCCACATATAGTTAGGAATAATAAATCAGCCTTTCAGAAAGAGAATTTTTCTTTTGTTCAGCCACAAAGTAAGCATTTTAATCTCCTGCAGTTATTGAGAATTATGCCTTTTTACCCAAGAGCCGAGTTTCTAATTTTGAGCAATTTATTTTTCAGGCTTTCAGAAATACAGCAAACTAGATCTGAACTAGTGTATTCAGTTTATGCTTTGAAGTAAGACGAAATTCAGTTTGTAGTGAAAAATCTTTGATGTTTATCTTGGAAGTCTAAATTCAGGTGAACAGACCAATTTAGTGAGTTCCACTAGATACTTGGTAGACACTTTCTTCCTGCTGTATATTTTGGCCTTACATTGAGGATTTTGATTTATTATTAAATTATTTGTGTATGCAGACTTTAAATTTATAATCTGTACGTATTTTACTTTGATATATTAGAATTTGTAAATATTACTGATTTTTAAATATTATTTATGCACATACTTAAAGGACTGGTCAACCCAGAAAAAAATGCTAAATAATAAATGTTACTTCTAAAAATAAATTGCAGGATCATTAAATTGTCTATCCCTCAGGGTTATTTTAAAAATTTTTTTCTTCCCTTTGGATTTAATTAGCAGTAACTGTAGTTTCATGTGCTATAAAACTAAATCCACTGTTTAAAAAAAAAAAAAAAACCCTGCAAATAATGCTTGAGCAGAAATGAATAAAACACCCAAAAAACTGTCCATATTCATTGTAACTTTAAATTGGAAACTTCTGCTGTTGCACTTTAAAGGAGAGAAAAAAAAAAAAAGGAAAAAAGAAAAAAAAAAGTTAGGTTTTTAATTCTATTTATTTTTCTTCATGAAGATTGTGCTGAACAGTCATCCCAAACTGGGTAAATGATCCTGTGCTGTATAGGTATATACAGTGTCGTACCAAGCAGACGTGGAGTCCTTTTTTTATGCTGCAAGTTTTTAACGCTTATGTTGGTCATCACAAAATGCAAGAGTTGAAGTTCTGTAGGATTTCTCCCCTGAAATTCTGGACTGTAAACTTAGGTTTTGTATGTTTAAGGGAAAGCTTGTGGGGTTTTGACAATTTTTAAAGTCTTGAATATGTTGATTTTATACAGTAAAGCTTCAAGTTTTTACAGCTATTTTCAACAAACTGCAGCTTGTTTGATAATTATGTGAACCCGAAACTACTCACTTTGTGAATTCCTCAATCCTAACAGATTAAAAGGCATTACAGTGCTCTCTAGAAGCTCAACTTCCTTTTTATTTTTAAATTCAAAATGATAATACATCTTTATTTAAAACATGCATTGCTGCTCTAGAATGGTACCCTGTTGTCAAAAGGCATACGTAAATAACTGTACAATAGAATTGTAAATAGTCTTGTAAATCATTTTTGTGACTGAAGCTCTTTGAAATAAAATTAAAATGAACAGATTCTATTTTAACTGTTTTCATTAGTTTCATGAAATTGTTTTTAAACACTCTTCATGCAATTAGATCTGATCCAAAGCTCACTGAAGAATGTAAACTTACTGTGACTGATGTCACGGGTGTCTTGTTCGGTCCCTATTTTTGAAGGTGGAGGCAGAGAAGCATGCGTGCAGTGTGTGTTTGCAATGCGTATGCAGCACCGCTATTCTGGAATAGTGTAAGAGTGGCCTTACTTTCGCCTGGTGGTTAATGAAAGCCATTTTAAAGCCCCAGCCTTTACCTTGGATAGAGACTTGTTTCCGGCTTTTGTTATCCAGATATTCCTTTTCTCCGATGTGTGGGAAGCAGCCTTGAAGAGAGTCTCCTATGGGAATGCTCCTGGTTGAGAGCTGTTGCTGTTGTCACAGTCATCTTTAGAGAAACTGCACAGAAATGAAGACAGCTTTTCCATCCTGCAACTCGGCTTCTCTTTAAATATTTCTTGTTAGAGCGCATTGTTTTAAACTTGAAGACAAGGTGTTTGAAATGCCTGGTAAACAAACGTCTTCATTACAGAAACTTGGAGTCTTTCAATTTCAAGCTAATAAAGTTTGATAAAGTTTTTTCTCTCTTCAGGATCTTCTGGACTTTAGGTTTTGTTGATCTGTGACTACAGAAGACTTGGAGGAAAGTCAGGAAGCCAAACGTATCAAGTTTGGATCGCTTAGCCAAAGCGTTAAGTAGAAAACCATTCATTCCTTAATCAAGTTGTTTTGAAGTCAGAGCAGCCTTGTGAAGGTACATATCACTCAAGCGTTTAAAATAGATGTATCCCTTCCTACGAAATCTAATGCCTCTGTGTAGCAAACTGCTGTATAACTTAGTGTCCAACAACAAATTTGAATTTCTTTCTAATTGAAATTTGTGCTGAAAGAGATAAGTCTGTCTCTAACCAACCAGATTTGTATTGGGCTGGTTGGTGCACATGCTCCAGTGCCACCGTCAGAAGCTACAAGTGTCCTTTGTGCCATTGCGAGTATGACTTGAATTTTTCTCCTGTTTTGTGAGTGGTGTCTCAAATTCTGTTTGATAGAGTTGCATACAACCTATGGAAACTGGTTCCTTCCGGAAGTGAAAGGGAGGCAAAATCTGCTGTAACGTGTTCTTTGGCCTTTGGAAAGTAGTTATGTACATATGAGTAAAGTAGTGTTATCTAGAGGATGCGTTTTGCTGTTTTTCTTCCTATTTAAAGTGCAGAATCATCGTGAAGCCTGTTTGCCTGCTGTGTTCCTAATAAGTTCCTCTAAAAAGCAGATAAGCTTCTAAGGTGTCAGTTTACATAGTGTGAAACAGGAGTGGAAAAGCAGATAAATGCTCGTCGCTGCCTGTTTGTGGGCTAGCCCAGATCTGGTACTGTAGTTGCTGTTGCTACTGGGATACCTGAGCAAGCCAAGGTTGGGACCTCCTGAGCTACACAGGAATAGCTCACATTTTTCTTGATTTGTGTTTTTAAATGCTTTCAAGTCGTCCGTAAATTCCTAGATTCTCCGATGGATTCCTGTCTGACATGGAAAAGTCATTTGGGAATGTGAAGTCTCAACGTGTTGTTTTTTTGTTGACTTACCGTCTCATTCAAAGAATTCTAAGCCAAATTCTGGAATTCAAAAGCCCAGTGAGAGCTTGCTTCAGAGCGTCCATGTTGTCACTTGTTACTGCTAGTCCTTTAATTACCTAGGAAGGGATGCTGATTTTTACCAGCTTTCAGTTCTCTGAACCTAACCTAGAATTGGGGGAGTGGGTGCAGGAGGCAAGGGAGAGGGTTTGGGTTTTTTATTTGTTTTTGTTTAATGTAATACTGGCTTCTACTTTTTTTGGCACAGCAGCTGTGTTTGATCTTTGGCAGTATACTCTTGCCAGCAGTTCAGGCATTTGAGAAATTCACCTGAGCCTGGCTTACTCCTTTTTAAATGATCAATTTTCTACCCATTTATCTTATGTTGATTTGGGAGAAGTTCATCTTTGCTGCTGGAAAGAGGTATGTTGGGATGGAGTCCTCGCTCTCCCTCAGTGTTCTCAGTACTGAAGACTGAAACAAGCAGTTTTAACTGTTCCAGTTTTGTCTACAGCAGTCCAAGTTGCTGCTGCTGCTACTGATCAGCCAATCCCTTGACTTCCAGGGTTCTAATTTCTAATACACTTGGATTTTTTGATTTCATTAAGGACAGATTCATAAACTGTGAAGGATTTCTGTTTGACTTAGTCAAATTTTAAGTATTGACCTTATAGCTACAATAGATAGTTCAGTGGTTGCTTTCCTGTTCCTTTTTTGTTTCTGAATATATACAACTTTTGGACTGAGTGGTACATTTCATACAGATCTAAGGATTTCACGTCCTTTATTGGTACAGCTTTCTAGCTAACATCATAGCATTTTATTCCTCTTATTTCATTTCATGTTATTTTTAATACCTCTGACAATTTAGTGTTGTGTTAAGCTGCTGAAGTGAGACGTTGTTTGTTATCAGAGGCTCGCTGCTGTCCTTTGCTGAATTAGCTCTTGTGTGTTCTTTCGGGCTACATCAAAAAGCCTGTTCCTTCTTGTGTATTCTTGAGCTTTTCCAAGAAGAGAGAGCTTGCAAATGCTGAGAGATGGTTTAACATAATTGTGCTATTTTGTATTTCGCCACTTAAAATATTACAGGAGTGGTAGGACGCTTTCTTTACCTCCATTATCAATTTTTGCATAATACTACTTTTATCCCTTCCTATTTAAACTTTTTCCCTATCCTGTAGCTTCTATCAAAACAATAAGAACAATGCTCTGAGACTTTAAAATTTAGAAGTTAAATATATAGATAAGCAATAAAACAATAACAATAAAAAATGTTGTGGATGCAGGACCTTTTTTGTGATGATTTTTTTTGGTAAGACTCCCTCTGTGTAACTAAGCATAATGTTTTTATTTTCAAATAAATATATGCCTTGTGACTATCTAATAGCGATCTTGTGACTTGTATATGCTCTTATTTTAGTTGACTAGTATAAGTATAAATAAGTACTGCTTAAGTTACAGAAGAGCCTTACCTGCACTTCTCAGTGTAAGCTGAGAACCTTAGAAATGCTTCATTCAATGGTAAATAGAGATTTTGAAGTTTGCTTTCAAGGTAAACAATTTCTTACATGTTTGTGATTTCTTTGATACGTTCACACAATTTTGTCTACAGCTGCTACGTTATTAAATACCTGTAATCAAACGCAGACTCTCTTATCTCTTGTAACAGCTAATATTTCTGGTGTTTCAACAAGGATGTTGGTGTTTTTGTCAGTGATGATCAAGCTTTTCCTCCAGTTGGATGCATCTGTTTGTCCTGAGAAATGTGACTGCTCTTTGAAAAACGGAATTCGTTGCTCTGGTCCCCATGTAAAAGACCTGGAATCATTAAGTCTGCCTTGCAACGTGACAGAGATTCACATAACGAACGCTAACGTAACGTACTTGCAAGATGTGTTTTCTGGGATGTTGGAGCTACAGCATCTCATCTTAACTTCAAACAGTATCTCTTTGATTTCACCAATGGCTTTTAAAGGCTTGAGAAGGCTGAAAGCCCTCAAACTGCTAGATAATAAGCTGGTTGAGCTTCCTGCAGGAGTGTTTGATGACATGGTATTCCTTCAGCAATTGATCATAGAAAATAACAAGTTGAAATGCATAGGAGAGAATCTGTTTGACAGACTAGTCCGTTTGGAGGAGCTTTTTTTGAACAAAAACCAACTAACAGCGCTTCCTAGCGGCGTACTGAAGAAACTTGCCAAACTCAAAGTACTGAACTTGTCGAGGAACTCTTTGGCAGCACTGCCTGGAACTATATTTAGTGCATTGACCAGACTTCAGAAACTGATGCTGTATTTTAACCAGCTCTCTTCAATAGAGTCTGGTTTGTTTGATAGCCTGAAGGAGCTACTAGAACTCTTCCTGCATTGCAATAACATCCAGTCCATTGCCCCTGATGCATTTCACTGTCTTCGTAAACTAAAAATCCTGACGCTCTCCAGGAACAAGCTTGAGCTTTTGCCTGCTGGGCTTTTTCTGCACTTGCATAACCTGTCTAAATTGACTTTGTACAGGAATCCGCTGAAGTCTCTTCCGGAAGTATTGTTTGGAGAAATGAGGAATCTTGGTAGCCTGTGGCTGTATCACACACAGCTCTCGACTATACCAGATTTTGTGTTCAGTAACTTGACAAATTTAGAGCTTCTTGTGCTGAGTTTCAATCCAGAACTTAGTGTTCTCCCTAGGAATGTTTTCAGTGGTCTGAATGAACTGCGGGGCCTGTCTCTGCATACAAGTAATATTTCCAGTCTGCCAGAGGGCATCTTCCTGAGCCTTCAGAAGCTGCAGAACGTTTCCGTTTTTGATTCGAGGCTTGAGTTTCTTCCTAGTAACCTCTTCCATAATCTCAAGCACCTTCAGAAAGTTTACCTCAATAGTACTAAGCTACGGTCTCTTCCTGGAGAATTTTTTACCACTTTACCTGAGCTACAAGAAGTCTTCCTTGATAACAACCCTTGGAAATGTGATTGCCAAATCCTTGGCTTCCGTGAATGGCTCCAAAAGAGCACTGATATAGTAAAAAAAGTACAATCTCTAATGTGTGACAGCCCACTGGCACTGAGGAATATTCCTCTTGTGGCTCTAACAGATCATCACCTGAGCTGCCTGCCAACTACCGCCACTACATACCAGACACTCAGAAGCTCAGCTCATTTCCAAATTTCAACTTCCCTGGTGACAGAACAGCTGAAATCCACTTTGACCCCCATAACAGCAGTGCCCAGCATAGATATTAATGCACCTACATCGATGCCTCTTGCAACTCTAGGTTTTACTTATTCACGCGTTCAGGATGTTGGACGGTCTCATTTCTCGGGTGTTCCAACTCAAACTTCTCCCAGCATCATAGTAGAAACCAACAGTGTAAAAGGAACAGATTTAACTACTTTTGCCTGGTGGGAGGAGTTGCCAGCCCGCATGAGTGCCGAGTCATATTTTAATACTAGGGTTGCCTATTGTCAGTTCTTCTTGTGTCTACATAGTTTGATTTTAGCGGTCCAAATGGCAACCATTGTGATCACTCTATATGTGATGTGTAAAACTAGGCAGTTCTTACACTCTGAGGATATTCCTGCTCAGCCTGTTGTTCTGATAAAAATTCTAAAAGAAGTAAAGAATATCAGCTAAGGAAGTGATTAGAAACATTGTTTTGGATGCAGTTCTTGCATTTGAGCAGTTCCTGCTTAATTCAGATATGGATTATGAATCTTACAGAGCAAGAGCCATAAGTGCCTTGTCTTCACAGCATATTGAAAATGTGCTTTTATGTAGCTTACAGTGTTTGCCAAAAGTGATTGTAATCACTGTATATTGTTGCAGTATACAGCGCAAGGGAGCGGGAGACTGGAAGGAAATCTGTGGCCGCCTCTCCATGCGGCTGAGGCCTGTGGCTCAGTGCAGGTGTGTTCCTGGCGAATGCTGTATATAAAGCCCTGCTTGCTGTTGTGCTCAGGCTGCTGAGACCCGTGTGCTGTTTGGAAGAAGAAGTGGCAGCCGAGTAGGGAAGCACACACAGGGAACACTGGTGGGTTTTAACCGTTGTTTAAAGGTTACCCATAGTACTGTGCATGCATTCCAGGGCATGGGAGGAAGAAGGTGATATCAACCATATCCGATGAAAAAGCTACTTAGAGTCAATAGCAGCTTCCTCTGGCTTAACCAGCGAAAGCTAGTTAAGATGCTGAGATAAAAAGTATAATCTTGATGCGTTTTTTTCCCCAAAGCTTTGTAACATTACTACAAATCTGAATTTCAAGTAAATGTTCTTTTGTCTTTAAATTTTTGAGCAGTGGTCTGCCAAGCAGGGTGTTTCTTGGTGCATGTTGCAGTGAGTCGTGAAACTGGAGTGCCAGGCACGTACCCAGGCCTGAAGCTCTGCCCCGTGGGAGTGCAGAGCGCAGCTGAGTGCTCCTTCGCAAAGCAGCGCTGGTGGTTTGAGAGCTGGTACTGACAGGGCTGAGGCAGGAAGGGCTGATTTCTCCTGGGCGTGACTAGGAAAAGCTCAGCATGCGGGAAAATGACAAGGAGCCTTATTGAAATGTCACCTCAATTTTTAAGTTGGCAGGGGAACATCAGTATCTCTGTATCAGATTTCAGTTTGCAGTAGCTGTGGGTTTGGCTTTGTGGAAAGGCAGAACTGACCTGTGCTTAGAGTTATCCAAAGCACAGGAATGAGAAGGGCATATTAGTCCTGTAGGACTACTTTGTCCTATTACATATTTTGTATTGTTAACATGCAAAGGCAATTTTAATGGGCAGTACTGTGGGATTTGGTCTTCGTACTGAAATGCTATGAATATTTTGAATGATACGGGTATTGTAGTGTGAAAATAGACTGGGGCAGCTTGTCAGACTTCCTGTGTTTTTTTGATAGCCTTTGGGTTTAACTGTGAATTTTTATCTTAATGTGACCTATTTTGTTCTTACAAGCTCTGCTCTTGCACTCAGAAGGTAGGGCTGGATTAAGGAGCGCTGGGATGTGGTTGCCTTGCTGCTAGGGCATGAAAGCCTATGCTCCAGGAGCCAAGATGGTCTTCCTGAGTGAGGCCTTACCGGCTTTCTAACTACAGAGAGATCTTTTCTGCATGGCTATGAAATGGCACTTTACAAGCCTGAGATGAAAAGAAGTTGCATTTACTGCAAGTTTGTAGCAATAGTTTTATCTCCCTATTGTTTGTTGCTCTAGGCACTGAGAATAAATACTGACTGCTGTGTCTCACAGTACTCTGCTGCTGGACTTGAATTCCATTTCTAGCCTACAGAAAGAGGCAATGTGCTTCTATTATGTTAAATAACTATTGTTTTGCTTATGAGCTTTACCAGAGTTTAGCAAGTCTGGTAATAGAGCCATCTCTAAAGTAGGAAAACTGATTACTACAGTTAGCGAGAAGCAAACTGGAACTCGGTGTGTAAACAAGCACTAGAATACTTATTGTAATCTATTTACATGAAAAAAGCCAAAGGCAACATTCTTGGTAATTCTTCCAGGTTGTTGCATGCTAGCACTTAAAAGTAGGTAATTGGTATAAATTAAGGTTCTTGGGCGAATGTAATGACTGTATAGTGTTCTGCCAACTCTTAATTTTAGACATATTGGTGCCACACAAACATCTACCTACAGCAGGCAGGAAATCAGCATAATCTAGACTCGTGCAAAAGTGGTTTTACAAATTCTGTGCTGGTTTTGCCTTGTGAGGTACTGGAGAAATGCACTCACAGCTGAAGGCACTTTGATACAAACGGTCAGATTTTTAAGAAAAAGCAACAATTATTCCCATATCAGTGTATGACAGACACTCTGCCTGCCTGACCTATGCAAGAGATGTCCTGTGCTGGAAGAACACACTAGAAGAGCAGATGAGCAGAAGCTGCTATCTTCCTGAACCTCCTTTTGGCTGCCCTAGCCCTGCAGGCAGGCCAGCTCTATCTCGGCACTTCCCTGGCTCGTTTTCTGCAGTCCCTGAACTTTGGCACGTGGGGGCTTTGGCATGCAGCTGTGTACAGTCAAGTGCTAAGAGGAGGATGATTCGTCTTTACGTGCTGTCATCGGGCTTTCCCCACTCTAGAGCCAGACAGAGGAAGTGAAGTCAGCAGAGAACAAAAGGCTGGAGCAATAAGGGCTTTAGGTGTTTTACTAACTCTTCCTCTCTCCCCCATGACTGGGATGTCATGTTTTGTGTTGCCTCTGACTCATTGCTTATTGCCCAGCATAGCTCAGCCCTTCTTGGAAAACTCCTCTGGCTTGGGAAATCCAGGGATCTCACTCAGCCTGGAGAAGGGACTGTCTTCCCGGTCAACATGACAGCTCATGTGGCGGGACAGGAGGCAGCAGGGAGTGCTGCTCGGGTAAAGTGCAATTGCATCTTGGATTCTTTCTGTGAGGGAAGCATTGCCTGGCTTGTCAAGTTTGCCCTTCTCACATAAACGTGTGCAAGGTCAAAGGTGGAGCCTGAAGGGCTGAGCCTTGCTGGCTTTTTCAGGGTGTGTTTTTCTTGCAGTCAGCTCCCCTCCGTTGTCTTGGCAAGGTTTTCCCTGGACACTGCAGCCCATGCCTGTGTGAGCTACTATGTTCATCCTTGGCCACTAGGCTGGACTCAGGGTGACCTGTAAGCTGGAAAAGGTTGAAGGTATCCAATCCCTGGCCTATAGGGAAGGCCCTGCTGCTGGGCTTCTCCTGGCCTGGGAAAGGGTGGATGCAAAGCATATTTGTGCTCTGCGTCTCAGGGATCTTAGCTCCACGCCCTTGGCTGCTGTACAGGGTCAGGACGCAGAGCCTTATTTAACAGGCTTGCATGTTAACCAGACCTCAAAGTCCAGGAAATGCCTCTGGGATCATGTCCTTGTTAGGAGCGCTTGGAGCGAGATCCCTAATGTAGCTTATCCAAGGGTCTTCTATGATTCTCTCTGTTCCCTGAAACCCATGTTTCTGTGGCAGCCTCTTCTGGCCTCTCCTTTAGGAAATCCTGGAACTAAGGGAGCTTTGTTGTGAGCAGTTGTGCTGGGGCAGCAGGACTTTGCAGCATGCTTATAGCACGATGTCATTGCAGGTGCTGGTCTGCTTTGCTTGTCAGCACTGAGTGAGCTTAGTTCCTTCCCAACAACCTGAGGAACGCAGCGGCGTTGAGAGGATTAACTTTTGTCTTTGCTCTTCCTTTAACCCTGCTGTACCAGCAGTTTTCTGCCTTTTCTCCTGGCTGCTGTAGTACAGGGTCACGCTGCCTTCCAAGCCAGCAGCACCAGCGTGCTCTGATTATGTCTCCTGGCATCTCTGCTCTTCCCATCTCGCATTTGCTGTGGAAGATCGGTAGCCATTTGAGGGTCTTGATCCTTTGTCACTGCTTGCAGAGGTGAGTGAGCTCATATGTCCTTCTACTAAATGCGGTTTGTTTGGAGGCAGCAACATGGAGAGCTTGTGGTTACAGGCTGATCCCTCATGTGTCCCAGAGCGCTTACCTGTAGGGCAGCCAGGCCTGGTTTGGCTTCTCCCATTCAGCTCTCCAGCACATAGCAGTAAGGTTGGAGTCTACATCTCGGATCCTGCTCCTCCCTGCCACAGTGGTGAAGAGAAGCTGAGTGGTTCACCCCCCTGCGATTGTGCTTGAGGCATCAGCTGAGAAGACACCCAGCCAAAGCTCCATGGTTCAAGAGCATATGCAAAAGCTGGCAGTAAGGCAGGAGCTCTGCGGTTCTCTGGCTGATGTAACTGAGAACTGGCCATGCCTCTCCTTCAGGTCTTGGACCAGAACATCTCTCCTGGGGAAGCTGATTCAGCAGCAGTGATATTGGAGCATGTTATTTCCTAGGGATTACATAATAGCTGGGGAGGAGGTGCTGCCAAAGGCACATAGCCATGGGGCAGGGCTGTTGTGTATAAACTGAACCTGATCATCATGAAGCCTGAAGCTCCTGCTTTTCCCTTTCTCCATCCCAGGGTTGAGGCAAGCTATGGAGGTGAGCTAAGCCTCCATTTTCTTAGCTGAAGTATGGATTCACGTCCTCTTCCCTCCTGGGTTTTCATGGGCAGATGAGCCTTTGCAAAGCCTCTTGAGTGAGCTGTGCTGCGTAAGAGCTGTGCACTGCTCCAGTCCTGGTAATGCTGTTTTATTGGGATGGAGAAGGGGGGCTGCTGCTCTGGTTGTACCCAGAGCCATCTCGCCACCAGGCTTGGCCTCCTCTTGTGCAATCCTGTCTGTTGTGTTTCTCTGATGTGCCAGATCTCCAGCTGTGTCTTTGTTTCTCTGGAGATGAAAAAAGCCCAGGGCAAGGAGCCAGTGACTGCTGGCAGTGGCTCAGCACTTGGCCCCAACTTGCTGTGCAGCCTCCTGCCTTCTTCCCTGGGTGATGGGGAAAAGTGGGTTATGTTCTTCCATGGGGTGTCAGGTGCCCTGGGCCTGGGGCACTCCCTGACTCCTCGTGCTTGTGGCAGGGACAAGTGGGCTTTGATGGTACGTTTTACAAGTCCTGCCTCAGAGAACAGGGAGAAGCTGATCTGGAACAGCTCCCAGACTCTTGACGATCCAGCAAACATCTCCATCCTCCTTGCATGAGCAGCAGAGCCCCCCCACCATCGCCTCCTGCTCCAGCCAGTCCTTCCCTTCCTCCTCACGCTCTCACAGCAGCCACACCACCGTTGGACAAGTTCTTTCCGCTTTGGATTATCTCTCTAGGAGGACTTGGCCAAAGTCCCACATTCCTTCCATGCTAGCACTGCCCTGGGCCCTTGCCAAGCCCCTGCCTTGCTGCTCCTATCGCGTGGGGCTCAGGGCCAGCGCTCTGCTGCGGTCCTACTTGCCGTGTGAACATCAGGGCCCTGCTGGTGTTAGTGTTCCTAGTGCTATTTAGGTGGGGGTTTGTTGATGGCTCTTGTGCTGGTGCTTGGATGGAGAACGGGCTGCTGATGAAGTGTTAGTCTGAGTGCTGGTCACAGCATGGCTTTGCTTCATCACTGCTGTCCCTTCTGCAGGGATCAGGGATACTTCTCTGTTCCCAAAGCTCCTGACTGTTGTTCTCCAAAGCAGTTTTTGTGAATTCCTATCTTTTGCTATGTGACCCATAGAGGATGCCCTGGCTCTGGTGTGGGTTCCTAAAAAGATTAGGAGAGAGTGAGCAGCAGGGAAGGGGCATCTGATGTCTCTCTAACGTGAAGTTGGGTGATGGGGAAGGTCTCAGCACCAGTTTGCAGAGAACCCCTCACACATATGTTATTTCACCTCTCAACCCTGGTGCAAGTCTTACCTGCACCATACCACTGCCCAGCTCAAGCATGGAGATGTCCTGCAGGACTCCAGCTCTGGGCTGGAACACCGAGGGGACCCTCCTTTCTGTCCCTGGCTAGTGGCCCAGCACCAAGTCCTTCTCTTCCCTCTTGAGCGGAGCAAAGTTTGGCTTGATGCATGGGACCAGCTGGTCTCTGCAAACACTTGAGGAGGGGAAGAGACTGTCTCATAGTGTAACAGGCAATTTGCAGGAGTGCAAAATAACTGGGGTGTCTCTGCCCTATGATGCAGAGAGCAATGAGGCCTATAGCGGAAATGTCCTCCTCCAGCTTGCATGCCCTGGCCTTCCCAGGGTGTGAATCTGGCCTGGGAGCTGGAGGTGTGCTGGAGAGCAGAGGACAATAATGAGAGAAATGACTGAGCTATTTCCCTTCCAGCTCCTGCTGTGCCCCATATTGTCCCCCTTCCCCTCTTCCCCCCCCCCCCCCCTCCCAGACCAAAAGCAGCTGGGGGAGGGGGTGGGTTTGTTCCTGCTGGTGTATGAGGTGCTCGAGGTGGGCAGGTTCTCCCATTGGCGTCCAGCTTTCTCCCAGACGGCCTTGCTCAGCGCCTGGCTGACTTCAGTCCCAAGCTCTACCCTGCTCTCGGCGAGGCTGGACCAGGGCTTGTCCTAACTCCTGCTCTGCATTCGTCTCTGGGATGGCAGGTAGGAAATCGCACATGGGGTTTGGAGCAGGGATGAGAGGCTTGTCTGGATCCTCTGGCTGGTTCACAGGGAGCCCTGGCAGAGTATCACTGTGTCCCTCTTCTCTACAGCCAGATGTACTCATCCACAGTGGCCTGGCCTGATCGCCATTGGGGTCGTCAAGGCCAGGGAAGTGAGGTGCCCACGATGCATGTCCTAGGGCTGTTGTCCCTCTCCTACCTGTGTGCGAGCTGCAGGGCATCCCTGCGAACCCTGGGTTGCCCTCAGGGAAGCAAGACAAAGCCTGCTGTGCATGGGACAAGCTATGGGCAGCTCATAGCACCCCTGGGGGGATGCGTTGCCCATTTGAGCACTGCAAGCGCTCGGGGCTATTGAGGCTGTCATCATGCTTGGCCCTCCAGTGGGGCATAGCGGCAGGGCTTGCACTCGCCAGCCTGGCCGTGGGACTGGCAGATCCAGCTGCTGTCCCTGTGCAGCAGCACTGTACGGGTGAGTGCTCTCGGCTGTTTGGCAGATGAGTAATGCTCTCTTCAGGCCAAGCCCACAAGCTGCTAATTTTAGCAATTACTTGGATTTTTCCAAGCAGTCATGAATCTCTTGGTGATTCAGAGCAGCCATGCTTGAAGCCCCAGCCGTGTGAATGTGCTGGAAACCTGCCAGCATGGAGGGATGCAGGGACCGTTCTTCCACCCAGCAGCGAGGCAGACCTCCACAGGAGGGGGTGATGCTCCAGTGTTCGGGCTCAGAGTGGGGGGGCTGCAAGGAGACTGGGGCATTTCAGGCTGCTTAGGATGAGATCTGGTATGAGTCCTTTTGGATCAGCTTGAGCGGATGGTCCCTGACTGTGCTGAAACCACGCTGCTGTGAGCAAGGGCTGTGGGAGGAGATGGGCCTGGGAGCTGGCAGAGCTGTGGCATTGTGGGGTGAGCTCAGCATGGGTGAGCACCGGGGCTTGTGCAACAGGTCACAGGATGGACAGCAGCCCCAGTGGGGCTGGGAGCCCAGGTTGCATTAAAACCACGTGGCCTGGTGTGTGCGGGCCAGGGTTGCCTGCTTGCTGGACCTCCCAGGAGTCAAGGACCCCAGGCAGGGTGATGTGGGGCAGGTTCAAAGCGCAAGGGGTGAAGTTAGCTGGGGGCCGCTTGTCACAAGATCCCAGCTGATATCACCCCACGAGGGCTCAGCAACGCTTTGCCAAACAGCTGTAGAAACCCCTGGGGGCTCCTGGGGCAATGCCACCTCCTCTGGCCAGAGCTGTGCTTGCCAGCAGCAACACTGCTGTGGGAAGTGCCACATACTGCTGCTTTTTCCTGCAGAGCTGTGTTCAGCTACAGCCTTCAGTGAGAAATTGGAAAACCGTTTAAGCTTGAAGACGACTTTGCAGCGGGCTGGAGGTGCTGCCTTCGGCACTAGCCAGGATATCCACATCCCCTCCCTGCGGTACCTGGGACAGGGCAGGTTATTCTGGCAGTGCAAAACCTGGATTTTGAGGTAACTCTGAGCTCAGCATCTCCATGCCAGAGAGCAGAGGCAGCTGAGGAGGGGCAGGGGTCTTCAGAGGAAGAAGTGACAGCCCCTAGCCCTGTGCTGATGCTGTGCAACCAGTTTCCCCTGGGGGATGCTATTTCTGTCTCGCGCTGTCTCTGTGGCCTGGGAGGTGCCGCTCCTCGGCTCACCAGCCAGCGTGGCAGGGCTGGCAGTGCAGGGACATGCAGCTAGGACCCGAGGTTTTGCTGCTGGCTCTGTCTCAAGGACTGCTGGAGCAGGGCACTGAGCTGTGCGTGTCCTGTGAGGGATGGCAATGACATGGAGTCCAGCCCTTAGGGTTGGACTTAGTGGACCCTTAGTCACTGCCCTTAGGGTTAGTAACCCCCCCCCCCCCAATCCTCCCGGCCACGGAGATGTAGGGCTCAGCAGGGGTTCCCCACCCCTGAGCTCTGGCTGGGGGGGTTCAGCCCTTCTCCGCGCAGTCCAGCTGGGTGTGGGGAAGATCCCCACGGGCGTTGCTGGACCCTGACGCTTGGCTGTGATGCGAGGTGTGCTTAGCTCTATCCAGCATCGTGCAAGCTCAGAGTTGCACGCAGCGGCCTGCCTTCGGAAAGCGCTTATCTCATCCCAAACCATATCCACATGCTGTCTCTGGGAGCTGCCTTCCCCTCCAGATGTGCTGAGCATGGCCCCCCCCGCCCCCGTTCTGCGAGCAGCTGTTCCTCCTCCCTGGCCCACCCTGTGGTCACCTCTGCTCTGTGTAAGCTGGGGCATGTTCCTATGCCCCGAGGTGTGTTTCTCTAGCTCTTAGGGAGGTTGATGTGTCCTAGCAGCCCTCGAGTCCCCAGATGAGGTTTAACCAGCTGCTGCTGCTGGCTCCGAAGGTGTCAGGGCAGAGGCAAAGCCTGTGCCCCAGGGAGCGAGGCTGGGGAGCACTGCAGCGTTTTGTGTCCGGTGACGCGATGCCCCTGGGGAAGCGCTGCAGGATAGGGGAGCAGGGAGGAGATGCACCTTTTGAGCAGTGCCTTTAGGCTGCTGTTGTGGCTCCTCACTGCCTGGGTCATGGCAGGTCCCAGCTGCACAGAGCCCAGCTGGTACTGGCCTTGGAGGAAAGAGCCAGGTTCCCTGGCAGGCTGGGACCCATGTTGGTGGTTTGCTCCCCTTGGGTGCTGGAGTCCTAAAATCTCCAGCCACCCCTGCTGCTCAGCTCTGCAGCACGCTTGCAACCCCTGTTGCTCAGACTCTGGGCTGGGTGGGAAGGGGCCTGGGGCTATGGGAGCCCCAGGGACAGGCTGGAAAGCTCCATTTCTTCCCCAGTCCCTAAGGACTGCCCTCACTCCCTACCCACCCGCACCCATCCTGCGCTGTCGGTGCAGAGCTGTGGGCGAGCTGCTCTCCAGGCAGCCCTCGGTCTCCTGCAGCCCTGGGAGCCTGGTGCTCCCAGGAAGGGCCTTGATTCACTGTTTTCTTGTTTTTTTAGGGATGCCGGGGGCAGTTTCGCCTGGCAGGAGTGCCTGGGCAGAGCTCTCCAGCGTGCCTTGTTCAGAGGTGCAGACGTGTTCGCATGGGTGGTGATGGCCTCCAGGCACCGAGCTCTGCGCCCGCGCTGGCTGCGTGTGTCTCTGGCTCGGGCGAACCCAGGCGCCAGGGAAGGGAGGCCTCTGCGGCTCCCTCCCTGTAAGGGCTGGGGAGGCTCCTCCGCGCGGGCCTGCCCTGCACGCGACTGCCAAGGGCGACACAGCGTGAGTCAGAGCCGCAGGAACAGGCCTGCTGCGCGGCTCTGTTGTGCTGCTCTGTTTCTGCCCGCGCCACCCCGGCGGAGGCCGAGCCAGGCTGCAGCTCGAGGCTGGCGGCCGCCGCCGCCGCGCGCCCTCCTGCCCGCACTGCTCCCTCGCAGCGGCCTCGGCCCCAGCCGCTCCGGCGATCGGGGCTGCAGCCTGGGGGCTGCTCACCGAGAGCCTTCCACCTTCCCTCCTGCCGGGGAAACCCAGAGAAAGCCCATAAAGACCAGCTCTAGAAAGTGCCCCAGCGGGGTACGGTGGGCTCCCCGCCAGCCCCCGTCCCGCTCCCGTGCTGCTCCCGGGGCAGCGCTGCTTGGAAGAAGCTGAGTCCGACATTCCTCCGTCGGCTGGGTTTCGGGTGGTGGTTTTTAAGCAGCGCTGGGTTTTGACATCTGTGGTGCCTTGCTGGAAAGCTGCTGTGTGCTTCTGGGGTGAGTCAGAGCAGGCCGGGAGCCCAGCAGCGCCACGCTCGCGACGGCCAGGCCGAGCCGGCAGATAAGGGCGAGATAAGGCAGCGAGGGCCCTGCGCCGTGGGCCGGGGCTGCGGGGAGCCCGGCAGCTCCCAAGCCCGCTGCCTGACCCCAGCTGTAGCGCTGTCAAGGAAGCAGTGAGTTTATTTTGGGAACAGCGGCTTGGGAAAGTTTCTTGCGTGAGCTGAAGGCCTGACGGACAGCATTTTCAAAATGCCCCTTCCCCCTGCCCAAATCCCTGGGCTTTGCTCCAGGCGCAGGCAGGCAAGCAGCGCGCCGGGCCGGGGTGCTGCAGCGGGGTAGCTCCGGCCTGCGCGCCCCTCGCCGGGAAGGGGGTCCCATGGCAGCTCCCCGCCGTCCCCCGTGTCCCATGGCAGCCAGGCCCGGGCAGGACCCCTGCCCCACATGAAACGTGGAATGGCGGCGGCGCTCGCCCCCGGCGGAGGTCCCGCTCCCCACCGTGTTCCCGCGGTCCCTGCCGCCCTCCTCCGGGTCCCTCTGAAAACTCCTGCCTCGGGCCCTGCGGTTGTTTATCCTGGCCCCTCTCCGGCAGGGTCCCTGGCCGCGTGTGCCGCCCTGCTCCTGCCGGGGCCCCGGGCCCTGCATGCTGCGGCACGGGGACGGGTGCGAGGCTGCGCTGCACGCCCCTCCGCCCGCTGCTGCTCGCCGGGCGCCGGCACCCTCCGGTCGGGGCGGCAGCGGGGCCGCGGGTCCCGGTGCAGAGCCAGCGCCGGGCTGTTCCTGTCTCAGGCAGCTCCCATCGCCCGCCGGGACCCGGGCTGCGGCTGCTGCTGCCGTCGGAAACGTGGGTGGGCTGGGAGGCAGTCGGTCGGGCAGAGAAAGTCCAGCCGTCCTGCGGTTCGCGCCGCGCTGCTGGCTCAGGAAACGGGGCCCTGGCGTCCTGGCTTTTCCCCTTATCCCCCCAAACTCCTGCTGGCGGCCGCAGCCAGATGAGGCCTGCGGGGCTGCCCGCACCCCTGTGCTGCCTGGGCGCCGGTCCGACCCCGCCATCCCACCCCAGTCCTGGCTCCCCGGAGGCAGGACGCTGTGCCATGACAGCGCCCCGGCCGCAGCCCCACGCCGGCTGTGCGGGTCCAGCCCGGGCAGAGCCCTGCAGCGGGGGCTGGCAGGCACCCAGCTCATCGCTTCTCCCGTTGAAGGGTCTTGGAGGGATGGCGGTGAGCGCTGCCCCTGGGCTCTGCAGCCCGCAGCGTGCCCGGTGCCGCCGCGGTGCCTCTCCGAGGCGTTTCTGGCCCGGCGCTGCAGCCCCGGCAGCCCTGCTGCCTTCTCCCCCGCTGCTCCCTGGGTTTTCCAGTCCCGCTCGGCTCCCAGTCCCCCGGCGCCCAGCTGCGCGGAGAGCCGTGCCTGTCCGGCGAGCGGCGGGGAAGGAAGCGGGAAGGGTGCCAGGCTGAGCGTCACCGCTGCCGCGAACGCTCGGCCGGGCCCGGGAATGCCCAAGTGCCCGGGTCCCCGGCTGTCGGGGGCTTCGGGCAGAGCTCCCTGCAGCCTGCCCTTCCCCTCTTACTCGCCGTTTCTAGCACGCGGGGTCAGGTGTGTGTGCAAACGGGGACACCCTGGCAGCTGCGGAGAGCCCCGAGACGCGTGCCGTCCCTTCCTCCCGCACCGGGGCGAGGGGAGCCTCGCTGCCCGGCCGCCGGCGTGACCAGAGCCTCGCTGAGCTGGCGGCGACGGCCTCCTCCAGGGCCGCGGCGTGCAAAGCCAGCGCCGCCAGCGAGCCCGGGAAGGTCCCGGAGCAGCCCCCGCGCCGGCGGTGCCACGGCGGAGGGCAGGATCGTGCCCACGGGGCCCACCGGGGGCTCCCAGCGCCGAGCCGCTCCCCCGGAGCCGTCTGCACCCAGTGCGGTCCCGGCGCCGGCTGCTTTCCTTTAAACCAAGGCGCTGGGGTTCGCGAGGGAAGAACTGAAAACACCGTCTTGGAGACGACCGATCTGTTTGCTGAGGAAACACGAGTTGGAAACAGCTCCGCTGCAGCGATTTCCGTAACCTCGACGCTGCCCCCGTGCTGATTCATTGATTTGGACGGGTTATATACTGGGAGGGGAAGCGTGAACCACAGTCGGCTCAGTCGCCAGCGCGGAGCGCCACTCGCTGCGAGCTCTCGGCTGCGGGACGCACCGGCGGCGGGTAAGTGTCCTCTGCGCTGGCGGCCCCGCGAGCGCTGCTCCGGGCGCCGCGGGACGGCCCGGGGCTCCGAGAGGGGGCAGCCTGGCTGCTTTGGTCAGATGGAGGTGTTTGGCTTGCAAGGGGCCGCCAAAAAAAATGAGTCCGCTTGGGTGATGTGGGAACTGAAAAGTTTACATAGGTGAAGTACTGTAAATAATACCTCTTCCCCTTAGGTTTTACTTTTCCTCTCTGTGCTTTCTTCATGTGTTAAACTTAGCAGCATTTGGATGCTGAGGTGCCTGGGTTGAATGGTGGAGAACATTCAGCCTCTCTGTAAGTTTTTATCCCTAGAAGAAAAAAAAAAAAAAAGAGAGAGAAATTGTTTTCAGCTGTCTTTCCTGAACCGCGCTCCAGCAGCTTGGATGCCCTCTAAGCTCACTTAACGGGGAGTGACATGAGCAGAGCTTTTGATGTGCAAAGCGTTCGGTGAAATTTATAAACTGCTTGCTATAAACAGAACTGTTCTCGGATGCAGATTGTTTCCATATGTAAAACAAACTCTGCTGGCTTTTAGAGGGTTGTCCCCTTCCTCTAGAAAGCCAGTACTTTCCCCAGCAGGAGCCTGGGGCTCGAGGGAGGGGGCCGTGCCCTCGCAGACCCCCTGCACCCTCTTGCCAGCCGGGGCTGGTGTGCCCAGATGTTTCGTGCTCCCAGACTTGCCTGTCCTCAGTGCCTGGGGAGCAGCAGGTTTTCGCCCTCCCTCGTGCCCCTCGAAGCTGGCAGATGGGGCCGGCCTCTGCCATCCTGCTACAAGGCAGCCGCTTTAACCTGCGGAGAGGGGGAAGCTCGTAGGCCGGAGGAGGGAGGGGAGGGCACCCCAAGACGCTAAAGTAGATGATGCCCGTGCCTGTGGGGTGACAGCGGACCTCTGCGTAAAGCCCTCGCCTGCCACGGGGCAGCGGCCGGTCCCCAGGGAGCCTGGGAAAGGCACCGAAATTGGATCCGCCCAGCCCTGGCAGATGGGGTCGCAGCATTCGTGGCGGGGGGGGAATATCTCGGCCCTGGCTGATTTTGGCTGCAAGAGCAGGACGTCCCACTTGCACACTCGCATGCAGCCTGGCCCCAGGGTGATAGTGCCTGCCACGGGCACCCAAGCTGGCCCTGCTGGCAGCCGCGGGTGTGCAGGGTGGTGGCACCCTGCTAGGGCTGCTAGGTGCCCACTGCCTGTCCCAGGAGCCTCAGGCCCCGTCTCACGGGTGGTACCGGTGGCTCGTGGGTGTGCGGCTGTGCCGTGAGCCTGCGCTGGCCTGGCCGCTCCAGCCGCAGCACAGCGCAGCCCTGCTGCGCGCTCCCGCCCTGCAGTCCGTGCAGGGACCAGCTCTGTGCAGCGCCCACCAGCCTGGGCTGTGCTCAGCCCCGTCTCGACCTGGGGGCAGCAATTGAGAACTGCTTCTGCAGCACTGGAGCGAAAACACGTCCGGGGAGCAGCTGCCAGCGTTGATCTTGGCTCTGGGACAGGAGCGCAGAGCGGTTGGTTCACGGCCACGCCGTGCCTGGAAGGTGCCTTGTGGGTGCAGCTTCCTGCCCCCCTCCTGGGATCCCCGGGACTCGCTCAGTTTTCGGGGCCCCAGGCTGGCTATGGTAGCTGCTGGTTTGAAGTTTTCCAGTGCTGGGCAACGCTGGGAGGCGAGCCCCCGTCGTTACAGCAAATGATGCTGCGCTGCAAAACAGGAAACCGCACTCCCAGCCGCTGTGGGCTCTGGAGGAGCAAAGGGAGTCGCAGCCCTGCTCGGAGGACGCCAAGGATGCCGCTAATAGCTGTGGTATGGCAGTGAGGCGCCGAGATCCAGAGCCCCGGCTCTGTCCTGCTCCGCGCTCTTGCCCTGCGCTGGCTGAGCAGCGCCTTCCCCGAGCCTTGCGCACCCTCCCGGGCTGCAGTGCCTCAGGGTGAGAGTGCAGCAGCTCCAGTGGCCTCCGTGGCCGTTTTCAGGGGGCAGAGCAGACCCTGTTCCCTAGAGCAGCCTGTGGGCAGCAGGATGAGCCTCAGCATTTAGCATAAGCGGCTGTGCCCAGGGACTCATCCCTTAACTGCACCAGCCTGGTCCCAAGCGCATCCCATGCCTCGCTCCCCTCCCGCGAGCTGGGTGCACAGTGGGGCTAGGGGGTGCCTTGCAGCTCTTCCCCACGAGCAAGGCCATGTCTGCTGCGACAGCTTTCTCCTTTGGCTTTTCTTGGCTGCTCTCTCTAAGGGGCCAGCTGAACCCCTTCACTTTGGGAGATGCTGCAGGGTGATTGAAGGTGCAGGAGGCGCCTGCCAGCATGGCTGCAGCGCTCTGGGAAAACACAGTGCTGAGCTCCCCTTTGCTTTCCCCACAGGCTCTATGGAGCGGAGTGGCTGGGTCCTGCTGCTTGTGGGCTTCCATATGGCCTGGGTCGCCTGGGCCCAGTGCCCAGAGCTGTGCCAGTGTGTCCGCACCGCCCAGGTGGAGTGCTCCGGTGCCAGCATCGCCACTGTCCCCAGCCCCATCCCTGAAAACACCATGACCCTGCAAATCATCAACACGCGCATCACGGAGCTGGGCGCCGCGTCCTTCGGCAACGCCTCCATGCTGATCGGGCTGCGTATCGAGAAGAACGACCTGTCGCGCATCAGTCCCAGAGCCTTCCAGTACCTGCCCTCCCTGCGCTACCTCAGCCTGGCCAGCAACAAGCTGCAGGAACTGCCTGTGGAAGTGTTCGAGCCCTTGGGCCAGCTGGAGTCGCTGCTCCTGTCCAGCAACCAGATCCTCCGCGTTGAGCCCTCCCACTTCGCCCAGCTGAGCAACCTCAAAGAGCTGCAGCTGCACGGCAACAACCTGCAAGAGCTGACGGAGGGGGTCTTTGACCCGCTCACCAGCCTCACCAAACTGAACCTGGCCAGGAACAACATCGACCACCTGCCACCCCAGGCCTTTGAGAGGCTGACGCGACTCCAGGTGCTGCGGCTCTACGAGAACCAGCTCCGGCAGATCCCTGTGGGCACCTTCGATGGGCTGCCAGAGCTGGAAGAGCTGGGGCTGCACCAGAACCAGCTGGAGACACTGTCCCCAGAGCTCTTCATGCACAACGAGCGCCTCCAGAAGCTGTACCTCTCCAACAACCTCATCACTGCCCTGCCCAGTGGTGTCTTCTTGCCCTTGCGCGCCCTCTCCAAGATCACCCTGCATGTCAACCGGCTGCGGGAGATTGCCCCCGGTGCCTTTGGGCCCATGCCCAACCTGAAGGAGTTGTGGCTCTACGACAACCAGCTCACTGCCTTCCCCAATGGGGTCTTCAGCAACCTTACCCAGCTGCAGCTCCTGGTGCTGAGCAAGAACCAACTGCGCTCCGTCTCGGCGGGAGCTTTCCAGGGCCTGGGTGAACTGCTGGAGCTGTCGCTGCACTCCAACGCACTACAGCGCCTAGATGCCGAGGCTTTCCGGGGGCTGCCCAAGCTGCAGAACATCTCACTGCAGAACAACCAGCTGCGGGCACTGCCGCGGAGCCTCTTTGAGGCCGCACCGGCGCTGAGGAAGGTGCAGCTGCAGGGCAATGTCCTTGAGTACCTGCCAGCAGGCATCTTCGCCCCGCTGGCTGCCTTGCGGGAGGTGAGGCTGCACAATAACTCCTGGCACTGCGATGAGAAGATCCTCTCCCTCAAGACCTGGCTGGAAGCCAACCAGGACAAGGTGGGCGAGATCCCCCCAGTGTGTGCCCTGCCACTGCTCCTGCGGGGCGCTCCCATTGTGGGGCTGCGGCGTGACCAGCTGCTCTCTGACGGGCTGCCCATGACGGCCGAGCCAGAGAGCTTCACAGCCACCTCGCGCCCCAGCACCCCGCTCTCTGCCCATCCCTCCAAGCTGGCCCCCACGGCTACGGAGACAGGGCGCCCTACAGGGCTGCCGGCCGCCCCTGGCCTCGCGGAGGAGGAGGAGGAGAGGGGGCAGTGGGGGCTGACACGGGCACAGAGTGGGGTGGTGGTGGCAGTCATCGTGCTGGTGTGCGTGGCCCTGCTCTGTGCCCTTGTGGCACTGGTGGCCTACAGCTGTAGGAAGAAGAGCCAAGTTGTGCTCATGAGGATGAAGGCACCTAACGAAGCCTGAGCACATGGTGGCCCGCAAACTCTTGGGGGAGTGGTGCTGGTGAGGCAAACCCTTGGTGAAGCCCACGTCCGGGCTGAGCTGCCCGGCAGCAATCCTGCATCAGCTGCAGTGGACAAGTTGGATGGACCAGCATCACCCCACATCCCCTGTGCTGCTCTGCTTTGCCTTGTGCAGGCCCTCCTCTGCAGTGGGGTGAAACCCCCAGGTTGACCTCAATCCTATTCAGCCCCCGCCTCCAGCACGGCCTCTGTGCCGGTTCCCCTGTACTCTGGCATGTCCCTGGGGCCCATCAGGCACGGTGCGGGGTGCTGTGAGGGGAGGTGGAGCCCCCCAGGGGCTGCTCAGGGCACAGCAGGGGTCTGCAGCCTGGCTGTGGTGGTGCTTTCCTGGAGCAAGGGTGGCATGGTGCCCCCCTTGCCCATCCTTTGCCTCACGTTGCCTCCTGAGCAACGCCTGCTGTTTGCCCCAGCGCTGCCTGCTGCCCTGCCCCAGTTCCCGGTGCCTCGTGCATTTGCTGCTCTCCCGCCCTGTGCCTGGGGATACAGGGTGCTAAACCATTGTGCAGTGCTGGGGAGCGCAGCAGGAGCTTTCGCCCCAAGCAGAGCTACGTGTCCTTGTGCTGGTTTGCAGCCTGTGGGCCTCCAGGCAGGGATCCCCTGGGGCAGGGCTCTCTGTGCCTTGGCCCTGTGCCCAGGTGGGGCTCCTGGCCGCTGAGACGCTCCTTGGTGCTACTGCAGCCTGCACAGAGTAACTTGGCTGTCTCTGAGCTGCCCTCCCTGCCCGCAGGCAGCACAGGGTTGAGAAGAGCAGCATCTTCCCCAAGCCCCATCCTGAGAAATGTCCTGACCCCAACGCGCTTGTGCTGCGTGGGAGTGTGCATATGGCCTGGGCACAGCAGCAAACCTCCACAGCCAGGGCCTGAGCCCCGTGGTAGGCAGGTAGGCTAGCCTTCCTGAGGCTGTGCTGCCACCTCTAGCTCACAGCGTGCTGGCCTGGGGGTTACAAGGAGGTCATTGGGAGAGGTCAAGGGAAGCGCTAGTGGCTGGGAGATCAGCGAGGAGCACACATGGAGCTGGACCAGATGTCTGGCCATGCCAGCTGGCCCTCGCCCAAGGGAGCACTTTGCAAAGCCCCTTCCCCTGCGTGGGCCCCTCTCCCTGGGACAAGAAGAGGCTCCCTGCACTTGTGCACCAGTCAGGCACGGCTGCTAGAGCATCCCAGGGCTGCAGCCCAGCAGGACCCGGTCCAGCTCACCTCTGCAAGTGATCCCGCAGCACTGTGACGGTGCTGGGCCATGCCAGGGAACGTCACTGTGGCTGTGCGAGTGCTAGGGGAGCTCCCTGGTATCTGCCAGTCTCCCTGCCCCTGCGTGCCCCCCTCGGTGCCCGCAGGCCCTGCGCTCACACGCTGGGGTGCTCCTCCTGACTCGCACCTGCAGAATAGCCTGGAAACATGTGAATATGCATCTGTGCTGTTCAGTACCTGCTCTGTAACCTCTCCGATTAAAGTGCAATTGTCCATCTCTAATTCCAAGAATTGTTTGTTTGCTCCTATGCATTAGGTGGCCTTGTGCCCTTGAAATAACACAGCTGGGATGGGAGTTTTGCATTATTTCCTCTCCTAAAAGATTTTTTTGTTTTGAGAAAAAGCCCACAGAGGCTGGCTGGCGTGGGAGAGAGTTAGCAGCCTGCGGTCCTGGAGTCTGGACTGGCCTGAGGTCCAGGCTGGGAGAAGGGACCCAGTAGCTTCCAGGCTGTGGGAGGTCCCAGCCATATGAAAACAGGAGGGTGGCTTTCAGAGAGTGAGCTGAGACCTCCATCAGCTTCCCCGTAGAGATGCCTCCTGCACAGCCCCCTCTTGAGAGCATGGTTCAGCGAGTTTACCAGGCTTGGCCCTGGACTGGGGGAGCTCGCTCAGCTCTCTTTAGAGCCAGCTGCTGATAGCCGGGGAGGCCTGCTCTTCTGACCCAGCTGAGTTTCTATATACCTAAGCAACCTGGATCCAACTGTCCAGCTGAATCCACGTTAAGTCTCCTTAAGGATCCTGGTAGCAGCATCCAGCTCCGCCAGGTAGGTGGTAAGCTCTTGGGGTCCTGGCTGGTCTATGGGCTCCTTCTGGCCGTCCCACCGCTGGCCGGCCTCATGTCAGCATCCTAGGCTGGAATGCTCTTAATGTACGCAATGGATTAAGGTGGCTCTGCCCTCCAAGCTGCACTATGATGATCTCAGAGCCTTACTGGGCACACTGCCTCACTGTAGCATGGATTTGCCTTGCTAAGCCTTGCCTGAGCCCCTCTCTCTTGTGCAAGGGCACGTTGGTGCCATTTCTCAATGATATTTATTAGAGTCCAGGAAGGCTGTTGGAGAGCTGCTTCGAGCAAATGTGTTGACTCTTGGTGTGGGATGGGTGTCACTGTTGCCAGCAATGCCCTGCCGCTGTCCTGAGACCGACGCACCTTCTGGGATGTGACACCATTTCCCTGTCAGGATGCTCACTCACTGCTGCTTTTATTCTGATCCCTGAGTGCATTCACCTCAGTTCCCGCTGGGGCCGGGTTATTTCTAAAGTGCTCCAAGGACGCGGGTTGTTGTTGCCGATAAGCAGAAATGGGCAGCTCCGCCCCAGCAGGGACATTTCGTCAGCTGGCGTCAACATCCGCCCCAGAAAACATCTTCCTTTCTGGAGGAGTTTCGCTCTTGCAAATTCGCAGCAGACCCGGTTGCGATACCCATGATGCTGTTCTTGGTAAGTGGCAGCTGTTTGGTTCAGGTAGCTGGGGATGTGGGTTTGCCAAGGGGCCTGGGCTCGCTAGGAACTGCTTTTGGCTTTGTGTGAAAGTATTTTAGAAGGTAGAAAGGAAAAGACAGGCCTAATTCTGCTGTCAAACACTAGTGTAAATCCAGAGCACCTCTCACTTGAATGGGATTTGTCCAGGTTGCCGTCACTGCGAAGAGGAGCATTATTCGGCTCCTGGCGATCTGCACACTTCCAGCTTTCTGGCAGCGCCAACCTGTGTCCGGAGCACAGTGACACTGGCTCTGGCCTGGAGGCCGCTGCTCCGCCCAGGCCGTCTCATAGTGCCTCTCTGGCCCCGCGTGGGCTGAGAACAAGCACACGGTCCATTAAATATCCCACAGCCATGGGTGCTGCTGCTCAGGTCACCTGGGGCTGCCTGAGCTCCTGGGGCACCAAGACTTGTGCCAAACTGTCCCGCCTGCCGGTGCTGGGCTGGAAAGTTTGGCTGGGTCTATATAGGACCCCAGTCCCGATCCGAAGCCCTTCTGAAGGATGCTTTGAGCAGCTGTTATGCTGCCTGGGGATCTGTCTGCGTGCACACTGCCCTGCAAGCATGCAAAGTGCCCCTGGGCATTTCAGCTCTTACCCCTTACACACCCTCCCACACACATACACCCCTCATTGCAAGCTCTGGGTTGGAAATTTTACTAGGAAATAGAAGTACATAACAGACATTTAGAAATACAGCCCATGGAGCCTGCTCACTTTGGGACTAAACATTGATTTGGCCTGGCCTGCTCTGCAGTACTGTCCCTGCCAACCAGTACATGTCACTCTCTGCACCACTTCACACATGCCCTCCAACTCCTAGAGTCCCAATCAGTGCCCACAGCGGCTCCAGAGGTGTATGGGAGCTCCTCCATGGCCTCAAGGAGACCATGGAGGCCCTGCTTTGGCCGTGGCTCTGCAGGATGCGGGGCCTGCTGGCCACAGCCTTGGTTGGCACAAGCTAAGTGCAGGGCTGGGGCGCAGGTGGAAAAGCGTGGATGCGCTGCATGGGAGGGAGCTGGGAGCGAAGTTCCCTGCTCCTGTGAAGGCTATGCAAGGGCAGTGCTGGGGTGGTCTGTGGGACGTGGCTGAGGGGACACCCTCACATGCTGTGCAGCCTGGGGGAGGATCAGCCTGTGCCAGCACGGCCAGACAGGGTTATGCCTGCTGTATTTCTCAGCACAAAAGCCTCTTTCTCTGGCAGCAGCTGCCCACAAGAAAGGCTGCAGCTTGTGGGGTGCTGTTTTTTTGTCCCTCCGAAGCAGTGTGTGGGGCAAGGCTGGCCCCCGCCACGGTGCAGGAACAAACCTTGGGTCCTTCTCCAGTGCAGGGTGATGATGTACGCAGTGCTGGGACTGGGGTTCCTGCTGGTGGGGGGGCTCCCCCAGCCCTGCCCTCCATCCTGCCAGTGCTACGACGTCTCCAAAGTCTTCTGCTCGGAGGAGAGGATGCAGGAGATCCCCGCGGGCCTCCCGGGGAACGCC
The DNA here is from genome assembly GCF_040807025.1 of Struthio camelus. Taxonomy (NCBI): domain Eukaryota; kingdom Metazoa; phylum Chordata; class Aves; order Struthioniformes; family Struthionidae; genus Struthio; species Struthio camelus. Next base: position 18,575,549 of record NC_090950.1, read on the forward strand.
ACTCAGCTCTTCTTTGTGGAGACGGCCCTGAGCAGCCTCCGCAGTGGGGTCCTGGGCTCCAGCACCACTCTCACCAAGCTGGTTTTCCTTAACAACAACATCCAGGTGCTGGAGGCTGGGACATTTCAGGGGCTGCCCAACCTCACGGAGCTGGAGGTCTCAGGCAACCCACTGTCGGCAGTCAGCCCCAGGCTCTTGGCTGGCCTGCCCAGCCTCAGCAAGCTCTCCCTGGGCTCCAACACCATCCGCTCCCTGGAGCCAGGGCTCTTCAGCGCCGTGGGTTCCCTGCAGGACCTGCGTTTGCGGAGGAACAAGATCGAGGCACTGCCCCCCGAGATCTTCCGCCCGCTCTGGCGCCTCCAGACCTTGGACCTCTCCCAGAACGCCGTGGCCGAGCTGCCGCCCGGGCTTTTCGCCCCCCTCACCTCCCTCCGTGTCCTGAAGCTGAGCGACAACCTGCTGACCCGGGTGCCACCCGATGCCTTTGGCGGCCTGGGTCGCCTCAGCGAACTCCACCTGGACGGCAACCAGCTGGTGGACCTTCCACGCGGCGCCTTTGCCAGCCTCGGGGGGCTGCGGCGACTGCAGCTGCAGCACAATGCCTTGGGCAGCCTGCACCCTGCCGTCTTCTCCGGCCTCCCCAACCTCACCTCCCTCAGCCTGGAGGGCAACCGCCTCGCCGCCCTGCCTGCCGCCCTCTTCCAGGGCACCCCGCAGCTCCTCGACCTCTCGGTGGCCCGTAACCAGCTGGAGACGTTGCCCGAGGGAGTCTTCGCCAACCTCTCGGCGGTGCGGACCCTCGTGCTCTCGCACAACAACCTGGCGCGTCTGCCCGCCGGGTCTTTCCGGGGCCTCTCCAGCCTCACGGCGCTGCGGCTGAACCACAACCACCTCTCCAGCCTGGCGGCCGGCCTCTTCGCGGGGCTCGCCAACCTGGCGGCGCTGGCACTGGAGCACAACCGCCTGCCGCGGCTGCCCCCGGGGCTCTTCGACGCCAACGACGAGCTGGTGCGCGTGGGGCTGGCCAACAACCCCTGGGTGTGCGACTGCCGCCTCGCCTACCTGCTGGGCTGGCTGCAGGCCTTCGCCGACCCCCTGGCCCACGCGCAGGCCTCCTGCGCCGAGCCGGCTCCCCTCCGGGCACGGTCCCTCCTGGAGGTAGCGGAAGAGCAGCTGCCGTGCCGGGGCGCCCCGGGAGAGCCGGCGGAGGACGGGCCGGGCCAGTGCAGCTACAGCGACGCCGAGGGCAGCGTGCGCGTGGCCTGCGACACCACGGGCTGCCAGCGGCTCAGCCTGCGCCTGCCCGGGGCCGCGGCGGCGGCAGGGCCGGGGCTGCCCTACCGGGGCGCCTGGGTGCTGCGGTCCCGCTGCGGCGCGCTGCGCGTCAGCGTCAGCATCGCGGCGGCCGGCGAAGAGGAGGCCGGGGCCGCCGCCGGCCGCCCCTCCGCTCCCTGAGGGCTCGGGCGCGCGCCCGCTTCCCCTCTGCCTGGGCCGGCCGCCGCCTGCGGCTCCGAAACCAGCCCCAGAAAGGCGGCTCCGTCCCGCTCCCTCTGCCCTGCCGCCGCCGAACGCAAGAGCTGCGCTGGTGGTGTTTATACTCGCAGCCAGGTGTTTCCTGTATATTTCAAGCATCATTAAATTGTATATACGTATTTTGGTGCGGCCGGTTCCCAGGGTGGAGAGCAGAAACGCGCTCTTTTCCCCTGCCTCTGCCTGAGCGTCCAGGGGAAGCAGCCAATGTCGCTGCCATCCGAGAGGGGCTTGTCACCTCCCCCAGGCTGGCGCGTCCCCAGACAGCTTGGGGTGCGCTGGGGAGCTGGGGCCAGCGGGGGATTATGCGCGGGCCTCCTGCGTGGTCATCTCTTCCCACTGCGTCTCGCCAATGCCAAATCCCATCCCGCTTGCCCGCGCTGTGCAGTGACCCTGTTGTCACCCAGCATCAATCCCCCGGGCGCAAGTTTGGTCTGGGAGTCCATGGGCGAGGGTCACCAGCAGCCCGCCGAAGGGACTGTGGCCACCTTGCTGCCGGATGGGATTCACCGGGAACCGTCCTGGGGCTGCGCCTGGCCTGTCCCCCAAGCCTCCCTGCAGGCCTTGGCCTGGAGCTGCACCACACGGCCCTCTCTGCCTGCCAGAGACCGGCTTGAGGAGATGGGATGCAAGGTCCCAGCAACACTGCTCGTCCAGGGGAGGCAGGTAAGGCGCGCTCTTCCCTAGGGAGTGAGGATGTGCCTGTGTGTGTGTGTGTGTGTGTGTGCACGCGCACAACCCAGCAGACTCCAGGACCAGCTGCCCTGCAGTCTTGCGCACCCGGCGCAACCTTTCTCACTGTCCCGGATGGGGAAAGGGGTTTGCTGTGCAGTGTTGCTGCACCATCTTGTGGCAGATGGGACATGTGACTCTCCCGAGCCAGAGAGAGCTGGGACAACCCAGAAAGGGCCTAGTCACCCCCCCGCCCCCCGCCCCGAGCTGCCCCATCTCTCCTGACCCTACCTGCGCTTGGAGGAAATTGGAGTCTTCTCTTGTGGATCTACTAGGTTTGGTCTCCCTGGGGGGTGATGTCCTGGGGCCCGGATGTTCTGGGACCATCACACCACCCGCTGCCACAGCCCACCCGGAGCAGCAAAGCACTGCGGGGATGACTGCTGGCCCTGGACACACTATGGTCACGCTCATCTCCCTGCAGGGCCGGCTCAGCTCCAGCCCAGTGGTAGTTGGACCCAGTTGTGTTATGTCAGTCCAACAGCAAGACAGTTTTAGCACGCACCAGGCTCTCAGCCCTTGGATGGGGCAGACTTTCACTCTACCTCTTTTCTGCTCTTTGCCTTCTCCTGTTCCACCCTTGAAGAGCATGGATCCTGCCTCCCACAAGATCTCACACAATCCTGGTGGATGTGCCTGTGCGAGAGGCTAAGGAGGTCCAGGTTTGTGTGCAAACCCCTGGGGCCAGGCTGGGGACACCACTCCCAGCAGGTTGCATCAACGAGCTTAGCTGGCTTGGCTGGAAAACCAGCCCTGTTATTACTGGTGGGGGCTGCAGCCAGGCAGCATCCTTCTAGCGTGTCAAGTTTATAGTACTGGCAAGACAGAGCCGTCCCATCTGGGAACATCCTCCTCCCACATGCACTCATGCTCACGCACATGTTTCCTGCTATGGAGGAGGTCTGATAGCACCATTCGTGGCACAGAGGTGATTACCCTGGCCTGCTGCCTCCCCCCAGCCTCAGCTCACCAGGAAGGTGAGGTCCCCAAAGCTCAGCCATTACTAGCAGGCATCTCTTTGCCCTTGTGTCCCTTTCTTCTTGCCTGTCCTGTGTCAGGGCACAGCACGAAACTGCTGCTCCATTGCAATGTAGAAGAGCTGGGGTTTCCGCAACGATAGATGGGCTTTTTTTCAAGGAGAGCTGGCACATTTTGTGTTAAAGGCAACATGCATGTGTGGTTTATGCTGGAGAGGGGTATGGCTGCTGAATACATGCAATTATTTGGAGTGCTTCTTAATTTGCCAGGAAAGGTATAATGAAGCCTGGTAAGCATAAGCTGAACCTTAAGAAGAGGTGAAAAATGAAAAAGAAATGTTTAAGTGCAACTACCCAGTGGAATACGATAAACTCCCTGTTGTTTTAAGCCTTTGAATCAGACAAGGTATTTCACCCCACAGGGCACGCGGCACCTGCCGGGAGCCCTGGGAGCCCCCCTGGGGGGGCTTTGGCTTGTGTTACGGTGCAGGTGAGCCCAGGGTGCAACCACAGGTCCGTCGCCCAGCAGCCTGAGCCTGCGAGTGGAGCAGCAGCTGTGTGTGCTGGGCCACAGCCAGACGTCAGGGGATCTGTCTGGCAGGGTCACAGACACTGTCACTGTTGCAGGCTTAATGAAATGGCTTCAGAGCAGCACCTTTTGGCCAGCTCAGGAGGAAAGAAATATTTGAAAAGTTTTACTAGGAAAAGCCTCAGTAAAAGAATCTCCTTTCTGTTGTGTTGATGGAGGTAGTGACTGTGAGGCCGATGGGTTACGCTGCCAGAGATACAACACTGCAGAGACCATCGGCTACTGAACAGACTGGACTGCAGATCTTCAGCTTTCTCTGGATGTGGCTGGTCAAGTGGTGCCAGCAGATAACCCTAAGGGACTACGTGCCTCCCCTCATCTGGAAGGAGTTTCAGAAACTGCTCCCCGTGCTGGTGGCCCGGCTGTGCTACATCAGGGCACGTGATCCCCATGCTGCCCCTTATCACCCTGTGCAGAGCTGAGTAGCAGACATCACATGAAACCAAACCCTGCACCCGCTGCGGGGATAAAGAGCTCCCTGCCTCGGCCTTGTCAGGTGGACGGACCCCCTCCTCTGGAGGCCTCGCTCCCCGTCTGGCTCAGCTCACCTCTGAAGCGGCTGGAGCGGGTGCCTGCGATGGGTCGGAAGTGCTTGGCCAAGTAAGTGATGCAAAATGCTTTTTTGCTCTTTAAAAACAGAACTGTGCTGGGAAGGGCAGATCTGGGGGTGGGGGGTGGGGGGGGGCTGTTGTTCCTCTGCAGCACGGCTGCAAGGCTGTAACTGTGTGCCTTTTCCCGTGGCCCGTCCCACCTTGTTCCTGCTCTGTGGGTGAGAGAGAGGCAGGCCTCGCTGAAGCTCAATGCAGCCAGCTGGGATGCGGGAATCTTAAAAACACTTTGCAGGTCAAAACTGTTTATTTTTATCCCCATGCACCCAGCCCAGCCTGTCCTGTCTGTGCATGAAATCCAGGCCATCTGCTCTGCCCCTGCAGCTGTAGTGAAGCAGGCACTTTTATATATGCTTGGCCCCCTAACTCTTCCACTTGAGTTACCTTTGGAGAGAGGATGGACAGGGATCGGCAGTGGCTTTTGGCCCTGAGAAACCCTGTGGGGAAGTTAGCATGTACCATGTATGTACCAGTTAGCATCTTACCTCTCATCTCTCTGTTCGAACCCAAAAGTTTTCAGTCTTCTGAATCTGCTGACTGCTAAACATTTTCCAGAGACTCTAGATCTTTTCATAGGAAATTTCACCTCCTAACATAAACTTTTTCCATAATCAGCTTTGATGGATGCCCAAGAAGCAGTCGACATCCCTTTCTCCTGCTCTCACCCAGGGCTGTGGCTCACAAACTGAAAACTGCTGCTGGAGTATGATGCTCACTGCTGTTAAACCAGAGCGGATGTGTTAGCTGGATGTTTCAGAATGAGTAGGTGGAAGTGGGGGACGTTTACATGGCTCCCTGTAGACCCAAGCCAGTAACTTCAGCTCCTAACTGCAGACTGTGGCTTCCACATCACAGCCGTAAATGTTAGGCATCAAATGGTTAATTTGTGGGTATTAATGGGCCTAGTCCTAAGAATAAAACTCAGTTGCTACCTACAAATCAGACATTTCTATCTGAAAAAGCTGCATAACAAAGACCAAACTGTGACATGATTAGCAGGAATCCTGAAAAAAGCTATTCAGAAGCAATGCTTTAAATAATCTTCCTGAGCTAAAAGAAGTGCCAATAATAGCAAGTCCATCCAGCACAGTGTGTTCTGCGGAGGTATCTGACCCGGATGTCCAGAGCAAACCCAAGGATGGGCGCAGACACCTACAGCAAGACAGCTAGAAGAGGAAGGAAAAGGGATGCACCAGGCATCTTTGCTTCAGCGTATCTGCTTCCAGTGACCCTGGGTGACACTGGGCAGCCCCTGGGAGCTGTGCTGAAAGGCTGAGGCGGCACCACTGCATACCACCAGGAACGACCTAGGAAAACACGTCCTTCCTAGTAGAGGGCAGCTGGTGCTGTTGGACTTGTGCTGGGTGTCCCACTGCCTTGACTGCTGTTACAAAAATTATAGTAATGCTGATTTTTCCACAGATGCATTACTTAAGGTGGTCAGCTGTTCTAAAGGGTAAATTTATTTTCAAATTATGAGTAAACAAGGTCATCTGGTCTTGGCTGGCTACCCTTTCCAATCTGCTGTAGTAGCAAGCAAAGGCCTGACTGCTACTGTTGTTATATGAATCAGCTACAGCCCTGCTGAGTAACAGTCCCATTGGGGTAGTGCTAACAGGCAGCAGCGCTTTACCTTATTCACCCAGATGCATGTCCAGCCTGAACCCCAAGTGCAGAAGGCAGGCAGAGAACAGACACTGTTCAGCCTCTGTCTCTCCTGGACTGTCTCCCCTCTCCCACACCGTGAGCTGGGTGTCTCTCCATTTGTCTCCATCCATCATTATCAGCAGAAATGAATTCTTGTAAATGCAGTGTACTTTGGCTTGTACAATCTCTCTCTCTCATAAAGAGTTTTGATATATGAGTAGAAGAGTCCTGAGAGCTGAATGACAGTGCCATACCATAATTCATGAGCTGTGGACACAGATTTTATTTTTCTTCATACTTGACATCCGAAAACTTTTTTTCAGGACAACGTACCAGCATCTCCTTTTCCTTCTCGTCCTCTCCTTCCATCCCGATAAATGCCAAGAGCAAGCCTTGAGTGAAGATCAGTATGAAACCCCCAAAGATTATCAGGAGGTCTACAGAGGGAGCAAAAATGATGTCAAAGAGATCCCAGAGATTGCAAAGCCCTTCATTTCTGAGATGATCTTTGTGCAGACCAGCATCACTGCTATAAGGAAAGGTGCCTTCAGATACATGCCCACCCTGATCAAAATTCTGTTTATTGGCAACAAAATCAAGACAGTTGAACCTGGAGCCTTTGACGGTTTGGAGAAACTGAGGGATTTGGAAATCTCTGGTGCCTTGTTAGAAGAACTAGCTGTGGGTACTTTCCAAAACCTCCCAAGCTTGCAGAGATTGGAGCTGAGAGACAGCCACATCACACAGATCCCCAAAGGACTGTTTGATGGGCTAGAAAATTTGGGAGAGCTCTCTCTTCACATCAATGCAATCTCTTCTCTTCCAGAAGGTATCTTTGATTCTCTTGCCAACCTAAAGTTTTTGGACTTGGCTAGAAATAGGATCAGGGCTCTTCCTGGGGACGCCTTTAGCAAACTCCCCCAGCTGCAAGTCCTCCGGCTGTATGAGAATGAGCTACAGGACCTCCCAGAGGGGTTGTTGGATGGTCAGCCAGGGCTGCTGGAGCTCAACCTCCAGAGAAACAGACTCAGGGTGCTGCCACCCACGCTCCTGAAGAGCCTGCCCCATCTGGAGAAACTCCTCTTGGACAACAACCTCTTCTGGATTCTCCCACCTAAGGGCTTTTTTGGTTTAAAGAAATTGAAGCTGCTGACACTGGGTTCAAACCACATTGTGGAGCTTCCCAGTTGCCTTTTTGATGTCATGCCACAGCTCCGGGAGCTGGACCTGGGCAGGAACAGTTTGGCCACACTTCCAGATGGCATCTTTGTCAGCCTCACATCTCTCAACAAACTCGTGTTGTCCCAGAACAAGCTTGCAGTCCTACCAAGAGGAGTCTTCACTGGGCTCAGCAAGCTCTCAGACCTCCAGCTGGACACAAACCAGCTCTCTGCTCTGGACAGTGAGGTCTTTGTTTCTCTCACAAATCTGAAAATACTCAACCTTCGAAAGAATCAGCTGGAAAGTGTCCCCCATGGGCTCTTGGACCCCTTGGGGAGGCTCAGCTCACTGTATCTCAGTGGGAACCCATGGAGATGTGACTGCAGCCTTTGCTACCTGCATAGCTGGATCCAGGGCAACGCTGAGAGGGTTCAATTGCCCACCCAAGTGGCATGCAAGAGTCCACGCCACCTGGTGGGGCAAGCAGTAATGTCACTAAGGGATGACCAGTTAATTTGCCCAAATACTCTGCCTCCTTCAGCTTCTTTCACTCCACCTCTGCTGTTCACCTCCTTGTCATCACAAGGGACGTCAACTATGCTGTCACCCAGGGCCTTCCCAATCTTATCCCTGCCAACCATGCCATTGCCTGTGGCCACCTCCACCATGTCGCCAACTGTGCCGCCAGAGGCCTCCACCAATGCTCCATCAACAACCATATCCCCAGAGGCCCCCATCACCAAATCATCACCAGCTGTGCCGCCAGAGGCCTCCACCACCACCCCGTTGCCGACCATGCAGACAGAAGCCTCCACCACCACCCCATTGCCGACCATGCCGACAGAAGCCTCCATCACCAAATCATCACCAGCTGTGCCGCCCGAGACCTCCACCACCACCCCATTACCGACTGTGCTGACAGAAGCCTTCATCACCACCCCGTCATCAGCTGTACCGCCAGAGGCCTCCACCACCACTCCATCGCCGACCATGCCGCTGGAGGCCTCCACCACCACCCCACCGCCGACCATGCCGACAGAAACCTCCATCACCACCCCATCACCAGCTGTGCCGCCGGAGGCCTCCATCACCACCCCACCGCCCACCGTGCCACTGGAGATCTCCAGCTTCACTCCAACACCACCTGTCATAAGCCTACAGCTTCCTGGAGTCACCACTGTGGAGCCCATACCATCCACACCAGCTCCTGCTGCCACACTAGTGTCAGCCACCACACTGGCAGCCACCACTCGACAAATGCCAGCTATTCCTCCAACATCCATGCAGAGGCCAGCAGCCAGCCCTCTGGGGACTCTCAGCATCTCCCTTGCCTCAAGCTCCCTACCAGCGCTCCAGCCACCCCGCAGGGCTGCTGTGCCGGGTATGGCCACACTGGCATCACACCCACCATCTGCCCAAGCCTTTGAGCTAAGTGGGGAGCGGGACCAGGCCATGGTATGGGGCTCATCCGCCATCAGCACCCAGCCCTCAGCCACAGCTTCCCAGCACACTTCATCCTGCCATCACCCTCTTGGCCCCCTCTCAACATCTCCCGCGTCTGCTGTCCTCACCATCACTGCCATGTGGGGTCGTGCGAGTGCCCAGCCGGCCTACCTGTCCTTGCCCCCTTGCAGGCTTCTTGCTTGGCGCTGCACCTTGCACTCCAGTCAGTGGTACTGCCAGATCTCCCTCGCCCTGTGCTTGTCTTTGCTCGTGCTGATAATCAGTTGCACGTTTCTGGGGGTGAAACTGGCCCTTCTTCTCTACAAAGCCACCTGCTGCAGAGGCCGACCCGTGACATCGGTGAGGCTGGTGAGCGTCCAGCCCCTGGCAGCCGTGTGCCCACGCCAGGGCATCCGCCAAGCCTTGGGTTGTGAAGCTGCTCCAGGGCCCTCTGAGGCGGCACCGGAACCGCTTTGAGCTCCACTGCTCCTGTGCAGCCAACACGCTTAGTGCAGCTGCTGCCTCTCTGCTTTGTGCCTTAGCATTCCTACATCCACTGGAGCATGGCAGGGTGATTTTTCCCGTCAGTCTTGACTGGGGCCTGGAGCCGTGCCTGCGGCATGGGACTGCGTGTGCTCACGGCACAGCAGTGCTGCTTCGTCTTCAGTCCTGCACCATGCGTGCCACGCAGACCCTTGGTGCAAGCAGGAGTGGGGGCACCAGCACAGCTCTGCGGGCAGCGCTGGGGGACTGGGTGCCTTGGCATGGCTCTCCCAGCATAGTTTACCTCTCTCCTTTGGTCCTGTCACTTACTACGAGAGGGGACCGCCAGGAGCAGGGTGACCCAGGACCTCTCTGTGCTAGGGAGGGTTTTGGGGTGCCCCTAGCTCAGCCCTGGAGAGGCTGTGAGCCTGTGGGGCCGGGGCTGCCCCATCCCTGGTGGCAGTGCCTCACGGACCCTTCTGCCAGGCGACACTAGATGGCATCCCTGCACCGGCAGTGACTGCCACCGCCTGCCACCGCCTGTCCCGCCGCCACAGAGGGTGACTGTGGCCCCGGAGGCCCTGCTCTGAGCTGTGTGAGACCCTGCTGCCAGCCCTCCCCGGTCGCGCTACCCGACAGCTCCGCGCCGGTACGTCTGCTACACAGCTCTGAACTCTTCCACTCTCTTTCTCCATTTCCACCTCACTGATATTAAAGTCTGCCGTGTCTGCGCTAAAGGGCTGGTGAGAGGAGCGTTTCTATGCCAGGCTCTTTCGTGAGGTAGTCTCCTGCGGTGGTTGCCCACTGCTGGCTGAAGTGCAGCGTCCCTGAACCGGCTCAAGCTGTCAGAGAGCTATGTGGGACCAGGTCTGCAGCCTCTCCTGTTGAACTGACGGAGGCAGGCAGTGACAGTGAGAAAATCCATGCCTTTTTCCCCTCCTCTTAAATCTTGTACCCCCAAAAGCTCTTTAAGATGCTGCATGTCCTCGTTTCTCTGGAAGAGAACATTTGAATATGGCCAATCACTTTGTTCACATACAATAACTTAACCTGGACTTGTACCCAAAATCCAGGCTAAGTGCCAGTTCCTTTGAAGTTCAGAAAGAGGTGGATAGCTTTCCTCATAAACGAGGTTTTGATGTGTGTGTTCACCTCTGCACTGCTGGGCGACAGCCAGGGCCAAAAAAGGAAAGTGCCAAACTTAAACAAAAGCGTCTGTTTCTGTGGCTTTTCTGGCATTGCAGGAAGTGGTGAAACTTTCACTAGTAAGCTTTATCCCAGGAGATTTTGAGCCTGATTTGGACAGCTATGCTATGTCACAGCAAAGACTACTATGGCACTGCTAAGCCTTTGGTTTGGCAACTTCAGATCACTGCAGGCTGGGAGATTTGCAGAGGCAGCGTTGCACTTGCTGTAAGGTAGGAGATGTCGAGGGCTGTCGATGCTGCTCACAGACTCTCCCCATAGCTAGAATTTCCCTCTGTGGCACAGCCTGGGAGCTGAACACCAGCTCCCATTTGGCACAGAAATAACTTTCTTGCCATTGTGATCAGCAAAAGCCTGAGGATGTGAACCCTGATGACTTGCAAGGCAGGAGGCAGCGAGGACAGCCAGCTAATTATTGCACAGGAGAAGGGGCAGCTCCGTTGGCAAGTACTTGCCCTCTATATTATTTAGTTGTGTTCTCTCGTGATCTGGTATTTTCAGCATAAAAGCATAAAATTACATTTTCACTGTAACCATTTGCACCCTGTATGGGAAAATTACGGCAGTAAAGCCAGGCGACGTCGCAGGGTCTGAGCGAGCCCTGGACGTGTTGGGGTTCTCATCTCACCAGCCCACACCCAGGTTTCTGAGCAAGGATGAAAAGCTGCCGCAGCTCTTGGCGGCCCCATGTCTGCATGGCGATAGCTCGGGAGATGCTGAGCAGGACAGCCTGAGCAGCCTGCCAGGCCTGGCTTTTGCAGTGTCTAAGGTGGAGGACGGATGGATGATCCTCGTGTTCAGCTGTAGAAGCTGCTAGATGCAGGCTGAAGAAGTTTCCCCAGGAGTGAAATGAAGCAGGTGTTGTTTCTTGTTATGGGCCTCAGGGTACTGATTTTGCTCAAGGCTCCAAACAGTGGTCACTTAGCCGTGTGCCAGCCGAGCTGCCCCCAAGTTTAACCACCTCAGTTATTACGAGGTTGAATTTGTCTGTAACTAACTCCTCACCTTTGCCTCGTGAGCCTGCTCCATCCTGCCCTGCCAAGGAGTGTCCTTCCCCGGGAGCAGTGCGTAGGCGCTGCTGGTTCGGGGGCCTCGGGGAGCACAGCACGTGTAAATCGATAGTCAGGCCACGTGTTGCACAAGGAGAGTCCAGCAGGAGCAGCCGCTTGGGTCTGCAAATCTCACTGCGTTCTGTGCCAGAGCACAGCTCGAGCCGAAAGCGCTGCCAGGCGTAGCGCTGTGTAGCAGCGATATTTATTCCCCTTGCTAGGATCTGCCAGTAACTGTGTGATTTGTACATTGGGTGCAAAACTCCAAAACTCCAGCTCTAGGACCCCGAGAGCTCTGGGGGGAGCCTGGGCTCAAGGCCAGCCTTGCAGCCGAGGCGTAGCCACATCAGGAAAGAGGTGCAGGCGCCTGCACCTTCCTGATCCGCTCCCGGACCCGAGCGATCGAGCACTGCTGTGACGAAGAGCAGGGGAGGCAGCTGTAGGACAGGTCTGCCTGGGACACCATCCCCGTCTCCCTTTACACCTCCGGGACGGGGCTCTGCAGGCCCACCGGCGCAGACCAAGGGCAGCGAGGGGCTGGACCCCTGCCAGAGCTGGCCACCTACTGAGCTGGGCTGCCGCCGTGAAGCAGCCAGGAAACTTCCTCCCCGGCGGGACGGCGCGCCGGAGCTCACCTGCCTCGCGTGAGACCGAGGGAGCTGGGAAGGTGCTTGGTGTCAGGGTGTATGTCTATGGCCATTTGCTCGTGTCCCTGGATACATGTCTTGGCTAAGAGCCTGTGCGGTGCTACAGGACGTTCAGCTGCTCCTTGCAGTCTGGATGATGTCTGTGAAATACCGTAGGCGAGAGCGGGGCAGCACATCTGCGTGCCAACGGCTCCAAAGCCAGGCCTGGCACTGCAGGTAATGAGACACAGATGAGGGGAAGGGAGTGTTTTTCCTGGCAGTTCATATGGGCTCAAGTTAATACATGATTTAGAGGGTTTGAAAGCGGGGCCTGGCTGCCGGGGAACAGAGCCCTGAGCGCTCCCCAAGGCGGCAAAGGGGGGGTCGCCTTTGGCTTTTCAGATATTTAATGACCCAGTGCAGTTTAAACAGGGAAGTACTTTGGGGTGAGATTAGCACAACATAATCACATCTTTAAAGGTCTTCAGAGACACAAAGCATGTCCGCTTTCCTATTAATTACTGGTTATTAATAAAGCAGGGGTCAGGGCCAGGGGTGCTCCCTCCAGAGCGCACCGATGCCGTCTCTGCAGCGACGCCTCCTCCCGTCGGACACGTGTCTGAGACCAGCGCAAAGCCCTGCCCGCGCCGCTGTAACCATCGCCTCCGCGCGCACCGCTCCTGCTCTGCAAACTAAATGGCCAGCATTCCTGCAGCAGTCTTTAAAACTAATTTGCCTTATAATACCCTGAAAGAGCCAGGCCTTTCCAAGTGCCCAGAACACCTCTGAGTGCTATAAAATAATAATAGCCAGGGCGTTCTCAGCACGGGAATTTCCTGCTATGATTGATTTCCAATTTACAATGAAAATACAGCCTTCTGTGTGTCTGGCGAAAGGGCTAGAGCAGCTGGCTCCCGGTCAGGGGTTTGCTTCCTTAGGCGCAGGCCCCCAAAGGGCTAAAGCTGTGTTGATCTGGTGGCAATTAGCAGCCGTTCCCATTCGGCCGGCCCTCGCTCCGGGGCCAGCGGGGAGGGAACGGGCGTGCGGTCTGCACTGGGCTGCCCCATCGGTGACTGTGGGATCCCCGGCGGACCGGTGGGGCCGTGCCCACAGCAGGCGGCTGCGAGGTACCTGCAAGAGGAGACTGGACCGAGGAACGTGAAATCTGCCCATGTGTGGAGCCAAGGACCACTCGCACCTCCACTGCAGCCAGCTCCTGGTGTGACCCCCGGTTCCCAGCGCACCTGGGTGTCTGGGTTTGGGTCCTTGTGTCACCCCATGGGGATTCAACCCCAGGGTGTCCAGGAGGCGCCTGTGCACAAACTCTGCTGATGTGTGAGCCGGGCTGAGCCCACAGGGCTACAGGTGGCCCCTTGCTTTGTAAAACATGGGGCCTTGCAGACAGCTGGATGGTTGAGCGAGAGCTCAGGGTAGGCTCTCACTCTTTGTAAGGCGGTTTGCAATCATGTCTGCTTTGTCCTAGGCATGCACGCAAGCTAGCCAAGAGCTGGTGCCTCCATGCTGGGGCTGCCGAGCAGGAATAAGAGGTTAATGAGGCCACAGCAGGAGCACGAGAGGAGCTCGGCCCCTAGCAAGTACAGGTAGCGTGTCCTGGAGGGAAGATGTGACTGCGTAGCCTGTGGGGGAAATGCTCTTGGATTTCCTGATTGATGAGCAAGAGCAGCCAGGGAGCAAGTGAAGAAGTGCCGAGCCTCTTCCAGTCAAGCAGCAGCAGGGACGAGTTTGAGAGCCCCCGTGCTGGGAGCCAGCTCTTCCCCCGCGGGGTGCTCAGGCCCCTGATGCAACTGTGTCCCGCTGAAGCCCAGGCGTTTCTGGTGTGACTTGCCACCGGGCTCAGTCCCCACGGCTGGCAGCAGCCTGCTGGCCTGCCCCAGGCCCCTGCAGCCTGCCTGGGGGCTCTGCACCCCCTGTCTGGGTCTCGGCAGCCTGCCTGGGGGAGCTGCGCCTGCCGCAGCCCGGTGCTGCCGCTGGGGATGTGAGCAGCCTTTGGACGTGCCTGTTTGAGGAGGGGGTGGCTGCGGCCGCGCTTCCAGAGCTGCTCTGTACGTGGGGCTCAGGGCGGCTGTAACCCAACACCCCAACGGGAAGGCGCCCGCCAGCGCTCTTGCTGTCAGCTGAAAGTCGGGTGCTTAATGCATGCAGATAGCCGGCACGCTTCCCAGAGCCGCCAGCGCCGGAGAGCCAGCGGGCTGTGACAAAACCGGTGGCCGACTGCTGAAGCTGGATCAGGGTCGTCTCCTGCTCGAGCCGTGCCAGAGGTACGTGCCCAGCAGTGTGGGTGCCCGGGGAGCGCGGGTGCCCGGGCGGCACAGAGCGATGCTGCCCAGCGTGCCCTGCCCAGCGTGCCGTGCCCCTCCGGGCTCCCGGAGCAGCGGGGGACGGGAGAGCGCCTTTGCTCTGAACAGCTCCTCATACCTTTTTCATCCGTGCATGTCTCTGGTTTGCTTTCTGAATGCAGGTAAGGTTCAGGCACCCTGCGGCAAGGAGGCCGCGAGACCAGCCCGCCGCTGTGCCAGGCAGCGCCTCCTCGTGCTCCTGTCCTGCTGTCGGCTCCTTGCACGTGATGCCCCCGCTTCCTGCTCTGGAAAAGAGGTGAGCGGTGGATCTCTGTACAGAGCCTCCGGGCTGCTTGCGAATCTGTAAGCCCTCTTGCACATCCTCCCCAGCAGCCGTGACTGCCTGAGGTGCTTGTTGCTAACCTCCGGTGGCGACCAGTTTGGAGCAGAGGCTGGAGGCAGCGTGCGCCTCCGAGCAGCGCTGGGCTGCGCGTCCCCCTTCGGTCGGGGAGCTGCCCCAGCCGCCGCGGGCCTCTTTTCTGCTCCCTGAAGACACAACATCTGGCTCCCGCCGCCTCCTCACTCACGCCGCCGTACTGATTTGTGATGGCCCAGCTGCTCCGCCTGGCCGGGAGCCACCTGCCCCGGGCACTGCCGTCCCCACGCGGGAGCTGCTGCTCTCCGGGGCGGCACCGGGATGAGCTCAGCTGAGCCGAGGCTTGTAGCCCGCCTGGGCGCGCTCGCTCTGCGCCGCCGGCGTGGGGAGGGCAGAGCCGCGCCAGGCACCCAGCTGTGGCTGCCCGAGCGCAGGGCTGCTGCACGGCGCTGCGCCGCGGCCGCCCGCGAGCTGGCACTGCCCTCCGCTTCCCGCTGGTCCCACGGAGCTGGGCTCTCCCTGCTGGGCTGGCGGGTCCTGCCGCGGCGCAAGAGGTGGGGCAATGGGCGCCGAGCAGGCGCGCTCGGGTTCGCCCCCACCGCGGACTCGGAGGAGCCGCAGCAGAGCTTGCAGCCGGCGGCAGCGGGGTCGAGCTGGCCGGATGCGGTGGCCTGCTCCAGCCACCTGCCCCGGGTCCCCCTGCTGCCTGGCAGGGGCTGCGGCACTGCCGACGGTGCCACCCGCACGGCGAGCCGGCAGGAAGGGGAAGGCTCTCGAGTGACAGTCCTTTCTTGTGGCTAGCTGGGGGGGGCATGAACACCTGCACAGGGTGGGATTTGCAAAATAACCCTGGGCCCCCAGGCGGTGAGCAAACCCAGGCCTCCAGCAGATGAGCCCCGCTGCCGGCCGGCGCCTGGGAGCCTGCCCCCGGCGCGCAGCAGCGCGGCCTCGGGGCCTCGTTTTCCTCCCCAGCCGCTCGTGCCGCAGATGCGCCGGGAGCCGGCGTCTCCCCGCGCCGCCTGATGTGGTCTGAACCCCCCTGCGCTGGCGCGGGCGCCTGGGCTGCTTGTACGGGGGAGCCTCGGTGCCGGCACGTGGGGCACGGGGCCTCGCTCGTCCTGCTTCGCCCCTCGTGCTGCTGACGGCTGCAGCGCCCTCCTGCTTTTGTCCGGGATTTTGTGAGAGCAAGGGCAAGAAAAGCTAACCCGCGCATCTTCCCTTTGGGAAACGGGAGAGCCTGGCCGGGCGGAAGTTGCCTATTTGTTTAAGGTGCAAACAAGTTATGTTAATCTGCCGCCTGTTTGTATTTCTTTAGAGTATCCGTGTGCGAGGGGAGCGGAGATGGAGTCTCCCCTTTGTGCGGGGGCAGTGTCAGGCTATTTGAAGTGGAGGTGAGAAAACACAGTGGGGCAGATGGAACCTGCTTTTGGAGTGAAAGATTTTTTTCGGCTATTTATGATAATTAGTGGGAAACGTTCCTCAAGCGTTTCAGATGATTCTGTAATGAAGTTGGGCAGAATGTTCCTGCTTTGTTCCCGGGGAACCATTAAAAATCCCCCTTCTTTGGCTGCCTTAATGCAATGCTGAAAAGGCACAATGGAATAAAAGTAGCTCTGGGCAGGCCGGAACGCCTCCTTCCCCCCCTCCGTATAGAGTCCTTTATAGCTGAGATTTTCTGGGTTATAAACCTCAGTGCTCGCAATGTTCGTGCGAACGCTGCGGATCCTGCTACCAGGGCTCCTTTGCAACGCTAATGCCTTTCTGTGCGCGTGAGCGCTAGCGGGCCTGCCCCGCAAAACTCGCGGCACGGCTCGGAGGAAGACAAAGGGCTGCACAAGCAAACGAAAATGAGCAAGAGCAGATGCAGCGGGAGATGCTGTCGCTCAGCCCTTTTAGAAAAGTTGCTTTTTGCGTGGGGTCGCGGCCAGGCAGATGTTGCTGGGACTTTGCCAAGGTGAAATGCCTTGGCTGAGAGGAGTGCGGGCATCTGATACCTGTGCAGGGGAAGGGGGGAGCCCAGCCCCCAGGAAAGCACTCCTGGACCACTGCTTGTCCTGGGCCGGATCCTGTCCTGCTTGCTCATGCCAGACAGCACCGCCGGCATCGGTGCAGAGTGAGGCACGGCAGCGAGGCGTGTGAAATCCAGCAGTCTGTAACCCTCTGGATGGGTCACTGCGAGGGAACGAGAGCTAGCTATTTCTCATCTTGCTTTTAGCAAGGGAAGGCTCCTCTGGCAGAAGTGATCCGAAGAGATGTCACCTGCCTGATATCAAACATCTATCAGCACTATTTCCCCAAGGGCGATGTGTAAAGATAATGTGAGCTATCCTGCTAAAGTGATGATAAAAAGGGAAAATGCCAGGAGCTGTTAGCATAATGGTCAGGCTGGATGTGACGGTGAGGGTTTTAGTGCCCCCATCAATATTCCCGTCTCACTCGCGGTGCTCAGACTCTGGCAAGTGAGACGCCTGCCCCAGGCTGGAGGGCTCGCGCGGGTGGGCATGGGCTGTCTCCTCCCGATCCTAAGAGGAGAGAGGTTAGCAGGGAGACACGGGGAAACCTGAACACGTGCAGGGCTTGAGGCAGCAGCCCCAGCCAGGGGACCCCCAGGTCTGAGCGATGTAGCTCCGGTTCCTGGAGACGGCGCCCGGGACAGACCTTGGCTTGGCATGAGCAGACCCAGCCCCACGCTGCTCGGGGCTGGGGGGCACTGCCTGGATGCCAGGCAGCAGCTCCAGCTGGAGAGGTCCCTGGCAGGACGGGGGCATGGCGTGGTCTCGCCGGCCGCTGCAGCGCACCGTGCGTGCCCGGGCTGTCCTTGGTGGCACAGCCAGCAGCTCTGCAGTGTCTTGGCCTCGAGCAGTGGGGCACCAATATGTGCTCCAAGGGGGCTGAGCTGGCTCTGGGGAGACCATCGAAGCTCCCAGCACAGCTTTGCAGTCATCATGTTCAGTTTCAGGGCACGAAGCATTTTTCAGGGCACACGGCCTCCCTGACCTGCTTGAGGCCAGGCTGCCTCGGATGCAGCTAGATGCGAGCCCTGCAGCTGAGACAACAAGGTGCCCAAATCCAAAAGTGAGGATGCGATGTGGCTGGCGCAGCGCGGGGAGGGAGGCACCAGGGTTGCTTCCCAGGTGCTGCTGAGTGCTGCTGCGGGGCCGTGTTTGCGCAGGAGCTGCGGTGGCGCAGAGGGGGCACTGCATCCCGCCGTGGGGAGCTGCTCTCCTCCCCTCCTTGTCTTTGGGGGGCCAAGGCAGCTCAGTAAAGCTTTGGGAGCTCTGCTAGCATCCAGCATACCCACCCGGCCAGCGAGCAAAACCCTGCTGAACCTGCAAAGGTAGAACGGTACTCTGCCGGGGGAGGGAGAGCTGGGAGTATCCCATCCTGCCTGCGCAAGCCAAGGACCATCCTTCCCAACGTGTACCCAGTGTTATGTAGATGGCAAGACTAATTGGGATCATTTCTCCCTGAAAGCCCATGCGCGCCATGCCGGGTTTCGTACCCCTGATGGCTGGAGCGGACCGTGCCTGCTGGGGCCGCGCTGCACAACGCTCCGCGGCGGAGTTCCTGCTGCGCTTCCGGGGACGCCCGGGCAGAGGGACAACAGCCCAATCACGACACCAAACCATCAGGCTCCCGAGGAGAGGTTAAGGGCCGGGAGCACGGCTCCCTTTGAGCCGCCTCCGTCTCTCCGCGTCGCCGGCCCCGGCCTTAATCAAGTTATCATATCAACCCGTGTCTCGCGGGCCCCCGCCCGCCTGCAAGGAGGCCACATTTGCAGACAAATTTCTAGCAGCGGGAAGTTGGCGCTCTCCTGCGTGGCGGGATAAAGAGTACCCGCCGCCTCTGCGCGCCGCGCCGCGGGCGCACGCTAGGAGAGCAGTTCAAGGCAGCACCATGCTGGCTCTGGAGCTGGTCGTTTAGGGCAGTGTGGGAATAGGCCAGGGAGGCTCTTTGAGCAGGAGGGCTATTCTTCTCCCCGAGATAATGCACGGCGTGCAGCAGCAAAAGCAACACAATGAGGCCATCTGTGAATAGGCTGGAACAGTTACCTCCACTTTTTGTTCAGACAGGTCCTGAACTACCACTTGAATTATGGTGCCTCTGCCAATATCTGTGTCTGCCCAAGCAGTCTTTCAGGGGGCAAAATCTCTGGATACACAATACATTTTCTTTGGGAACCGGGGCTTAGGTATCTGGACGCTGGCCCTGGGGATGGAGTATTTAGCTGATGTGTGCTGGGAAGCGAGGGAGGTGGGTCACAGGCGCGGCTTGGGGCGCTTGGTCGTGCAGACGGGAACGTCAGTGAAGGCTTTAAGGCTCCACACCGGGCCAAGCTGCTGTCTTTGCAAAGTTCACCGTGGGAAACCAGCTCGCTTGATGTGTAAAAGGTGGCTATCTTGAGCCTGGCAAACCATGGCAGCCCCACGGCTTCCTGCGCAGCGCGTGGAGCGCGGCCGCCGGCACCGCGCAGCAGCACTGCCCAGCTGGCGGTGCACTGGCTTGGCGGTGCCGGGCAGCGTGGCCGGTGGCGGAGGGGTTGCCGGCGGGCGGGCGAGCGGACGGAGCGAGGGCCCGCGGCGCCAGCCTCCGAGCGCGCGGGGCGTGCGCGGGGCGAGACCCCCGGCAGCCCACCACCGAAAGCCGGCAGCTTCGGGCCGCCGTGCGAGCGGGGCGAGCCCTGCCGCCTCTCTTCCTTCCCGCCGTGTCCTGCGGTTGCTTGCCGACAGATTCCTTCTCCGAGCTCTCGCCAGCGGCCGGAGACCAAAGGGCAGGTCGGGAGCGGCGGCGCGCGCCTGACCTCTCGCGCCGGCGGACGAGGCGGCGGCGGGGCGGGCGCACGGAGGCGCCGCGCCGGCCGGAGCGGTCACCCTGCCGGGCCACCGCTACCTGCTGCTCGCCACAACGGGCCCGCGGCCCCGGCCGGCCTGCCGCCGGGATGAAAAGGCGCCCGAGATAATGACGAGCCTGACTACCGCTGCTCTCTTCAGAGAACCGAGTCAGCTCCTCGGGAAGAAAGAGAGGGAGAAAAACCCCTCTTGGATAATAGAGAAGTAACAAATGAAGAATGAAAGCCTATAGAAGGCGTCTTAACCCAGCGAAGAAAAAAAATGTCAACATCTGTGGAGCTGTCTGCAAAAACAGGCCGGACCCCTAATGAATACCCTCTAGAAAAGGCATTCACTCCAGGAAAGGCAAAAGGCTACATTTTTCTGTGGGGGCATAAAGATTTTTGATGAATCTGCCCTTTCCCTTTCCAGTGCAGTTGAACCCAGCGCTAATGTTCATCTTCAGCGGTATTAAAGGGTCCAGAGGGGGGCGGAGGCGGGGGAGTCTTGATCTGAAAGCTTATGAGGAGGGTGGATTTAGGGAACCCGGCTAGATGTCTGAGCACTAAGGCAAGGAAGAAAAGCAACAGGCATTAGAGAAAACACTGTTTAACAAGAGTTTCTTTAGTCCGCCCATTTGAGCAGAGATTGGTGCGCCATAAACGTAATCCTCTTAGCGCTGACTTAAACGTGTTTGTACAAAACAGGGAAATATAATATGAATGTAATAGTCACGTTTGCTAAAATGCTTAATAAAAAGACAAAAGTTCTTTATTTTGATCTTCAGCTCCGGTGCGGGGCCGGGGCACAGCACATGTTTTCTCAGAAGGCTGCTCGGGAAAAAAAAAAATGTCGGGATACGGCTGTGACGGCTGGCCCTGGCGCGTGGGACGCAGCCCCGCGCCGCGCCGCCAGCCCCCGCGCAACAAGCCCCCGAGCGCTCCGGAGCGCCAGGCGAGCCCCCCTGGGTTTGCACCTCTGAACGCTCTCGGGGGAGCAGTGACCAACAAGCTGCGCTTCGTGAGGGAGGGCACAGGCAATTTTCTTCACTGTCTCCTGAGGCTTTGCTGCGACGCAATATTCGGTATTCGATAATAGTCTCGAACTGGAAGAGTTACCTCTCCTAGCGAGTGATTCAGCGCTTAAGACCCGAGCTGCAAAATTCAAACTTGCGCTGGAGGTGTTGTGGAGGGACCGCAATAGTTGTCACGGGATGTTTCCTACTTTGTACTATGGACAGACCAGTGAAACTGATAATTAGTTATTGCTATAATCACCGCCCTAAAATTATGCTAATCATAAACTAATTTCAAAGACAGTAGACTCATTTATGAGTGAAATTTTGCAGCTTTTTCAGGAATTTGGATTAAAGAGATGCAATGTAAGCTGGAAACGCTGGCATTTTGTTTCACAGCCCCTGTTTTAAGTCTAAGCAAAGTCTGCCGAACAAAACAAATACAGGTGCCCTTTCATCTGCCGCTGATGCAGCTACACAGTTGGGCTCGTGCTGTTTGAAGGGTCCTTCTGGGAGAGCTTTCTACTGCAAACGCAATCACAAAAATAATTCAGTTAGGGGAATTTATTTCAGATGTCTTCTAATAAGGCTGTTTGTTGGAGATGCAATGGGAAACTTTTGTTAGGGCTTCCTGGAAGTTTTCCAGCGGTACAATTCTCCACCGGAAAGTGCTGTTCCACTGAAATCCAAGAATTCAAGATATGAAGTTTATTTCAACAGAATATTCCCTGACAAATGAAAAATTGAAAGAGTATTTGATTTTGACTTAGCTTTCTAAGCTTTTAATTAGCGTTAATATTATATAGTTGTACTGGCTAATGTTACACAGTGTTACGCTATTTATCAAGTGCACTGTTAATCCTTCACGTTATGAAACTTCGACACTGTGAGAATAAAATATGATGAAAAAATCAGCTCAGTTTTCTGGGTCTAATATTGCAAAATTTCTGTTCCACAGTAAATTTACCTTTCTAACCTTTCTTCTGATTTGGGGCAGAAAGCAATGTTAAAATATCGGCGGTCTCACATGGTAGCCTGGGAAAGGGCATTTCCCTGGTTGTCTTTGCGTGAACCTGACCCAGGCTTTAATATCGTAAGAATGGCAGGTGTGTTTCATTCTCGCTGTTGTTTCATTGTACTAGGGAGCTGTTTATAGGACTAAAATAATGTTTTTTACTGTGCATTTCTCAAACAGAAACCGTCTCGCAGCGAGAAGGCAACGAGTCGCGTGTGCTCCCCAACGGGTGGGTATGAGATTATGGTGGCACACGCTCCCTGTGAGCGAGGGGAGCGTTCATCCAGACGTCTCCAGCTCGCCCGCATGCACACGTGGCTCTGCTGGCCCCGCAAGCTGCATACCGCCACCGTCCCTCCTCCGAAAGGTCAGTGCAAACTAGGTAAAATTGTGTTTTCTGAGGAAAATTTCCACTCTAATGGGAAAAGAAATGCCCCAGCGGTTTTGGAAGCACATCAGATGTTTTCTGGTATGGCCCACAACGCGTACAGGGAAAGCGAGGCTTTTTCTGCGGAGAGCAGACGCTTTCCACAATAACAACATTTTGTGCTTTGCAAAAAAAAAAAAAAATTCCAATTAAGAAAAGAGAAAAAGCTTTGAAAATAAATGTTTTCTCTGGGCAATGCCCAGGCCCGGGAGTGAGGGCGTGGGCGTGAACGCGGTGCTGGCCGAGCGCGCCGCAGCCCTTGGGTGTGCGCAGGCACCGCGGGCCTGTCCCGCGGGGGCTGCAGGAGGTGCGCGGGGCCGCAGAGGCTGGGTGGCAGCTCCAGGGAGAAGCCGGGGGCGTTCGGGCCGGGCCGGCGTCTCCGGCATGCCTGTACGGCGGCAGTTGGTCCGTCCAGGTCCGTGCAACCAGACCGACAGCGACTGCTGCTTAGCTCTGCTGCTGGCCTGGGGCGATAAGTTGCAGTTTCGGCGTGACAAGTGAAGACGACCCCTAAAAGCCAACTCGCTGCCTGCAGAAAATGTCGCATTTTTTGGTAGGGAGAAGAAAGGAAAGGGGTTAATTATTGGGGTTGGCTGTTGCTTTTTCCGGAGGCGGCTTCCGCGGCTAAGTGAGGCTGAGACAAAGGACGCTTGTTCCCCGAGGCAGGGAAGCGCTCGGGGCTCGGGCTGCTCCTTCGGCGGGTGTCCGCTGTCCCGCTGCCGGCCCTCCGGCTGTCCCCCCGGCCGTTCCCTGGCGGGGCGGGAGGGCTGAGCGCCAGCCCGCCGGGTCGGGGCAAGCGAGTGCGAAGGGCTGCGAGGGCACGGCGGCCCGGGGAACGGCCGTAGCATCTCCCGGCTCCCTCCTCCTCTTGCTGCGGCGCCTGTTGTGTCTCTCTCCCTCTCCCTTGGCCCGAGTGTGTCGGGCGCCTCTAAAACCCCCTCCGCTTCCCTGCCACACGGCCGGTTCCTGAGCCTCGTGCGTGTGAAGGGCACGCGTCCGTACGGGCAGCATCGTTAGCGTGCACGGGAAGGATGCCGTTTACAGCCCAATAAACCCCACGCCCTTCTGTGCCGGCACCTCCTGCGGGATGCTAATGCTTACAAGATGTGCGGCAGCGTGGGCCAGCCCCAGCAAGCCACGCCACGGCGAGCGGCTCGTGCTTTACAGAGCTCGGCGGCTGCAGCCTGCGCTAATTCATCCCAGGCGCGAGCCCGCTGCTGCCGGCGGAGGGGCTGCGCGGGGCGCCCGGGGCGCTCTCCTGCCGAGCTGCCTGCCGGCGGACCAACCCCGTCGCCGCCGAGCCCCCGCCGGAGCCGTTCCCTCGGCTTGCACCGGCTCCCTCGCCCCGGCTTTGCAGGGGCGCTGGCGGTTTTGGGGCCAGCTGAGCTGTTTCTGCCCCCGTGCCTTCCCGGGGCAGGCGGCTCGGCGGGGGCGCCCGGACCCCGGCGGGGGGGGGACACGGCATTGTCTCGCAGCGGCGTTGTGATCACACAGTGCGTCTAACGTGATTTACATCCCATATTCGACCTCTGACGACTTCAAAGCCCTGGCGAGCGGGGGATTAAGCAGAGGGACGGGGGCTGGAAGAGCCAGGAGGGGCCCGGCTCACCTTTGAGCTCCCGTTGCTCCCTCCCCGCCGGACCGGGATAATCATGTCCCATTGTGCTCGCAGGGGAAGCCGGGGTGCAAACACAGGGCCCTTGTCAATATTGGTTTTTAAGAAGACCTTTTCTATTCTCCCATGTCTGGAGTTTTTCTGCCCAAATCCCCCTCACGCTGCCCAGCCTTCCCCTGGGAAATCGGGATCCCGGGGGTCCCTGCTAACACCGGCCATTGATTGAAATTTCACACCCACCTGTTTGCACACAGGATTTAATTTGGTTGATTCTTCATGCCCTTTTCCTGCTTAATCATCCACCTATTGACCTTAATATTAAAAGGGGCTAAGGGCAAGAGAGAGAGCCACTACGTT
Organism: Struthio camelus; assembly: GCF_040807025.1. Taxonomy (NCBI): domain Eukaryota; kingdom Metazoa; phylum Chordata; class Aves; order Struthioniformes; family Struthionidae; genus Struthio; species Struthio camelus. The sequence continues at coordinate 18,599,531 of NC_090950.1, forward strand.
TCTGTAAGGGAACAAAAGCTTCAAGAGAATAAAATAGGCAAAACCAGCCCCGAGCTAATGAGTCTGCCCTGCACACAAGAGCAGAAAACAGTACGTGCTGCCCTTTGCTTTGCGATATCCCTGGTGCAACACGCTTCTCTCATGTGAAAATGCAGCTATTGGGGCATGTTTCACACTGAGTGACTGCCTCCTTGCCGTCCTTAAGTTTACCCATAAGTTTAAGGCCAGAAGGGATGAGAGACCGCCCAGAGTGACCGTGGGCACGTACCAGGCGGTTACGTTTTGCCTCTTTTGCTGTATTGAGCTCGGAGACCTGCGCAGGGTTAATGTACCTTCCTGAAAGAGCCTCCTGTCTGGCTGTTGACACCTGGACACCGCGAAGCCACCGCGAAGCCACCGCGAAGCCACCGCTGCCCGTGGTGGTTGCTTCCAGCGATTCATCAGCATCCCCGGGCAGAAGTCAGGAGCGTGAGCTGGCTTGAAGCTTGCAGGTCCAGCTTGGCCTGGGAATTGCACCCAGGGGGGTTTTGCTAAGCTCTGCCTGGCTCTGACGACACGGCTGCCGGCCTCCCTGCGAGGCGGCTCAGAGCCGGCTGGCTGCACACGCAGCCTCCCAGCACGCTGGGAATCGGCCGGCAGAGAAACTGCACATCCTCTGCCTGGCGCGAGGCGGCCTGCAGGGAGCCGCTGACCCGCTCTGTGCACTGAATAATGAACGCACCGCTGGCTCCGCCAGGCTGCGGCCGTGCAGCCTCCCGCTTCCCCAGGGCTTGGCTCTGCCTCTGGCACTGCTGAGCAAGGGCAGGGAAAGGGCGGCGGGCAGGTTGTGTTAATGTGCCACCAGGTGCCCAGCAAGCCGGGATGCGCTCGGACGGCGGTGGCAGGAGGAGGGGGACGGCTGCGCAGGGTGCAGCCCGCAGGCCCCTGCGCGCCAAGCGTGTGCTGGCACACCCGGGGAGCAGCTTGTTGTTGAATGCGTACCTTCAACCTGAGGGGTGGGACTCAGGCGGCGGCTTTTGCTGTCGGGGTACAAGCCAGTGCGGACATCAAGGCCACTTCCTGCATCCCATTCCCTGCTTCATCCAGTACAGTCTGATCCATCACGGTGTTGGGCAGGGGTGGTCCTGCAGGGGGCTTATGCTGCTGCCCCTCTGTGGGACAGGGCTCATGGTGACAGCAATCTTTCCAAAAACCCACAGCTGTGTAGCAAGGCATGAGCTGCCTCACGACTTGTTTGACACGCACAAACACGTCTGCGGCCAGCTACGCTGTGTCTGTCCATCCATCCAGCTCTGGCTGGGTTCCTTACAGCACTCTCAGTTGCACGGGGTAGGGTTTGAGGAGGCTTCTGCACTTGCAGATGTAATTTGCCTGATGTAAAAAAAAAAAAAAAAAGAAGGAAAAGGGGATTTTTCTCCTGCCTCCCTTAACTGATGTGAAACCCAAGCTCTGTGAGATCCTGCAAACGTGTGTGGCTGGACATGCATGTGCGTGTGTGGTGAGAAGCCCATTTCCTGCGCCCTGGCCCCGAGGTCGGGCTGCAGGAGCATGCGTGTGCGTGTGCATGTGCACATTTCCCCAGTGTGATTGTTTTGGTCTGCAGAGTGCGGTTGTGTTTGTTTAATATCTGACGTTCCTTCTGTCTTCAGCGCTGACATTAATTGCCAGACAATGAGCAATGGAAGCCAGATGTTCCCCAGCGGTGGCCTCCTTTCCTTCGCCAGGGCTGCATGGGTGATAAAAACCTTGCGGGGAGTTTCTGTTTGCATGCTATTGATGCACGGCTGTTAGCGTCCGCTGTCCCCCACGGCCGGGCAGCAGCCCCTCCGGCTCTGGGGGGCTCCAGCCATTGCAGCCGAGCTCACTACCGGCAGCAGAAGGCGTTGAGAGCACAGGCACGGGTTTGGGAGCCAGTGGGGGGCTTTTTCGTGTCCAGGGAGGCCTGTCAGCTCTTCCAGCTGTGTCTGCCATACAGAGGTGCTGTTCCTACCGTGGCCCCTCCGGCCGCCGCATCGCCCTGCAGCGCTGCCGGGAAGGCGGCAGTCCTCCAGACTGGTGTAGGGGCTGGTTTGAGCACGACCACGTAGGACGCAGTGGCAGAGCCAAAGGCTCCTCGGCTCCACGTGGTTTCCAGCACCGTAGCTGGGCAGGGGGCTGGCTTTGCCGCTCCGCAGCCTGGCAGGGACCCCTGCGCTGGCCCCCCCGGTGAGCCGCAGCCAGGTGCCGAGGCAGGAGAAGCAGTCGGGCGCCCGGGGGTTGCCTGCGATCCCTAGCCCAAGGGGAGATACGCAGAGCAGACTAAGCCACTGATGGCATCGGCGTGCGCGTGTGCCGCAGGGGGTTTCCCGCCGAGCCTCTGCCGTTTTGGGGGCTCTCTCAGAGCTGAAGGCGCTTGGCTTGGCAGGGAGGCCGGGGCTGTGCAGAGCTCTGGCCGTGTGTGCACGAGTGTCACGTCAGCAGAGGGAAGGACTACCTGGTTCCTCCAGGTGACCTCCAGGTGTGCCTACCGGCACTGATTGCTATAAAAAGCTTTTGCAGGCCCAGCCTTTGCGCTGCCGGCAAGTCCCTCCCCGGGGGCCGTGGAGAGCCCGGCTCGCCACGGCAGATTAACGCAGGAGCTTGTCATTTGGTTAAACACTGTTACTCACAACGAGGTCGTTTTATAGCAGACGCAGCCTTATCTGAGAGCCACAGCGCTGCCGGGGCCCCCGTCCATGCAGCTGCAGCGGAGCAGCTCTGCCGGAGCTCTGCAGGTACCCAGGGCTCTGGCTGCCCGTGGGATTGGTCCTGCAGATGGGAAGGTCAAGGGTGGGATAGGTTAAAAAAAAAAATCCGTGCTTCCAGCTTGGGTCCTGCCTGTGGGGGCTAAACTGGCCGGGCTGGGCAGAGGCAGGCAGCAGTCCCACCTCTGTCCTTCGCCTTTGCTACGACAAGCCACCGAGGAAGAGGGGGCTGTAGTATGTGGGGAAGCAACCCGTTTTCCCCCTCTGCCATGGCCTTAATACTCATCCTCCACTAATTATTAGCCATTAGTATGTAATTGGCAATACATTATTAGAACAAATAGCCCTGGAAACCAATGCATGGGGTGGTTTTATTTTTAGAAATAATGTCTGTCGCTGGGGCATTGTTTCCTAAAGAGATGCATGTGACGGAGAGCGTAACCAGCAAACTCGTCTGACCAGCAAATAACCCCTTGTAAGGTTTCCATATTGCCTTTTTAAACAGGAAGGGAACATGATACAAATGCTATGCGAATTATGATCTGAAAAGTTTTCCTGGCAGGTTGTCACATGAGTTGTTAGTGTCTTTCTTTGACAAGAACACTCAAAACCTTTCTATACAATTGATTTAATCCTCTTGGCCTCCCGGGAAGACTACCAGCATCTCTCCCCCGCTTTTCTCAGGTATCCTCAAGATGCAGTTTCACCTCAGGTTTGTCCAAAGCCGGAGCGGGGACTTCCCAGTTGCCGGCGAGCTGCGTGAGCCTGGCCCGTGTCTGGGGGCAGCTCGGAGGCGTTTATGAGCTGGCAGCGCGCGGGGAAACGTGACACCGGCTGCAGCCGCCTGCCGGGTGCCAGCTCGCCAGGGCGGCCGCCCCACCGGGCTCCCCACGCCGACATCCCTCCGGGATTGGTAGCAGCGGGGGCGTCTTCACCGGCCAAGAGCGCGCCTGGCTGCAGCCGAGGCTCAGGGCTGGCGGCCGGCAGCCGCCGCAGGAGGGCTGCGCGCCCCGCGGGTGGGAGCGGGAGGGGGGGTGCGTGCGTGCGCGTGTGCGCTCGTCCCCGTCTCAGATGTCTTGGCTGCGGGCTGCGTGAGCCCAGCCCAGCCCAGCTGCGCTCTGGCCGGGGAACATCCGCTGTGGAAACCGGGGAGGAGCTGACAATCCCCCAAGATTGGCTGCGCGCACGGCCAAGCAAGAGCCGCTGGCTCCCTGCCTAATGCATTGCAAATGTGCTTCAATGTGGTTCTGATTTGCAGCTCCCGCTCCCCTCCGCCCGGCCCGAGCCGCCCTCCGCGGGCCCAGGGGAGGCCGGGGAAGCAGCCGAGCGCAGCGCCGCGCCGCCCCTGGGAAGCAGGTCCGGCCGTCGCCCGGCCGGCGCGGGAAGCAGCGCCAGTGCGGAGCACTGGGCACCCGCAGGGCCTCCTCCCCCTACGTTATCCTCCTCCTGGGGGGCGCAGAGCGTTTCCAGACCCCATTTGCCCCCCCCCCCGCCCTGAGGAGACCCGCTCCCGGGAAGCTCCGGCGGTGAGGAAGGGGCCTGGAAAGCGCCCAGCTCGCTCGCAGCACCCCGCGAAGGGGCGAACGCCTCCTGTTCGTGCCTCGGCCTGGCCGCGTGCAGCTTCTCCCCGTCAGGGTTTGATTTTCATCTGCCTTTTGGTGACTTGTGGGGGAAGCACTGGGCCGAGAGCCAGGAGCTGCTGAGATCCTTAGTTAGCCTTATCTCTGCGCTTCAGGCTCTCCAGCTGGGAAACGGGGCCGGAGCCGCCTCCTGCCCCTCCTGGAGAGCAGGTGGGCTCGTGGGGCGCTGTGCCAGCCCTTGGCAAAACGTCCCCCGCGCTGTGGCCGCCTCGGCCCCTGCCACCCGCCTCCCTGGGCCAGGCAGCGCCCCGGCCGCGCGCTGCCGCGTCCTCAGGGTCTGCAAGATTTGGGGCAGCACGGAGAAACGCCGCGTGCGGAGCGCCGCCCACCACCTCGCCGGCGCGCGAGCGCGGTGCCGGTGCCGCGTCCCCGGGGAGGCCGCCGGCGGGAGGCCGCCCAGGCGCAGTGGGAAGCGGCACTGAGTCACCCCCGCCGCTGCCGGCACGGCGCCAGCCCAGACGTTCCCAGGCAGCGCCGGGCTCTCAGGCCTCCCGTATCTCTGCGTTTCCCTGCTGGATTTTGCTTCTCCCCGTAGAAGCATGCTGGTGCAGACACAGCTGGTCACAGCTGCATCGCGGGGGCGCATCAATGTCAGACCGAGCAGCTCGGCGACCTCCCCGGCTCCTCATGTCCTTCCTCCGGGCAGCGGCAGCGCGGGGCCCTTTCACAAGGTGCGGGACTTGCTGTGTGCCTTCCCCTCTCGAGCTCTGCCCGGCTCAGCAGTGCCCTGCGCTGGGGGCTTGATTTCGCCAGGTGCTCCTCAGACTTGTGGTGCTCTTGCGGTCCGGGGCTGCAAGCCGGCTCCGAAGCAGAGGCGAGGGCTGCCGCACGCTGATGCCACCCGAATGCAGGGCACGTCTCAGCCTGGTCTTCCCCTTGGCCCAAGCACACAGCTGGGGCATATGCAGGGTTTAATGACTCAAGCTATTGAATGATGGCGCAAAGAGTATATATTAATGTCAGATCCTCCATGTGAGGGTCATCCCCACCTTTCGGAGTCCTTGCTGGGCTCCCCAATGCCCCTGTAGTGCAGCCACGCAACTTTAAGCTCAATTTCCAAATGAGCCCTGACTCAAACACCCTCTTCCCTCCTGTTCGTGCAACTGGAAAGAGATTGCATCAATGGCTCAAAATAATCAATCAAAATTGCCCCGTTAGGCAAAGCTGCAGTCCCTCTGCTGTCCCACGTTTATGACTGGATTAGAAATGCCTAACACAAAGTTAACTCTCATAGCACTGAAATAAAATGGCATAAAATGAATACAGTTCTTCTCAGGTTTCAGGAGAACGGGGCTGACCGGACTCTCCAGGAGCGAGCAGGGCTGGGGCAAGCCGGCACCTGCAATAACATCTTTCTTGTCATTGCGCTGATGGCAGATATTGCAGGAACGGAAAAGGAAATGAGTAATAAAGGAGCTGGGAGTAGCAAAGTGGACGGGAGGGCTTGGCTAGAGGGTGTGATTTCTTCCCCACAGCCTTGGCTGAAAGAGCTGGAGGGTGTTTTGTTTGATTCTTGTTTTTTGTGTGTTTTTTTTTTCTTTTAAAGGATTGTTTCACCAAGTTATTTTAGAAAAGAAGATCCCTCTTTACTGTTCTTTGTGTCTGATTAGCTCCTTGGGGCCTGGTGCTGCCCTGGGGGGGCTAAGTGAGAGCTGTGTGCATTGATCCCTCTCGCACTCGGGGCTCAGAGGAGCCTGAGGGCCAGCACGAAGCAGCCCCAGCCCAAAATACACTGAGGACACCCCTCGCTGCCTCCCTTAACCGAGAGCCCCCTCCGTGGGAAGCACCATGCTGCGTTTCAGAGGCGGCCGCCGTGACGGACCTGCAGCCATTGGGATGGGTCCAGGAGCTGCAAAGAGAAGGGAATCCATTTCCTAGTTTGGATTCAAATGCTGCTGCAATCTTTCACCTCCAGCGGGCTGCGCTCCACTAATGTTCATGCTTTCTGGGATGAGGGCTGGGAATAACCTGTGATGCTGCCCTCCCACCATCCCCACCTGCTTGGATGTGCCCCCTCCAAAAGGGGCCAGGCTGGACCCCTCTGGGATGGCCCAGGGTTGACGTCTGTCTTGCAGGGGCAGTGTTGCTTTGGGTTTGTGCAGGGTGCAGCAGAGGAAACGCAACCCGGTCTTCGAACGCCCCGGTGCTGTGCAGCCCTGGCTGGGCTGGTGCACAGGGGAGCCCCGGGTTGTCGGTGCAGGGAGGCTCTGTGCTTGGCTTTTTAAGATCAGAAAGGTTTTTGAACTGACGTTAGCTCTGGTACGCAAAGGAAAGCATACAGAAGGGTAATTAAAGTGTAAGAGCAAGGCTGGGTTTGCCTTTAATGGCTTGCAGCTGCAAATATTTTTCTGTCTTCTCTAGCCCACTTGTAAGCTGTCTGGCTGTGTTTCTCATCCTGGCCAATTAGATTCCCATGTGTGCTGCAGGAGTGAAAATATAGAAAGTGAATAATCCTTCAATTCTGCTCCTCGTTGCGAAGGCCTTTGAACCTCTCAGAGCGATGGCTCTGTTCCACCGGAGACCGTATCGCCTGGCAGGCCAGCCCTCTCCCACTCGCCTGTCCCGGCTCCCTTGTTTGAAACCAAACTTAACCTCTAGTAAAGCTGCCTGGGCACCACCACGGTTCATCTTCAAGCCTTTGTGATCAAAGCGGGGGGCTTCCCCCCCCCCGCCCCTTTCGCTGAGTTTTACAGCCATTTTCCCTTTCTGATGCTGGTTTTCTGCCAAAAGTTCCACTCTAAAATCAAAAGGGGTAGTCCGTTAACACAAGGCATCTGTAACAAGTACACTATTGTGTTGTCTCTTCCAAGGTGCCCTGGCTTTTTAATAAACCGTGGGGCGTGGGGACCTTGTCGGTTCCAAGAAGTGGGGAGGCAAAGCGGAGCAAGAAGGAGCTGGCAAAAATTGCCGTGCAGTAAAGTGTAGCCGAGAGACGGGCGGCCCGCGGCGCGCTTGGCCCTGCGCGGCGATGGGAGAGGGCGCAGCAAAGCTGTGCAGGAGGCGCTCGGCAGCCTCTTGGCTCGGATCCAGCCTGGGATCAGGTAACTTTAGGTAAACGGCGGCCTGTTTGATCCCTGCGGGTTGATGAGGCTCTTTGCCAGGACCCACGCCACAAAAGCGCAGGCTTGCTTCCCTGAATCCCTGCCTGCAGCGCCCCGAGCAGCTCGCTGCGGGGAAGGAAGGTGCAAATCCAGGGCAGGGACAAAGCAGGGGAGCTGCAGCGTCTTTCCTGCAGTGCCCTCGGCCAGCCAGGCACAGGGAGATGAGCTCGGCTTGGCTCATGCACGGCTCCAAAGACAAGCCTCCTGCCTAGGGAAACGGTGGGGGGCAGCTTGTCTCTGTGCTTCATGGCGGGGGAGCCTGCCGTGCCGTGCCACTGGCTCTCCGGCCGGGCAGGCGCGCTCAGCGCAGCTCTGTCCACGCCACGGCGGGCGGGCAGCAGCCTGTCAGCACCGCTTGCTTGGGAAATGCCAGGCGCATCGCTGGAGTCAGCAGCGGCGGCAGCAAACCCAGCAGGGACGGTCTCACGCTTCGCCAGCCGTGAGATTCCCGAGCCCCGGGAGGCTGCGTCTCTGCCAGGCTGATCTCCGCCGGGCAGCTGCCTTCCAGCCACGAGCTCCTCTGCCCGCCGTGGCGGGTGACGCCGGCTGGTGCTGCCAGGCTCTCGGGTACGGGTCGCAGCGAGCGGCGGATGTGATGCTCCTGCTGCCAAGTCCTCTGCCAGGGTGAAGGGCGCTCGTCTGCCAGCTGGGAAGCCAACAGCAGCAAGCAGCTGGAGCGGGCAGCAATGGGGTCAGCAGTGGGGTTAGCTGTGGGGTCAGCCATGGTCAGCGGTGGCCTGAAACTGCCTGCTGGAGAGGAAGCTCAGCTCCGAAAGGCACAACGGGGGCACCTAAACCCAAAAGAGCCATCTCTGTCCGGTCGATGCAGTGAGAGCCCAGGTCCCGGTACCCGATCTGCTCTGGGCCTCTCTCTGAGGAACTGGTAAAAGTCAGCGTATTCCTGTTTCAGAGGCAGCCCGGCCTGGGGAAGGTCCCAGAAGGCTTCTCCATCTCGGCCCATTGCAAGGGCAGCAGGCAGCAACCGCCGGGCGCGCTGCAGCCAGGCGGGCAGAGCAAACCCCCGGCCTGAGCTGCCAGACCCGCGCAGCGGGCCGAGACCCGGAGCCGCGCCGCCCCTGCCCTCCGCTCCCCACCCTCGGCCAAGCCGGGGCGCCGAGGCAGCGCCGCGGGCGAGGACGCGGGTTCCCGGGGCGGGATTTGGGGGCAGCGAAATCCTGAGGCTGCTGCGGGCAGGGAGCGACTCGGCGCTCGAAGTCAAGGTGAGGACAGCCCAGGAGCAGATGGGACCCGCTCTGTTGGCGGGAGCACGTTTTGGCTATTTATGCTAAGCGGTGGGAATGGCTTCTCAAGCGTTTTGGATGGGTCTGTAATGAGGCCGGCCTAAATATGCCAGCATTGTTTGTGCTGGACAATTAAAAACTCCCCCTCGGCACATTAACAGTGTCTCCGGCCCTGGAAGCTGCGCGGGGACAACGGGGAGAGGGGGGATGCCACAAAGCCCGCCTTTTGTTTCGTGCTCCTTTGAACCTTCTCAAAGACCCGGTTTCAAGGGGTGTCTTTTGTTTTCTTTTCAGCAGGACTGAACCCAGAGCCGCCTGTTGTTTAGCAACACAGAAACGTGACCTTAATTGACTCCGCTCTCGGGTGCACTGCATAAATCACTTCTGGCGCGGCCAGGAATTTCGGGACGGGCACCCCCAGCTCCGGGAGGCCGAGGGAGGAGCGCCCCGGCCCGCTCCTGGGTCCAGCCAGGAGCGATTTCCCGCAGCCTCAAATTTCTGCCTCGCCTCTGCCCTAGAGGCACCACAGCCGACGCCAGGCGGACTGGGCTCTCCGGGCCCCGCTCCCTCCCGACGGGCACGCTCCTCTCCCTGCGGCGCAAGGGTCCCCATTCCCACGGGGAAGCAGGCGAAACCGTTTCCCTCTGCTCTTCGACGCCCGCGTGCAGCCGGGGCCTCCCACTTGTGTTTACAGTCCAGCTGGGCTGATAAGACTCTCTACCCGCCGTCCCTGGGATGCACTGGGTTAAAGTTTATTGCAAGATAAATTAAACGTGATGAAAATGTAACAAATCCTCCTGTGAATGTCTGACACGCACTTAGCCGGACAACTTATTTGTATGATACCAGGGGGCTGATACATTAAAAGATATAATTTGTGGTCTCCCGAGGAGAGGTTAAGGGCCGGGAGCACGGCTCCCTTTGAGCCGCCTCCGTCTCTCCGCGTCGCCGGCCCCGGCCTTAATCAAGTTATCATATCAACCCGTGTCTCGCGGGCCCCCGCCCGCCTGCAAGGAGGCCACATTTGCAGACAAATTTCTAGCAGCGGGAAGTTGGCGCTCTCCTGCGTGGCGGGATAAAGAGTACCCGCCGCCTCTGCGCGCCGCGCCGCGGGCGCACGCTGGGAGAGCAGTTCAAGGCAGCGCCATGCCGAGCCCCGCATTTGACTGCTGCTCGCTAGCAGGGCCCGGGCGGCTTGCCCGAGGCGCCGGCCCGTTGTCGGCCCTCGCCGACGGCGAGCGGGGCGTGAGGGACGCAGCCCGCCCGCCGCTGCCCCCGGCCCCAGCCCTGGCCACGCCGCTGGATTTTGAGTGGAAACCGTTAAAACTTAAGAGGGGGGGAAATAAGGTTTAAATGGAAAGCTGAGGATGGCTGCGTGGAATAAACGCCCCGCCGTCCCGTGCTCGCCGTCACAGCTGCCGAGGCCTTGGCTTTTACCTAGGGGATCGCAGGGGAAAATTACCACTATCGGCCACGGCGGCAGCCGAGCTACCCGGCTCGGGAGCTTTCACAGTCTTTTTTGCCCGACTGCCCCCTGCGCCTTCAAACGGAGATGTCCCAAGACGCTCCCGCCTGCTCCTCGCCCGGCCTCGCGCCTGCCCGACAGCGAGGCCTGGCCGGACGCGCCAGCCCCGCCGCCGAAGCTCCCCTCAGCCCTCAGGAAACCCTCACCGGCGAGGGAGCCGGGCCTGAACGACGCAGCGGGCAGGCCGCCTTTGGAGAGGCTCCGCTGTCGGACAGCGATTAGTAACAACCGAGCGGCGCGTTCGGAGGGGGAGGCCGAGGGGGCGCTGCGCAGACCCGCCGCCCCGTCCGGCGCCAGAGCCGCCGCCGGTGGAGGGAGCGCGTCCTCGCCGCGGGCCATCCCAGGACGGGACCTGCGTCCGCGCGTTGATTCGTGACCTTCCGCAGAGGGGAACAAGTAGTCTCCCTGCTCGCCAGCTTTTTCTCGAGAGAAGGGCTCTGGCTGCAAGTTCCCTCCGAGGCTTTCACGGCCGCGGCGAGGGGAGGGCGGCCGCTGCCTTTCGTTAGGGTAATAAAGGCAGCGGCTTTGCGCGCTTGAGTCTCAACAGTTAAAGATCCCTCCGGCACAAAGAGCCCGCGGCCGTAATCTGAAAATAAATTTAATTTTGCGAATTCCTCGGCGCTGGGAGACTTGCTCAGGTACGGCGCCGCGGCAGGGGGGTGACCTTTCGGAGCGACGAGCCGGAGCGCGGCGAGCCGCCGGCACAAAGGGGCCCCGAGGCCGGCCGGAGGCGCGACCCGACCCGGCCCGCCGCGCTGCCTGCTGCTGGGCGGCAAAGGGCCGGAGGGCGGAATAAGGCCGCCCTCGTTCCCAGCGGCTCGCCGCGGCCGCCTCGCCTGCCGGGAGCGGGAGCCGTGCCCTCGAAAGCCGCAGCGTTTCGGAGCGCCTCCGACCGCTCCTCAGGGGGCCTCTGCAAAACGCCGGGCACGGGGAGGGGGGCGCGCAAGGGAGCTACAGCGCCCGATTTGAGACCCCTGGCCCAGGGCCCAGGCTGACCGACAGGTGAGACTCCCACTGGTGGCCCAGAGCAGTTCTCCTGACCCCAGCCGCCCCCATAGCAAGCATCCAGCCATCATGAAGCTATGGCCAAAGATAGTGACTTGGAGGCTCTTCACATCCCTTCCGGTGTTTGAACCTTTGGGCATTGGGTTCTCCAGCTTCTCCCTGTCAGCAAGAGAGCTTGAACCGTAATTTTACCAAAACCCGTGTGACTTTGTGAAGGAAGTGAGTCTCTTGTAGGCACTTGGCCTCTGGCACTGGCACACTATCAAAACCAGTGGGAACTCAGGGGCAAGGCCTGAGAGCTGCACACCTGGATGAGGAGATTTATATATTCCCCTGCTGTGGCACCCAAACATACCTTTGATAGAAATTAGAAGGAAACCACCCCTAGAAAGATGAGGTATTCCAGACTCTCACCAAAAGTTTCTTGTACCTTATATTAAGATAAAATTCACTGTTTCAGGTGATGATGGAGTGGGAAATAGTAGAGCCCATGTGCAGAAAGCCCAGGGGAACACAGGCTTGCTTTCTGCCGCTCCTTGTGGAGCTAATCACCCAGACTGCTAGAAATGCGTAGCAATTGGCCCCTATTTTGCTTTTCCCTGCTAGATTAAAGAGCTCTTAAGTACCTGACCTGTTATTTCTGCCAAGGTACTTATGCACCAAGGTTCTTGTGACTGTAATCAAGCCACCTCTTGATCTTCTTCCTGATAAACTAAATACACTGAGTGTCCTCAGTGCCTCTCTCCATCAGAAGTGTCCTCAGCTCTTGCACCAGTCTCCCAGTGCTTTCCCTGCAGTCTCTTCAGCTTTGGGACTCGGCCTGCTTTGGCGATGCTACACCAGAACTGCCTCAGATATGCCCAGATCCGCCCTGCTGGTACTGTTTGCGGGGCAAAGTCGCTCCCCTCCTGGCTCCTCCAATACAATTCTTACCTCTTGGTGAAATGGCAGAAGCTGAAGATTTCATGGTGGTGCAAGTTCTTCACTGATGCAAGTCCCTCTCCAAAGCCTGCTGGTTTTGGGCAGCTGCTCCTTATCCCCACCCCATGCCAGATTTTGCTCTGAGCACCGACAATCCTCAACCGTCCCTCCAGGAGGCAGGGGCAGCGTGCTCAAGGCAGACCGTCTCTGGAAGAGAGGGAAGACTCCACGCAGCTAGTGAGGGACTTGTGAAGGCCAGCACTTACCTGGGTTCAATGTCCATCTTCTGACTGCCAAGCCCAGCTCCAGGCACTCAGGGGGCCCTAATGGGCTCCAGCCCTGACTGCTGCCTTCTCTCCACTGTAGCAGCTGGTGGCCTATGCGTGGCAGGCTGGAGAGGGGAGATCTGGGTAGCCACAATGCAGCAAGGAAGACACCTGGGTCCTTGGGCCAGGGCATCATCTGATGGAGCTCAGCCCTTGGTTCAGAGATGCAGTGCAAGTAGCATTTGTGGTCTTTGCTGGCTCCTAAGCTGCTGTGCAGAGAGAAGTGCCAGATGGTCCGAATCATCACTGTGTTTATAAAAATAAAATGACATTCCAGTACTTAATCAAAGTAATCATTGATGTCTTTCTTTTGACCCAAATAAAATGTGTTGCAGGTGTTTCATAGATTGGTGCTAGTCCTTATTAACAAGTGTTTCCTGCACTGCAGGGAGTGTCCCCAGCTCCCCGTTCCCTGCCCATGGCTGGCCCTGTTACCCCATGTGTGCTCACTGCCCGGGCAGAAAAGTGGCATTTTCTGGACTCAGGTCACTGCACTGCAGCAAAGAAGCTTTCCGCTGAGCTGTGAGCAGCCCGTCCTGCCATCGGTACCTCCTGAAAGGAGCCTTCCGCTGCAGCCCCGTCCCATTGTCCGCAGGAGATAATTGGAGGGACAAGTGAAACGAGGGTATAATGAATTCTCCAGCCATTCAGCCGGGGCTGGGAGGCAGAAAGCTCGCTGCTAAGTGCCAAAGTGCTGAGGCTGCTGCTTTCATTCTGTGGCCGGAGGGGAGGTCTCTAGGGGCAGCCCTCTATTGAGGAGACTCTGGGGTTGAAACAACACCACCCGGCATCTGAATTTTTACCCTTTCTATGGTGAGCATGCTCTGAAGTGCTGTCAAATACAGCTGTGCTGGGGCTTCCTCCCAGGGTTTCACAGCACCTGGGTCTGACACAGGACCATGGCCAGGCACTGGGAGCTCAGGTGATCCCTCTTCCACCTGAACAGCAGCAGGTCCCTCATCCACCCCAAACTCCACGCCTGTGTGTCCTCACCCCAGGCCTGGGACTGAGCTCTGACCCTCCTCTCTTGGCACCCAGCAGCACAAGCTCGGCCACCCCAGCCCTATCGCCCAGGGGCTGCACCCACTCAGGCCTCACTTCGGGAAAGCCACAGAGCGATGGAGCAGGGGGATGCAGCCCAGGGGAGATGGGGAGCCCCAGCTGCGCTTTCCTGGTGCTCCTTGGCCACATGGGGCTACCCAAGTATCTGTGTGGTCTGTGCTGCGAACAGCCAAAGCCCTGTGGCTGGCAGCTCCTCCCTGTTCTCCCACGCTGTCCTGCCGGTAGCTTGCAATCTCCAGACGTCTTGTATCATTTTGTTCAGCCCTTCAACAGCTGCTGCCGAGCGTTTCGTGGGGCGTTGCACACAGGGGTGTTTTTTTTCCCTCAAAAGTAGCTAAGCATATATACCCTTCCAGCAGCGTCCAGCTGGAGCCAGGACACCCCGGGCAGGAGCGGCCCCTGGGGAAGCCGGGCTGGCTCAGGCACCTGTAGCCTGAGTTCATGGTGTCCCAGCTTGAGAGAGCGTTTTCTGCCAGTTTGCCCAAGCTGCAGAGGGAACCAGTGCCAGAAGAGTACGTATGTCTGCTCCTGAGGAGATCCTGGGTTGCAAAGGCAGCCCAGGGCCCAGCTGCCCTCCATGGGGTCTGGAGCTCTGCCTAAGGAGGCAGAGATCCCTCCTGGAGCGGGAACACACATGGGAGCAGCAATCTCGCATTAGAAGGGAGCGCCCATGGCTATCAATCAGAGTTGCTCCTGCCCTGAGGTGCACCAACCCCAGCAGGACTCAGCTCTGCAGTGGGTTTGGTGTGAGCCTGGGGCTGGGTAGCCCAGCTCTGCTCTCTTACCCCTGACAGCATCTCCAGTGGCTAGGAAGCAAGCACTGACCGAGGAGAAGCAGTGCTCTGGCTCCCTGCTCGGGCTCAGGTTCCTTGTTTGGAAAGCCCTCCTCTCTTCGGAGCAGCTCCCGTGCCCGGCTAGGCAGTGGGACCACAGCACAGCCCTCGGTGGCTGTGCTGCCTGCTCCACCACAAAGGCTTGCACCCTGCCCCGGGGGGGCCAGGGTGTGTGCACCTGCAGCACCTCTCCCAAGGCTTGGCCCTTGCCTGGGGGTTTACAGGCAGAGGAGCCCCTGGGGCAGCAGGGGAATCTGCGCACCGCTGAGGTTCAGGGCAGCACTCAGCGGCCTGGCGGTGCGCAGCCCCACGTATGGTTATGTGGGACCTCACGGCATCTTCCTGCTGTTGCATGGGGCCAAGGGGAAAGGATGCAGCAGCAGCAGCGTCTCCTAGCAGTGAAGGAAGGAAAAGAAAAGTACCCACAGGCGAAATAAAGGGCTCGCACCTTAGGTGTGCTGCACACTGGGAGGAGCTCATCTTTTAATCACAAACCAGCACCAAGCCCATTGAGATGCCTGAGAGGCAACAACCACCAAGACAGCAGGTGTGGGTGCTGGCAGCAGGGCCACTGCGAGGTGGGCACGGTCGCCAGAGCAAGCACCCTTGCAGGACAGAGAGCCTGCTTATTTTAAGTTCAGATACTCTTTAAGCAAAGGCGTAAGTGACTCCCTCCACTTCCTCGCCCTTCAGGATGACATCGTTTCAAACCTTGGAAGGGGATTTAGGGCTTTTGTCCCCAGCCCAGCAAACGGGGCGGCCACACAATCAGTAAGCTACTGACAATTACAGACATTACAATTTTCTGCATCAGTGCTATAAACAAACAGGCAGCAGTGGGGCAGGGAAGCCAAGAGCAGGAGCACCCTGAATAGAAAGGGAAGACAAACAAGACTTTGTCCCGAGATTTAGTCCAGGCCTCAGGCATCACCAGGGCTAAATACGCTTCCCCCACCCGCCGGCGCACAATGCTCAAACGAAGGCACTCGTAATACCTTGGCTTAGCGAAGCTTAGCAGACTGTAACAGGCCCAAACAAGAGCCTTCCTGACCTCCTCGGGAAATGACTCCAGCTAGCAATAAACTGGCTCCTGTGTACTTTGGGAAGGGGGGTCTCAGTGGGCTTTGACAAAGACGGGGACATTCAGGAGGGACAACTCAGAGTTGCGAAACACAGCCTGAAACAGGAGCTGGCGGGAACCGTATTCCAAGGGTGGCGGCTAATCTGTGCACCCGGGTCTTTATCAGGGCTGAGCGTTGTACAGCTGCAATGGGCGTCGAGCTGACAAAATCACCCCGACAGCGGAAAAGCCAAGAAGGGGTGCAGCCTGCCCCAGTGACGGCGTCACGAGACGAAAGGGCGCCGGTGAAAACCCTCCCAGCCCCCCACGTTTGCTGAACGGCTGCAGCAGGGTGTGCACGGGCGCCTGGCCCCGAAACCAGCCGCTCCGGCGGAGGGAAGGGGAAGGGGACGGGTGCGTATGTTCTGTGTGACCGAATCCTGCAAAGGGAATTGTAAAAATGAGCATGAGAATGAATCCCATAAGTCTGTAGCCTGTTTGTGTGGTGGGATATGATGTTGTCTGACAGTCAAAGGTGTTTGGTGCTGCATCCCCATGCTTGGGGCACCTGTGGCAGTTTCCCACGTGCCAAGGGGCAAGCAGTGCAGCCCGGGCCCCGCTGCTGGGTGCCACGGCTCATCTACACCGCCCTGCCTCTCAAGAGGATGTCTGAGCTGTTTGCACATCCAGCCTCAGGCTTTCTGCAGATGCTGCCAGCCGTGCTTGCACGCGCAGCTGTTTCCCTGCCGGAGCAGCCTGCAGCCGGCATGAGCCCGGCGCTGGCGCATGGGGCCAGCTGGAGTCGCGCCGGGCCGGCCCGCGTTCGAGCCTCTGCCCTGACGGACGGGGCCCCACGCGTAGCCCGGCCTGGCAGACCTTCCTGTCCCGTTTCCGACAGGTGGATGGTTAACTAGCCTTGTCTCCGGGGTGTAAGCACGGGGGCCGCTGCAGGCGTCTCCTCCAGACAGGCAAACACTGCGTGATAAGGGAGGCCTCACGCCGTGCACAAGGTCTCCCGTGAGCACGGGCGCGTGAGGAGGCAGCGCTATCTCTGCCCGCCGCAGGCTCAGAGCTGCACGCAGGCGGCTCTGGGCACGGGGCCGGGCCAGGACGAGCTCCGTCCATGCCCAGCCAGCCGTCAGGGCTGGGCGCCTCGGAGAGATGGAGATGCTCGGGTTCGCACGGCTCCCTGTGGGACCGCCGCACCCCTGCTCGCTTGGGCGTGGAAACGCGGCCGGGGCTGGGGGCTGCTCCGCGGCCCACTGAGGAAAGGGCGTTTGCCATCTTACGGAAGTGGAGCAAAAGCAAGAGGCCAGGCAAGCTTCAAAGAGCGAAGGCGGCAGCCCTTTGTGCACCGGCCTCCCTTCCCGAGGCTGGAGAGCGCTGAAGGAGAAAGGGCCTTTGCGAGCCGGTTCCCGGCCCTCGCTGCGAAGCTGGCTGAACAAACACAATGCAGCGCGGCCTGCCCAGGAGCCGGGGGCGCCCTTCCAGCCAGTTGAGATAAACTTCATTATGCTCCTGAAAATAGAGGCAAGAATATATTGCTGGAGCCACGCTCAGGTGGAGGCTGGGTCCGATGCCAGCACAGTTCCTCTGTCTCGCCAAGCGCATCCTAACCTGCAGCTAGGAGAGAGCCGGGTCAGGGCCGTAGCAGTACCTCCTGGTGGCGGTCCATGTGTTCAGCCAGCACGGGGAGGGGATAACGCAGGCATCATGCTCTGGTGATAGTTCAGTGCTTTCCCCGTGCTTGTGTGTGTTGAGTGGGTCCTCCACTCCATCCTGCTAGACACAGGTTGCCAGCAAGATCCCATCTCCATGCTCACCTTCTCCAGATACTTCCAGACCACTGTCCTGCCCTGCTGTCACTGGCTAGAAGACTGCTCACAAACACATTTGCAGGCGCACACACACACACACAGAGTAGATTTTTACTACTTGTTCTTGCCCATGCCCTGCTCTCCTTTGCCAGTTGCCACTGCTCCTGTTTGTTCGCTTCTGTTCTTTGTCCCTCTCTAGTGGTGAGATGCCCCGCTAGCCCAGCTCCTAGCCCTGGCTGGAGATGCACAAGCCAGCTAAGGTGCTCCACAGCCTGGTAATGCCAGCTCAGCTCAGAAACCTCTGGGGAGAGACAAGCCTGCACTGAGAGCAAAGGTCAGCTGCGGGAGAAGTTGGGTCAGGAGCCTGTAGGCTGGTGACCTCTGCAAAAGCAGGTCTGGGTGCTAATGGCACTCCTGAGCCCTGGTATGCTGAGAAATGCAGCTAGTGGTGCTCTTCCCTCACTAGGCACAGGCACCCCAGACCCCACAGGGTGATGGTGACTTCCCAGTGCAATTCTCTGGACCGGGTTGCTCTGGTGTTCTTGAAAGGCAGAGACCATGCCCAGCCAGCAGGTCCCTCACTGCCTGCAGGCACATCCCCAGGAGCGCTGCTGGCCGGCCTCCTCAAGGCCGGGATCACAGGCAGAGCCACGGGCTTGGGGCTGCTGAGCTTCCCGGGCCCCACGGGGGCTGCCGAGACGTGAAGCTCCCTGCAGCCTCTGCCTGCAGCCTGCCCTCGCTCGCAGCTGAGCGCAGCGGGGAAGCCAGCGAGCGCCAGCGCTGTCTGCAAGCACAAACAGCTGCTTGGACACTACTCAAAAACACCAGCCCAGGCTGCTCAGCTGCCAACTCCTCTATTTCAGAGTGCAATAAAAGCTAAAGGCTAGCTAAAAGAAAGTTGTCCCATGGGAAGGGAAGTGTGGAGCTCTGCTCTGTGGGATGAGCCAGCGCTGACCCCACAGCAAGGAGTGAGGCCGGGCTGCAGGGAGAGGGTAATCGTCTATGTCAGGAACCTACTGGCTCCTCATCATGAGACCATTGTGCAACTGCCAACCGCTAGGACCCTCCCAGTGCCTGCTAAGAAGCAGCTCAGGAAACAAACGGGGTCTCCAACTGACCCATCCAGGTGCCATGCATGCCTACGAACAGCATGGTTGGGAACACAGTCTTGAGGAAGGGTTTGTCCTGGTGCAACGTCATCCCAAAGCTCCCTGTCCCCTTCCCGGCTCATCTCCTCCCCAGCACCCACTGGGACACACTCACAGGTCATCCTCCCTGTGGGTATGCATGCGTGGGCACATGCCACCTAATGGGGGGGGGGCAGACCCCATGCCTGAACTCTGCAGTCGCAGCTGCAAAAGCACCTGGGGCCGAGCACCACAGCAGTACCAGTGAGCTCAGTCCCACTGATCAGGGCAGAGCTACTCCAGTTTGCACCAGTAAGAAACCTGGCCCAGTGCGTTCTTGTCTTGGAAGCAGAGCCCTGAAGCATGCACGAGTCTGTGGTGTGTGGCGGGGAACAGATACCACATCGGGTGCCCCGATTCACACCAACCGCTCAGGTATTGCTCTTTATTTACATGCTGTAACTTTCCACACAACTTCTGTGTGGAATGGGCCAAGTGCTCTCCCCCTGCCTGTAAACTGGATTAATTTCACTGCTAGGGACAAATGCAGATTATCTTCCAGGGTCTGGAAATGAGCACGTTGCTGATGGAAGCAGGGATGTGGCTGAACTTGATGCCGGAGCTGCAAACAAAGCCACATATGCGGCGCCTGGCGGGATCAGAGTGTTTTGGTCCTACCTTGCTAGTCATCAGTCTTAGTAAGGATGCTGCTGGGCTGTGATGGGCTCAGGCCAAAACTGCCTCCCCTATTTGGCAAATGCACTCTGCATATCAGCACTGCCAGAGGAGACGTGCTTTTTATCTGCGCCTGGGATGCAGCAGGGCTGCTGGAGTGAGCGCCAGGCAAGAATCGCAGCTGCAAGATTCAGCGTGTGTCTTCAACATCCTGCTCCCTCTCTGGGTACAAACACTGTCCAGATTTCCAACGTCAGAGAGAGACACCAGCCAGATTGCTCTACAGTTTCAAGTATTCATAATGTTTTCCAGAAAGCAGGACTGCAGTCCATCTTTTGTAGCAGTAAAAGGCGTTATAGCTCAGGAAAGACTGTGGACCGCCTAAGCTTGCTGCAACACAGCAGCCAAAAAAGCCGAGAAAACACGGGGCATCCTCAGAAGGGCTATTGAGACAAGGCACAGGGCACTCCAGTGTGCCTACATGCAGAGTACTGTATGCTGCTCTCGTCCCCGTGTCAAGGAGATGCGACAGAGGGAGCACGCAGCCTGGCTGCACGGGAGGCTGCGGGGCAGGCAGGAGTGTGAACCTGGGCTCAGCCACCCCACGCGGCCCTCAAGTAGGTCCCCCAACCCAAGGCCCAGGATCCATGTGAACGCAAAGCAGCACTAGAGCAGAACGGGCCACCTCGAGCTTCCCACAGCGGTGCCTGGTCCTCCCAGTTTGCAGCAGGTCCTGGTTGTGCTGGGCTCAGCCTGGCCCTGCTGGGCAGAGAGGAGCAAAGAGGCTGGGGCTGTGATTTTTGGTCCTACTCCTGGCTGGTCTGGCCCTGCACCCCTGGATGTGGGAGGCAGGGGGCGGCCCTGAAAGCCAGCCCAGCTCTGTGCCCCTGTGTGCAGCACTGTCTGGACAAGAGACACCATGCTTATCCTGGTTTTAGCCCTGATTTCCACTCGCGCTTGACCTTTGGGGCAAAGCATCCTACAGGCCAGCCTGTAACAGGAACATGCAGGCAAATCAGGCAGACAGATAGGGGAGGCCTCCGGCATGGGGTCTGCAAATGCTGGAGCGCATTTGGGTAGAGCACGGCCTCTGCAACTCACCTCTGCTCTGGCTCAGCTCGCCACGTCCCACACTGGGGAAAGGCGCTGGCTGTGCCGGGCCATGGCTGTTTGCTCTCTTTGGGCTCTAAGGTGCAGCCCAGGGCTCTTATCTCGACAGGCAGATAAGAGTTAATGTCCCAGCAGTTGTGCTGAGCTGGCTTTGCTGGCAATAAACCCAGGCTGGAAACAGCTTCCTAATCATTAAAGATTACAGGTAGTCCCACCTCCACGGCTGTCCTTCAGGAACAGTACTCTGCCCTGAGCTGCCACCTCCTTTGGCCCTGGCACCAAAACCCCTTTGGGGAGCATCACGCAGGGGAGCGCTGGGGCACGGAGACCTGAGCGCTGCGGCAGGGAGGGCCGGCACCCCGGGAAAGCTATGGCAGGGGGCAGCTCCCCAAAGTCACCTACTGGAGTCTCTCCTGCAAGGGTGGGCTTGGGCCCTAAGTTCAGAAGGTGCCCCAGGATCCCTGAGCCTTCCCGCAAGCGCTCTGTCCCACCAGCCTCCCTGCTGTAGGAGCGAGACAGGCTGGGACCCCCAGGAGAAGGCTCTGAGGGCTTCATCCAGGGCTTTTACAGAGCCACTGTCCCAGGAGCATAACCCCCCCCACCCCGAGACAAGCTCACTGTCCAGCATGGGCTCATTTGGCCCAAAAGCAGCGATTCCTTGGCCTCTATCAGCAATTCCCAGGCTCCCCTCGGTCTGCCGAGCTCCTTGCCGTAGCACAGCGGCTGGCCGCACGCTGCCCCAGCCGGGGCTGCAGCCAGGGCGTCCTGCAGCCCGCCAGCCCCTGTGCGAGGGTCAGCCCCACCGGGGGCTCCCCAATGTGGGGTGCCAGCCCTGCTCTGGGTCTCTCCTGAGCAGCGTTTTGAAGCAGGAACAACAGCCGGGGCTGCGGTGGGAAGAAGCAGCTTCTTGCAGGAATCCTGAGGGCCTGCAGGCACCCCGCAGCCAAGCCAAAGAGGTGCAGAGGTGAGAGCCCGGGGGTGGGAGAGAGACCCCTCTCCTCACCACTGCCGGTGAGCCCTTGCGCCCGCCACAGACGACTGCTGGCTCTCGTGCTCCCTCCCCACTGAAGCGGTGGCAGGAGGGGAGAGGAGCCCCGTGTCTGCACGTTGCAGGCCCCAGCGCTCCTTCCTCGGCTTCCTTGTCCTCAGCGGGCAAGGGACTGCGAGCACCCAAGAGGACGTCAGACCAGTCTCCACCCAACCAACAAAGTGCTCTGGGGCAGAGAGAAAGCAGGGAGGACCCGCTGCTACGGCAAGGGCTATCACGTGCTGAAAAGGGAGCAGCAGCAAGCTGATAGCGCTGCTGCGCCTTAGCCAGCACGACGGTAGGGACAAGTGTCTCCTTGCATCTGCAGCTGCTACTGCATGCTCCCTCTTTCCACCCGTCCGTCCCTGTCTGCCCGCGCCCCCTCCACCGCTTGCTCGCTCCCTCCGTGCCGCACAGCGTCGGCGCCAGCCTCCCTGCTCCGCCAGCATGCAGGCGCCGGGCGCCAGCTCCGAGCCGGGCCGCGGCTGTGCCTCCCGCTGTCCTCGCGGCACTGCGGGGCCGCGGTACGGGATGTTGTTCGCCGGGGAGCGGGGGAATCGCTCCTTTGCAAACGCTCCGGGGAAGGGGCGAGGCGCCCGGCGGTTCCCAGCTGCGCGGCTTCCCGGTGCACTTTGACTCAGCTGGGAACACTGTCCCAAACACCAGCTGATGGCGTGGCCGGCCACAAATGTTTAATGAAATGGAGCAGAGTCATTTGTCTGGGCTGACCCCATCAGGAAGTCTACACTCCGCAAAACAAACCAGGCTTTTGTTTGACTTGTTTTAAGTAAAACACATGTCACCCCTGTAAATCACAGGTCCCCTTCCCCACCCTGCCCCCCGGGGCAGCAGCACTGCAGAGAGCGGCGCTGGCCTTGAGGCGCTGGCGCAAGCCGGAGCAGCCGGCTCCTGGGTCATCGCGGGGTCTAGTAGGAGCTGGCCGGGCCGCGGGGCCACGTGCCCTGGCCGGGCAGCCCCGCGGGGCTGCTCTGGTCCCTGCAGCAAGACCCAACCTGCTCCTGCGCGTACAGCAGGAGCAGCCCTGGGCCCCGGCGAGGTTTGCTCCGGTGGGACCGCGGCTGGCCCCGGGGAGCCTCTCGCCGGCGCCAGCACGTCCCCGGCTGAAGGTTGCCCTCGCACCCCGCCGTGCAGCGCTCCCTGCTCCCCGCCGCCAGGAAGCCCGGCCAGGCCCCGGGGCGGCCAGCCTGCTTTTATACCAGCCCAATGTTCCCATCGGATTTAAAGCCTTGGATCGCAGCCCAAGGTCGCCAGGCGGCAGGCCGGCGTTCGCTGTCCCCTGGCACGGACAGCGCGGAGAGGCAGGACGAGGGCTTGGGAGAGGCAGCCCGGGGCAGGGGCCGGCCGGCCGCCTGGCCGGCCGCCTCGCGCGGGGCCGAGCGCCCGGGGCGGCGCGGGGCCGCGTGCGGACGGCAGGCGGCCGGCGGGCTCTTGAGCGCTGCCGGCTGCCTGTCAGCGGGGGCCGGAGTGGATTCGTGTGTCGGAGGAGGCGCGCGCTCTCGCGCGTTCCCCGCGCTGCCTGGCAGCCTGCCACCGCGCAAGGGGTTCGCTCCTTTCTCACGACCTCTCAGGTTCCTGAGCTCATCTGGGAGCTATTCATTTCCTGCCAGAAAACAGCCTTGCCTGCTAAAAAAACCACCTTGGCCGCAGAGCAGCCCAGGGCTTGGTACGAGGGCTCGCTCGGCTTAAATCATAAAGCTCTGGCTGTCTGACGGGAATCAAAGGCAGCACAGAGGCAGGGGGAGCGCCGGGGCCCGTGCCATATGGTAGCACTTAAGAGCCAAGGAGGAAGCAAGGAGGGGTTTGCGCTGCTCGCAAGGAGTGTGGGAAAAGTTAATTGACTTTAATGACAGGTTTCCCGGGATGGCGGCAGAGTCCGATGGAACCGAGCTGCTGAGATGCAAGGGACGAAGAGGGGAAATAAATCCTGCGGCAGGTCATGGATCAGCACGCTCCGAGGTGCATGACACACCGTTTAGAGACGCTCCGGCCCCCCCCGCGTCGCGGATGTAGGCAAAGGGCAATCGGGTAGGCTGTTCCCTGCAGACCCAGACACTTTGTGGTTCTGCATACAGGTGCGCTGCAGGGCTTCGGTGCACAGCTTCGCGAGGGCGTGCTTTGGTGCGGCAGGGAAAGATGGAGCACCTCTACCTCCCTCTGAGCCATTCACCCTGGCTCAACACTGCTAACGCATCCCTGCCAGAGCCAGCGCAATCTCTGGGCTGCAAATGCATGTACCAGATTTCAGCAAACTGCTTAAGTGTGCTCCAGCCCCTCCTGGAGCCGCTCTCTGCAGCGGTGTGTGCAGAGGCACTCCCCACGCCACCCCAGGACCCATCACACGCTATGGGGCAGCTGTGACCCACGCCCTCACGCCCAGGGCGCAACCGGGGAGCCCAGCCTGTGTTCCAACCCGTTCCGCACTCACCCGTGAGCACGCAGCCCCACGTGGGGTCACATCACCGGGAAGGGCAGGCCAAGGTCTGGTCACCACATGAGAGTCTGGCCAGCTGTGCGCGGCATGGCTTTGTTCTGTGGGTTTTTCACTCGGTGCTTCTTGGCCGCTCCACTTGGCATTTGCAAAAGAGGCTTTTGCTAGGAGGTTTCCAGCACTGCCTCCCTCCCCACATCCGACTGTCAGGCACCTCCCGCCTCCTCCCTCACCGGCTGCCCACGAGGGTCCACAGCCACTCCAGAGACCGCTGTAAAGGAAATCCTATTTTTTCATTCAAAAAGGAGAGGCTGCAATCCAGCAGCTTAGCCCCACGCCTTCCCTTCCCAGGCACCTTGTGCCTGCATCAGGCACTCCCTGATTCCTTCCTGGCAATCAGTGTCATCCTGTGGCATTGGCTTGATCAAGTCTAAATGCACTTGCTGTACCTAAAGGGCAATTTCTGCACAAAATGCTCTGTAGACCCATAGCCTACATTCGTCATCCAAATTCAGTCATGGTCTAAGTGAACTGCCATCAAGAGCACAGCTCCTGGGAATAGCTCTGATCCCCTCTAATCTCACAAACTCAGGTAGATTTCTCATGTTGACACGCTGCAGGATAGAATAAACCCAGAAAGCTTTGGAGAAACTGGTCCAAGCACAGTGTATCTGCTTTATACTAGACTACTCAAACTTCATTAGCAAATAGGTTTGTCTTGTCTTTCACTCCTAGATCTGTATATGTTCCCTATTAGCTTACCAAAAAGTCTTTTTTTAATATGCTTTCCAAACCAACTGGTTCAACAGAAAAACAGGATTCCGGTAAGTTGAAACAGCCTCAGTTCTTACAGGTGATATGTTACTGGGTTTGCATCAGTTCCAGGCAAGCTGTCGAGAAGCAGGAGCTGGTGCGATGTGATTCCCAGACACAGGTCCTGCAAACCTTTTTCTAAAAATAAGGTGGGCTCAGTCCCACCCTCATTACCCCTAGCATAAGGCAGCACAGAGAGGTGACGCTACAGCTGACAGAAGGGAATGCAGACTTAGCTCATCCACCTACGCATCTGTCTCGAGACAACAAAACTAATATTCCCAAGCCTGGCACACAAAGCCTTAGTGCTAGATGCCACCGTGGGGTGGCAGAACAAACAGGCTAGCAAAGGCATTAAGAGGCCAACAAAGAGGGGAGATCTGCATCACCAGGACTATCGCAGCCCCACAGCTAGAAAGAGCTCAGGAGACTGAGACCTTCCTCTGCAGGCTCTTCTAAAAGGGAACAATCACTGCCTTCATCATCATTAGGGAGCCCCGTAGAGCTGGATCCCTAGATACATCCACCTCTCTCTCCCCCTCCCCCCCAAAAAGGCCACCCCAAGAAGCATTTTCCAAATAGGAGGCTGACATGCGTTTGCATACAGGGAGAAGGGGGAAAGTTAGGGAGCACTCAAACCCCAGCAGGTTTGATTGTCTGGTCTCACACTTTCCACAGCTTTCAATTCCCCAACACCTGGATACACTCAAGCACCTGGCTGAGCCAGACAAAATCCAACAAGCTTTTGTGGTGGGATTTGGAAGGAACTCCCAATGGATTCCAGCACAGTTTAAAGCTGTCTACTTTGAGTTAGGACTTGTTAAAGAGGACGATGTGAGCTGAAACCCGAGACTACTGCTTGCCTCTATCTAGTGCTAGCATCTTGCCTGGAAATGGGGCATGACCAAGCCGACGGGGTCAGTTGCTGCTTGCAGTTATAAGGGGAGATAGTCCACACAGCCCTACATTACTCCCCCAGACACATGTTTTCCATGTTAAAGCAGAGGAAATGCCCAACTGTATCAAAAACACATGCAGAGCATTAATCACCACGCACAGCCTGGCTTGTGTGCTAGGCTAAGAATGGCTCCATGCTTTTAAGTCCAGGTGGAGGTGGTACCCAGCACTGTGCAAGTGCTTGCTGCAGCCTGTCAGCCAGGAGACAGAGCACTCACGTCAGGTTTGTCCTGCAGAGAGCCGGTATTTCTGTAACACGAGAAGCTGGCTGGCACTTTTCTGTAAATCAACTGACCGAAGTCATTTGCAATTTACACCGTGGCCTGGAAATGGGCCCCTCTGCTTCCAGGGCAGGAGGCTCACACAGGCAGCTTAAACTTGGAGCTGGGACGTTAGGCTCCGTGTTGAATCCATTTCACTTTACCTGGGCTACTCCAGTCAGCCTGAGGAGGGTGAGCCCAAGGAGCCAGGAACAGAGCAGAGATGCCTTCCCTCACAGCATTCATGAGCTCTGCAAACAAGCTCTTTTTAAGAATTCCGATCACTTTAACTGCTCTCAAGGAAGCAGTAGCTACATCTCCAAGGGGCAGGAAAAGGGGCCAGCTGATTTCACATGAGAAAATAGGAAGAGAGGGTCTGAGCAGCAGCACCAGCCTAGAGAGCAAGATAAGGCAGTCCTGGAGCTGCAGGGGCAAAATAATACAATCCACAGCTGTCCGGGAGCAAGCCAGGAACTGGACTCCCTCCTACGCGCACACACACACCAGCACTCCAACTTATCTCCAAAGACCTTCCAAAATGGAAGAGATGCTTTTATTTTAAGAGCATTCAAAAAAAAAAAAAGATCTTTGGTGTCACATAAGGAAGGCCAGGAAGGGGAAGAAAAAAGATCTCGTGTAAAACACGAAATGCTGTCAAGGGAGTGCTATGGTACAAAGGCACAATCCAATATGAACATATAATCTATGTACAGCCGTGCCAGCAGCACGGGGCGCAGTGCTCAGTCCAGTCCAGTGCCCGCCACCCTCACCACGGTCTCCAGACCGAGTCGGCTGTACCGGGTGGCGGGCCAGGCGGTGAGGCAGCAGTGGCAGCTGTCGGCGGGCCACCGTACAGGGGCAGCACGGCACCACCAGGCCCAAAGGCAGTACTCGGGATGAGGAAGGCGAACTGCCCATCCGAGGCCGGCAGCAGCTGGAAGCCTCCGTACACCTTAGCTGCATCAGCGCCTGGCTTGCAGGGCATGCCTGGGAGCGGCCCCCCGCCGCTGCCTGGCGGCACCAGCGGTGGCCCAAAAGCTGCAGCTGGCGGCAGCGGCGGTGGGGGCGCTGGGTAGTTCATAGCGTTGATCTGGGTCATACAGCTGGCCAGGTGGCCCAGGAGCCGAGTGCGCACCTCAGTGTTGACACCCTCGCAGGTGGAGAGGAACCGCGTCACCTCGTTCATGCACTCGCTGAAGCCGGCGCGGTACTTGCCCAGCACCGTGGGGTCTGTGCTCAGTGCAGCTGCAGGGCGAGAGAGGCGCACAGCCGTCAGGGCAGCAGGCTCCGCAGGGGAGAGGGACGTATAGCCCACTAGCGTTGCATCCAGCAGCCGCTCCGGGCTGGGAATCCAGGCAGGGAGCACAGCCAGGTGCCAAGGATCCAGATGGAGAAGACAGCCCCTCTGGCATTACGTCCTGTGTCCCCCAGCACCAGGGATCCAAGCGGGGAGCACTGATGCCTGGTGTCCTTCTGTGCTCCCTGGCACCGGGGATCCAGGCTAGGAGCACGGACCCCTGGGGTCCTCCCACATGCCGCCCCCCCCCAATACTGGGGATGCAGGCTGGGCCCACAACCCTGCAGGCATCTCCTGTGTCCCCCAGCAACGGGGGTGGAGGGAGGGGGCACAGCCCTCCCAGTGCCTCCCGTACCCCCACCAGCAGGGCCGGGGATGCCCGCAGGTGCCAGGGCACCCACCGGCGCTCCGGGGCGAGTACTCACCCGTCATCTGCGCCCGCTGGAGGCTCCGCAGGTGCTTCACGGTCATCTCCAGGATGTCGGCCTTCTCCAGCTTGGAGTGCCGCGAGCTCTGCGGGCACAGCGCGGGCTCACACCGGCGCGGCGGCCGCCACCGCCGCCCCCCCCAGCCGCCCGGCCGCCCCCCACCCCCCCCGCCGCTTACATCCTTCTTCAGCGCGTCCAGGATGAGCGTCTTGAGCTGCCCCAGGCTCTCGTTGATGCGCGCCCGCCGCCGCTTCTCCATGATGGGCTTGGACGACTGCAAGAGAGGCGGCGCGCCGGTGAGCGCCCCGCGGCCCCGCGCCACCGCCGCCGCCGCCGCCCGGCCCCCGCTTACCTTGCGGTGCTCCGCCGCCGTCTTGGGCTTGTCGGGCGTGGCGTTGACGCTGGCGGGGGTGGCGGCCACCGGCGAGGCGCTGCTCTTCTCCATCAGGTCGGCCGGCATCTTGCGGCCCCGCCGGCAGCGCCCGCCGCCCCCGAAGAAGCGCAGCAGCAGCAGCGGCGGCGGCGGCGGGCGGGAGGCGGTGGCGGCGGGGCGGCCCCCGCGGGCGGCGGCGCGGGGCGGCGCGGCGGGCGCGGGCTCCAGGCCGGCGGCGCGGCGGGCGGGCGGGCGGGCGCGCGCGGCGGGTGGCGGGTAACGGCGGCGGCGGCGGGTGCCGCGCGCCGCTGGCCGCCCCTACTTATAGCGCGCGCCGCACGCGCGCGGCTCGTGTGAAACGTCCCCCGCCGCCGTTCCCACACTCGCGCCCAGCCAATGGGCGCCGCCCGCACGCGGCCCCGCTCGTGGACGGCGCCCGCCCATTGGCTGGCCGCCGCGCGGCGGCCGCCGGCCAATGGCGCGGGGCGGCGGCGGGCGGCCGGCCGCCGCCATTAACCCCTTCGGCGCCTCCCCGCGGCGGCGGGGTTGGGGGTGGAGGGGGAGGGTGCGCCCGGCTCCCTCATTAGCGCCGCGGTGATTAGCGAGTTAATTGGCGCCCTGTGGCAGGCGGTGGCCGCTGCCCGCAGCCCCTGGGGGGGCGCCGGCAGCTCCGTCGTGGCTGTGGGTGGGGTGCCGGGAGCCCCGGGGGCTGCGCTGTGAGGGGCCGTGGCGGGCGTCCCCTCGGGGCTGGGGGGAGGGGAGGGGGGATGAGGCGAGGGGCCCGTGTTTGGGGCAGGGGCCGTTGGCAGCAGGGCAGTGCTGCCTGGGCCCCAGGGGAAAAATCCCCAAACTGCCACAGCCCAGGCCTGGCCGCACTGGTCAGAGCCCTGCCACGGTGGCCCTGGCCGTGCCGCTGTGGCCCAGGCCTAGCTGCGATGGCCCTGCCGCGGCAGCCCAGCTGCAGCCACGGTGGCTTGAGCCCTGCCGCAGCGGTCTGGGCTCCGCCGCGGTGGCCGGAGCCCTGCCATCGCAGCCTGGCGCCTCCATCAGAGGCCTGGGCCGGGCCGCGTTGCCAGCTCTGCAGCAGCGTCCCGCGCCCTGCCGCAGTGTCTGGCCCTGCTGCGTGCAGCCCCCTGCCTGCACGCGCGCTGTGCGCAGCCTGCCTCGCTGGTGGCATGGCACAGGGCTGGTGGCAGCAGGAGCAGCCCGCTTGCCACGGCGCACACCGGCACGTGCACTCTGTAAGGGCCCCTTCGCCTCTCCTTGGCACCCCAGGCCTGCCCGCTCGCTCCCTCTCTGCAGGTGTTGCTGAGGCCAGCACCTGCAGAGCCTGGCTAGTCTCCAGAGGGAGTGTGCAGCGTGCAGCAAAGGGCAGGGATGCGTGGTGGCACACGCGAGACCAAGGTAACCCGTTGTTGTGGGTTACGCTACTGGGAGTCTGCACGCTTCGGTGGTGGCACAGCCGCAGATGCGCTGGTGCGTGCTCTCGCATCATTGCCCAGGCGAATTCAAAACCCCGGGGTGGTGCTTGTCCCTCGGCCCTGGCGCAGCCGTGCTTTCCCTGTCTCGAGCTGGTTTGGATAGTTTGTGGGGTTACTTTTAAAAAAAAAAAAAAAAGTATTTTGCCTGAGGACTTGAATCTTTTTTTTCCCTCCGCTTGAGTGACTTTCTCACACTCCTATTCCCATAGTCTGCCAGCTAAGCCTGAGTCATCCTGCCAAGAACTAGACCTGGCCTATTCAAAAATGTGCTCGCTCGCTCTTTCTTTCTGTCTCTCTTTCTTTTCTTTGTGTGTGTGTGTGTGTGTTTTTTTTTTTTTGAGTATACACAGTAATGTTTTTCCACCTCCTCCAGTACCTGATCTGCACCTGTACAGGACCAATCCCACACATATCACCTGATCTTGCCTTTTCAGAGACCGTGAGAAATATGAAGTTCAAGAAAGAAGAGACATGTTTGCAGATCTCACCAGTGCAAAGCCCTCATCTCTGCAGAGGCTTGCCTGCATAGCGACCAGAGTTAAATAAAAAGAAAAAGAAAATTATTGGAGAGTGTCGTGTTTAAAACTACAGAAGAGTTCAAATCCAGGCTTTCTTTCAGCTCCTTGATCCAACCCCAAGTCTGGATTTAAAACAAAGAGCAGCCTTCAGTATGTAAGATTTAACTTCAGATGAGCAATATTTGACGTAAACTTCAATTAGTTAGACACTTGGCCATACTCAGTGATGAAAAGGTCAAGAGACTGCACTGGGGAAGTAGCTACCAACAAACCTTTTCTTAGTAGCCTTTATCGAGAAATCTGACAGAACTGATTAGCATGAAAACTGTAATGCAACATTTTTGAGGCACCTATATTGTTCTCTGGTGGGCCAACATTTTCTCTACTGTTGATACATGGATAGATTCGGGGGGGGGGGGGGAAAAGGAAGGTTATCACAGTTACTGGGCTAGTGTTCTCCCTGATTTACAAGGGGGTCAGGAAATGTGAGGCTGGGCTGGAAGTGAGAACAGACTGTAATTATGTCCGAGTTTATGGTAGCCAAGGAGCTGCTAACCACCTCTAATTGCCGGCAACGGGTCGGTTTCTCTGGGGGATGAGAAGGGGGAAGACTGTGTGAACAGACTGTAATTGCTGCTTGCCAGTGCTCGGCCTGGCCAGGGAGCTGTGATTGCTGGCAGCAGCCCCCTTCCTGCGTGGCAGGGGTTGCAAGGCCTTTCCCAGGCTCCCATCCTTGCAGCTGCCTGGCCAGTGCCCACTGAAGGGTCGCATTGAGGTGGAAGAACCAAAAGCATTTGCTTTTGGAGTGCGTGAGGAACTGGGCTTTGCGGCTGTGGGCCTCTAAAAGCATTGTTTTCTGCAGGATGTCCCCAGGCATCTTCTGATCTGAACCAGGAGCCCTGGGCTGAGCACCGCAGGGAGAAGTGGGGAGGCAGTAATACTGGTGTCAGCGCTGCAGCTCTCCTCCTCCATCTACTCTCTGTGAAATGCCTTATACATGCGATAGTTGTGATCCCCAAGCGGAAGCGTGTATATGTGTGAATTCCCCAGGGATCAGAAGAGGAAGGGGAGGTTTTACATTGAAGGATGTTTCTGGGAATGAAGTGGCCAAGCCCAAGTTTAGGTTGGAAGGAGGTGGTTTGCAACCATTGCGGGGCTCTGGAATAGATCCTCCGGGCTTCTCCAGCCCTGCCTTTGCTTTTGAAAGGGTGTTAAGGGGGAGATAATGGCCTGAGATAACAGGCTGCCCCAGGGACCAGGGTGTCTGTCCCTTGTCCTGTGGTCCTCTGTCAATGGTTTTCTTTACTCAGGCTGTGATCTTGGGTTACAAATTGGGAATTGTCCAAAACAGAGATTTGGGAAGGGCCTTTAGACAGGGTCAAACAAAACACATCAGGGTGTTACTGACCCGCAGAACATCTTGGAGTGAAAATGCTTTGGCAAGAAAATTTAGACTAGTCCTGGGCACCAACCCAGGAAGGTAGAATAAAATAGGATGTCACCTCTGGTGCGGCATACAGCAAGCAAGGAGGTTGCAGAGCTTGCCGTGCCTGCTGCTCATTCCTTTAGGAAGCAGCCAAGACCAGAGTAAAACATGCTTCTAGAGATCCATGTGCCTTACTGTCCAAAGCTTGCAGGGGTCCAGGAAACGTAAAGGACGTAGAAAACAAATTGCTCGCAAGAGCTGGGTAATTACTGGGATAAAAACCTGATTACTGGAGCTGGTAATAGCACACCAAGCCTTTCACCTTCAGGTCATGGACTGAAATTCTAGCCTGGCCACGACTGGAAGCTGTCACCATCCTGAAGGCTGGAAAGCGAGTGCAGTGTCTTGGGGACAAGTGTCCCTAGAGCAGATATCTCCACTGGGCAGCCCTGCACACATGGATGATGTTCCTCTACACACCAGCTCCTCATGGTAAAAAGGGCAAAACCACTTCCATGCAATAGTACTGCTGCCTAGTGCTCCCGAAGGCAGGAGCCGCTTGTTGGGTGGGACAGCGTATCCTGCCCTCTCCTTTAGACTGGGGACCTGTTTCCCTGAGGGCCGGCTGAGACCTAGGATCTCAACACAGCTGCAGCTGGCAGGGGCCAGTTAGCAGATGAGGCTTAGGGGTCTCACACAGCTGCATCTCCCCCAGAAAGTGCGTGTTTTGCAGGAGCTAGGCTCCTTCATCTGTTCCCTGGATGCCACCACAGAGAAGACACAGAGGTGCATATTCATTTTACTCCAGGCCATGTGAGTCATGCTGGGTGTGGGGGAGCTCTGGCCATGCAACGCCTCAGTTCTGCTCCAACCCCTGCTGTGTTGGGGAGGGCATCTGTGGGCTCCAGAAAGCAGTACCCTTCCTTTTTCTACTGCACGTATGCCGAGGCAGACATCCCCCGGGAACAACCCAGAAAGCTGTGGGATGAAGTGACCAAGTAGCAAAGCACCACTCTGAGAAACTCTGATGTCGGTAAGGACAGGAATTAAAGAGCCGTTTTTGTCTCAGCATCGCAGCACAGCCTGGTGCACCTCGGAGGCTCTGGGACAAGAGCCAGGATGCCTAGGTCTCTTTCTAGGCTGATTCCTCCTGTCCTGCTGAGCCAAGGAAAAGCTACCCTGGGAGCACGGGGTGGTGGGGGAGGGCACTTGGCAGCTGTGAATTGCTGCCATGTGGATGGGAATCCTCTTCCTGCCCCTCATAACTATCACATTATTTGAGAGACTGCTGTTTGGGCTGCAGCAGCCACACGTGCTAATGGTGCAGCCGCAGCTTTCCTCTTTGTGCCCCTCGCAGCCAAGTCCTCAGCTGGCAGGGGGGGCTGGAGGCTGGCAGGAGGTGCAGCTGCAGCCCGGAACAAGACCTGGGAGCATCCCCAAACTGTTTGCGAGGCTTGGACCTGTATCTGCCACAGCCATCCCCAGCTAGGGGCTGTTAGCTCCTTTATAACCTTCTCTCAGAGATACTCTCTATGGGACGTGATCTGAATTCATTGGACCAAGAATTTGCAGTCTGCTGATGACGACAGGACAATCTTCCTCCAGTGCAACAGTATCTTTTGCAAGATACCAGCTCCAGCCAGAGGGACATACATCTTAGCCTACTTTCCTCTGAGAACCAGAAATAAATGCATGATCACAGCTGCAGTTCCAAGAGCAGAAGGGGCACCTCTCAGTTGTTGTCCTCTCCATGTGTGGTCGGAGGTGTCGGCAGCAAGAGCTGATTTTGTTTATGATAATCCAATCTGTGTACCTCCCTAAGGCCAGAAAAATGGTGCCTGTGTGCCAGCGTGCCCCTAGGGCTGCTCTGCCCAGGGAGGTCTGAGGAGGCTCTGCAAGCCACAGAGTCAGGGTACGTGTGTGAAAATACCACAAGCTTGTCAGTGGCAGGTTTGGAGGAGGCGTGCGGGGTCATTGGACACTGGCATGCAGAAAAGTCCCTGCCCCAGACATTGAGCAGAGGGCACTTGGCACCTCATGGAGAGCCAGTAGGCAATGGTGGATGTGCTTCAGCTCCACATCTGCTGGCTGGAGCCTTTGGTTGAGCCAGGTGTTGTTACACCTGAGTATTCTTGGGCTAGAAATTGGATGAAAAGGTTGGCTACCCCCAGTCATGTTGCTACAATGCTTGTGTGCTTGTGTTTTGATCCCGGGAATGGCATGGCTTAAGGAAGCCCCACAGGCTTTTGCAGAACATTAATTTTAAGTAAGATCAGACCAGCGATGTGGTTTGCAGCACAGCTGTGAGCAGCTGCAGCAGCACAGCCAGGGGTGGGAACAGGCAAGCGGGAGCATGGAGAGGTGGGAGCCTCACCAGCTATCCTCAGCGCAGGGAAACTGCATCGCTGTGTAAATACATCCTCGGAGTCTCCCTCTGTTCCTCTAGTCCTGGTGCGCAGCCTCGCTGGCACGCGAGCAGGCATAATCCTGCCCTGGAGCCGAGGGCAGGCTCAGAGAAAGCTGTGGCACGCGGGCTCTCTGGGGACTGAACCTTCATTGGATACAGGCTTGTAAATCATATGGGGCCAGCTCTTGACCGCAGTGTCTGTGCTCCTCTGCAGAGAGAGCAATCATATTTTCCAACCACATTTCCCTTTCTGTGTCATTAATCAGTTCAAGAAAGGAGCCTGAACTTATCACTACTCTTCAGCTTTCTGTTAAATTCACCAGCTGATCATCAACTCTTATTTATGATGCCATGAATCAGCAAAGAGAAGAGCGATGTGTAAACTGTACATTATCCTCAAAATCCTAGCAACAGTGTCTGTCGGTGGAGATGCAGCGAGAAAATACTTGGGTTTCCAGATCCCTTTGGGAGAGGCTGTGACAGGCAGCCCTGCCTCACGGCAGAAGCTCAACTGAGGGCAGCCCGGAAATCCTGGCATGCTGGTAGAAAGACCAGGATAAGGGCCACATGCCATTTGCAGGGCAGAGAGGAAGGCCTCAGCCCCTCCGGGACTGGCTTGGTTGGGGAGCCTGCCGGAAGGGTGCTGGAGGCACCCACCGGGCTGGGATCCCATGCTGGGCTGCGCAGAGCCACATCCCCACCGTGCAGGTGCTCCCTACCAAGTGTTGCTCCAAAGGAGCACTGAGGCATTTTCATCACTCTCTTTTCACGCTGGACACCAAATATTTTGTTTTGTAAAATGCGATCCATCACAGTTTTGGCCTTCGCCTCAGTTTTTCAGCCCTTTCCTGGGCCTTGCTGCTCTCCCGTTTTGTCCAGGAGCAACACTGTGGCTGCATCCAGCATTCCCAACTCGAATATTGTGAAATACGGTCTCTGTCATGTTCAAGTGGGATGGATACTGCAGCCGGATGTTTTACACACCTACAGTTTAGGGCATAAATTGATGGGCTGATCCCTGTCGGTGATGAAAGCCTGCAGCTACCACTGAAGCTGGTGAGGTCTGGAGGGGGTTCAGAGCTTATTTGCTGTAGGCTCTTGACCTGAGCGCTCTGACGTAGGACTCTGGCACCATGTCTCTCTTTTGGCTGCCTTAGCTCCCCCTTCCCTTGGGACAACTTGAGAGGAACTCAGTAGAAGTGTTCTTTAAAAGCAGAAAAGGTGCGTTTCCCACCTCTCCTGCCAAGAGATGTGACATGCGACAGATTATGCCAATCGTTTAAAAAAAAGTTTTTTCTTCCCCTCCTCTCAGTACTGCTGCTTGTTTCTGTGGTCCAGGTGTGCTGAGAAGCCTGAGATTGAGTGATAAGGCATCCATCAGCCCCAGGAAAGAACCATATTATAACTGTAAGCAGATTGCAAAGGTTTATAAATCAGGAATGACGAGCGTGGAATGGTATAAGAGGGTTGCCGATAGCGAGTCGGAGAGAAAGCTGCAGGAAGACTTTACTATTGTGAGTGACAGATACTTAGGTTTTCATTGGTGACTACTAACTGAGGAGACCAGTGATGTTGTGATCTTGCTTGGATAGCATTCTCACGGTCAGGCATTATGTCATTTAATATTAACTACTTAAAGCCTTTAAATATAAATAGTTTATTCAAGAAAACACAAGATAATTCAGAGTGCAGTGCTACTGCAAAAGGCAGCCTTTGGACAGCCAGCCCCTTTCTTGAAGTGGCAAGTAGATGGTCTCTGACAAATCCGTGGTATGATGAATCATTTGCACTTGGCATCTGATCTCGCCAGTGTCTTCAATTTTGTTTTAGTTTGGCAGTGTTAGGGAGAGAATTAGCCTATCTCACTAATATGTAAACATATATATGTAATTTGAATGCTTCATTCCTAAAATCATTATTTATTATTCAAGGTGACTGTAGAGTTAAAATTAGTCCTTTAGATACACCAAGAATATCAGGATCATATGTTTGTTAGGTTAGTGACTCTGTCTTCAGGCTTGTGCAGAGGGCAGCTGAGCACAGTGCTAAGCTGTATGACCCACGCACTGCCGGGAGCATCGCTGACAGTTATTCAGTGAGCCAGACTCTGCCTTGTGCATCTGGCAGCCCAAGGTGAGCCACTTGAATTACACCAGATTTAAGCCACCGAGGAAGGTGAGGCGATCTGTGATAGTGTGCACATAAATACAGGGACACGTGGTTTCAGTTGCTCTTTTTTTATTGTTCTGCCTGGGGCGATCAGCCGATGGATATTACTTGCAAGGAGGCTGCAGGAGGGTTTCGAGAGAAGCAAGTTGCGTCTCAGCAGACCTAAGCTCACTGTCTAGAAGTCTGCTCCATCACAGGAAATTGTTAGGGGCTTCACAACTTAAAAAAACCACAAACATGAAAGCCACTTCTCTCAACAGTTCTCATAACAGACCTGCATCTCTTTTCCCATTTTACTACTGATTTACGTATTTTCTGTGCTCAGGAATTTTGTGTGATCTCAGGGGTAAATGGGCTGCACAGGCTACAGCAGACAGTCACAGAGCTGCATTTAGACTCCTTCATTTACAAATTCGGATAGCAGAGAACGGTGTGTGCCAGGGTGGGCTGGACTTCTCCCTTATTTTCATTCCTTCTTTTGCTAATCTGCAGATAAGCCACCCCCTAAGGCCGCTGGCCACCTACATGCATTAGCGAGGGGTAGGATTTTTGGAAAACTCCTGTGCAACCCCCATTTGCTTGGGTTATGTGTGTGTTTTGAAAGCTCGACTGCATGTGTGCAAATGCAGGGCTGTGTGCACACAACGGTGTTTGAGATCGCATTGGAGAATAGGCTTTGTCATCCTAGCTAATACTAGAGGAAAAAAGGTGATCTTTTACATGCTAGTCAAGAATTGGTTTGTTACTAATTACTGTAATAGAAAATACTATCCCTCAGAGGATGTTGTTATTTTATAAACAAGGGGATAATTTACTGCTTAATTACTTAAAATAAGAGTTAATTATTGAGCATAATGAATAAACACGTTTTCAAGCACAACATTTAATTTTCACAGGTTCCAGTAGTCTGGGCATTAACAGGCACATCTTTATTTGATAAGTAATCTGGAAAGTCGTATGAAATGACATTTATTTTCACATGCACTGCAAACTGTGAAGCAACCTGAAATAAGATTTCAGGGACCTTGTTCTTCTTCCTCTGCAATGAGGGGCAGTGTTTTCATCAGCCTCCTTGAAAATGAGTTTAGGCCACTTGCGCTTGTCAGTGTGGGAACATAGAGGAGAAAGGCAGAAACCTTCCAAAAGTAGAATGGAGAGAAAGCAGAATAGTAAACCAAGCCAAAGGAAAACAGACCTAGGTTGAGGCGAACGCATTTTTTTTTTTTTTTAGTGCTACAAAATACAAAGGGAGAATTTAGATACCAAAATCAGGGACTTCTGCAGTGAGCTGGGAGGCTCCACCTAGAGCAGGAGATGGGGCTGGAGTATTAGCTGACCACAGGATGACCATGGGAATGTGGAAGATGGACACGGGATCCCAGGAGATGATGGGGGGAGTATTTTTGCTGATGGAGGGGAAGTGTTGATGCCACTGTCTGAGCACTGGTGAGGCGTCAGCTCTGTACAAAGATGCAAACAGAAGAGGAAGCAAGACCCACCTTTCCCTTCGCCGGCCTTGGCGGTGGGGTGCCCCAGCCCGCTGGGTCGTGGTGCGGGTTGGACTGCTCCTGCTTACTCCTTAGGAGGTTATGAGATGTCGTGGCCGTACCAGGGAGGTCCTGAGCTGCGGGGCAGGCAAGCCCTGTGCCAGCCTGCTGCCTCCCAGCTGACTTTCAGCCCACAAGGGTCCGGGCAGGCGGCTGCAGCCCCGCGAGAGGCCCTGCAGACACCCGCCCAGCAAGCACCTGCGCTTCGGTTGCTGCGATTGAATAATCTTGGGCTACTGGTGCCCTTTCACAGGCTCATATCTTTATTGGAGGCTGTTAAAGCCAAACCTCCCAACAGCAATAACATTACTACAAAGCATTTCTAAGAAAAAGTACGTGGGAATAAGGCAGATACTGAGATCCCAGCCAATTTCAGTACAATACCAGTCTGAAGTATCCTTATAAAGTTAACAAGTCAAATTTAAATGCATACAAGGCTCAGGAGCATACAGGAAACAGGATCAGCCAAACCTTCAAAGGCCCATCATTGTCTTTCAGAAAGTCCACTGAAAGGCTCATGCCATAAAAAAGGTGTATTCAAATGGCTGATAAGGTGATAAACCCAGTGGAGAGATGCCAGCAGAGAAAGTGGGCACTGACACTCGCTACAGGGATGTTACAAAGTTTTGATCCATTGTTATGGAATACCATTGTCCTGCTCTTTCTGCTATTGCCCTGCAATAAAATGGGATTCTGCTGGTGTAAACAGGGGGAGAGTTTGGCAGGTGATTTCCTCAGAGGCAAAGCGGCGACCATTGTCACTGGCTTTATTGTGCTCTGCTTTGCCATGTGTGAGCCAACCTTTGTAATCCCGCTGCTGGAGAGAAGCAAGAAATCAATGCTCATGCCTTCCCCAGCACGGTTGCCATCGTGCTCCTGTGCAGCATGAGTCCCCAACCAGAATATAAAGCACAATACTGACTGCCTTGGGTGTCACGGGCAGGGGAGGTCAAGCAAAGAGTTAAAAGAGCTACCCTATTTGTGCTGCTAAATCTAAATGAACCAACTCACTTGAGTACCAGATTAATATGCTGCTGTGCTCATGAAGACCTGAAGATCAAGCGCTCATTCGGCCTGCCTGAGTGGTGTTGGTATGGCCAGCTTGTGATGCCTGATGTTTCCTTCCCTGGTGTAGTATTTGTGGCGAGCTGGCCATATTCTGAGTTTATCGTGTGCCATTGTGAATTTAGATATTTTACCCTTCCATTCAAGAGCCAGAAACAATGCCACGTGACTCCACTAGCCGGCCATGCTTTGTAAGCAGCAAAGCATCAAAGCAAACTCGATTGCAAACCGTTCACGGGCTGCAGCATAATGGCATAACAGTGTGTAGAAAATGCCCGGCCACAAAGACATTGGAAAAATCAAGGTCATTTCACAGCTTTTTTTGTGAGCAGGAAGCAAAACCATTTGGATTTGTTGTCTCTGAAAAGGCCAGCAGATCTGGAATGTGTGTTGCAGGACCTGGCGTGCAGGAATTCACAAAACATAAAGCCTGTCAAAAATAATTTGTAAATGAAATGCAGTATCCTAGCAAAACACACGCCGAAGACAAAAAACAAAACCAAAGTACAAAATGTGGCGTTTAAAGGCTGGATTCTGTCTAAAGTGAATAGAAGCCACGTGCATGCACCTGAGGTCAGGCTTTGGCCTGATCTTAAACTTTGTTCGCAGGGGCGTCAGTGAGAACAGGCAGATGAAGGCTCTGCCTCCTCTCATGCTTTTCGAGACCAGACTTAACCCTTCTGCCCCTTCCCAAGAGCAGGCCGAAATGACTCGTTACGTTCCCGAACGGTCGCCGCGCGCGGAGCGAGTTCCCGCGTCCTCAGCTGTGCGTTACGCTCCCCAGCTGTAGGACAGATGAGACCAGCGACCGCCCGGCGCTGGATCCCGGCAGCTCGCTCAGTGGCACAGCAGCTCGGCTGGTCGATACCAGCAGAGCGTAATTCCACCTGCTGGAAAGAAACCAGCAGGAGAGGGCTGCGCTGCAGGGCCGGGGCTTGGGCTGAGCCCGGGAGGCGGCCAGGCGGAGGGTTGGCACCTCTGCGACGCTGGCAGCTGGATGTCACCGGAGCACAGGACCCGGTGCGCTCGCGCCGCCCCGTCCCTGCCAGCCCACGGAGCAGCTGGGGAAGTGAGCTCTGAGCACCGAAGCGATGCGCTGAATTTTCGGGAAAAAATGTCAGCACCAAGGCTTAACCTTTATTAATTGGGGAGAGGAAGAAATAATGCTGGCAAAATATTGTCAAATACTTTAAATTAATGATTAATTCTAGATGGAGTGATACTGTTTGATGTGGTCTTTGCTGGTTTAAACAGGAGAAGGGTGATTCACTCTAAAGGAATTTATAAAAACACCAGTATTTGCTCATAGACAATAAATACCGGGGCAGATAAAAAGGGGGATGAAGTGTTCGGCTTCACGATAGCAACTCAGCCCCAGAAAACTTTTGACCCTCTCACATCTTAAATCAACGCGGCTCCCCCCTCGCTGTCCTCGGGGCCTGCCCTTGACGCCGCTGGGCCGGGTAGGCGGGAGCGCGCCGGGCCCTGCGTGGCCGGGAGCGGGGCAAGCCACGCGCCGCGGGGTGGCCGGCAGCGCTCTCCCTGCCTCCCCGGGGGCCAGCCTCCCTCGGGAGGCTCGGGCACCCGCGCTCCTCCCGCCGGCGCCCGCCGAGGGGCACAGGTCTGGCAGCAGTTCGCACGGTCTGTGTACACAGCGTAATCTATCAATTTACGTGTTGTGAATGTAAGCATATAAACGCGGCATCGATGCTGCTGCAGTTTACATAACTGCCCTGCCTGGGAAGCAGAGATTTACGGTGCCCGCTGGGGACGTACGTTTGGAAACCGCTGCCCCGTCCCAGGGCGGTGTGTGAACCGCAAGGCAGTGCTGATAGGGCAGGGCTAGCACGGGAATAAGCTCTTGATTTTTTAATCACTGTGCTTTATTGATCTCACGCAACCAAGAGAGATGCCGGCAGGTTGGGTGAGTTGCCCGCTGTACCCTCCTGGCTGGGAATTAAGGCAACCCCGGCAGCACCGGCATGGCGTGCGCCGCCGTGCCGTGCCCCGTGTCCCTGCCGCTGCAGGAGCCAGCACTGCCCAGCACCTTTGCAGGCCCAGGAGACAGCGAGGAGCTCGGGTCCAACTTTTGCAGCCCGCTTGCGCACATCTGGGCTTGAAAACCCTGGCCTGAAATTCCTGCCTCAGTTTAGTCAGCTGCAAATCAGGGAGAATAAAACATGTGATTTGACGTTTCCAGGAATGGTTGTTCCATTGTTCAAGTACCAGCGAGGGGTGGCAAGGTGTAAACATAGTAACTTCAGTCGTTATTATTAATCAGGTTTATCAGAGAGGAGCGGTGGAGATGGCCCCAGCGTGCTGGCATGGGGCAGGCACAGGCACCACCTGCCCTGAACTTTGACATCCAGGAAGGCCCGCAGAGGCAAGCGGGGAAAGGGCAGAGGCGTCCTGCCGTGGTGACCCTGTAATGGTGGCATGCAGCAGGGTGCTCTGCAGTCCTGTGGGGGTGATCAGAGAGGGATCGGCCTCGGGAGGAAAGGGATGCCTGAGATGGAGGGGATGGCTGGGGGATGAGGGAGAGGAAGGGCTGTGCTAACAGCAAGGCTGTGCCAGGCAAAGGCAGCCAGAAACCCACTGTTGAAGGGAAGAGAAATTGCTGTGGCTTCTCCCAGGAAGGGATGCTGTGGACCAAGGCATGTGGGACACTGTTATCATCTATCCCAGACCCCGAGAGAAGCCCAGGCAGAGGTGGAGCGGGGAGCGCTTTCCTCAGACAGATGACTCCGTTGGATAAACAAGTCCTTGGGGTCCCGTCTGAAATGGCAGCCCCCATGCTGATACCATCCCTCTGCCTTTGGCTGCACGACCCCGGCAGGCTTCCCACGTCTGGCGGGAGTTGTAGTGAGACCATTGATGTTGTGGGGGTTCCTGAGGCCTGTCAAACTCGGGGGGACAGCACGTTTCTTGGCTTCGTCTACGTTGCACTAGGCATGCAGCAGTGAGGAACTGTGTAAAAGTCCTGACAGCATCCGCTACCGGTGAGCGAGGCAATGGAGATGCTGGTGGGCACAGAGAAACGTGGTTATGAGAGGCTTCAGCTCTGCTCTCTAGGAGGGACTTCTGCAGAGCTGCAGCTGGGACAAGCATCACTAGCCCTCCACCTGCCATTCCTAGGCCAACTCAGGGGAGCACCTTCAAATTTTAACAATTAACATGCTCTGAGGCTAGTAAAAAAACGGAGCGTGGTAGGACAGGTGCAATTATCCCTATTTCTCAGCCTCTTCTCCAATTTTTTTAGGAAGATTGTAAGTTAAAAGAGACCGTGCCTTCTCCGTCCTGGAGCGGTACCACGTGGTACCAAGCAGAACGGAGGCTGCTGGCTCAGGCGCTTTACTCATCACCGTGTGCACTTCACCCGTCGTGCGAGACTGACCGCGCAGCACTCACCCAGCGCTGCCCGGCCTCTGCCTGCTGCTGGTGACACAAGCGCTGGGAGAGCAGCCTGCCCTGACCTCTCTGCCGGCGCCGCCATGCCCTGGCCTGTCCCGTCCGCGGCGCAGGGCAGGGGGGACACCCGCGGGGAATTGCTGCAGGGAACAGAGAGCGCGTTAATGAGCAAGGTTAAGCTGCAGTGGAGGCTTCCTCAGTGCTACGTGTGCCTCACGACATCTGACAGCCATCAGATGCGTACCTGGAGGAGAGAGCTTGCTATCTACCTTTCCCGTGGGAATACAATTCAGCCAGGATAACCCCTGAACCCTCCTGGGCCGCTGCCAGTGACATTAAAGCCTTTACATCCGCTGATTACCCTGATGTGATGTTGTTTTTATTGAGACAAGATTAGCCATTCTCGCTTTAAAGGGAGGCCTGGCACACACGATCACCTGCTCTTTCCCTGCTACGCCAGACTCACGAGCCTCATTGCGCTCTGGGTCTTTGCCCTTACAAAAATCTGACTTTTTTTCCCTAAATAGCGAAGGAAATCAGGACTCCCTTTGCAGCAGCAACTCAGCTGATGGCCATATCAATGATCTGGGCTCAGAAGCAGCGTAGCTGTGAATGCACACGAACCGGATGCATTGAACAGTGTGGTCTGTCAACCATGATTTGGGGAAGAGATGCCAGCACTCCCCGCGGCTACCGAGCGCTGCCGGGGTCTCAGCCCCGTGGAGCCGCTCCGGCAGCGGCGGCCTGAGGGACGGAGCGACCTGCCGCAGGGCCGAGCTCATACCTGCGGCGGCCCTCCAGCATCGCCTTGCACCCCCTGTCAGCGAGCCTTTCATCGCAAGCCCTACTTAGATCATACTTTTCAAAACACCTAAACTCCTCGTGGTCGTTGTGCTTACAACACTTGCAAGTGACAGCAGCTTATGGTTTCAATTAACCCAAGGGCAGTTTGAGGACTATCTGATTGCACAGGAGTGAAAGGAGGAGAGGAGAAAAGGCCTTTCGTCGCAAGGAGGATAGAGTATGTGGGTGAAGGACTTTTTAAAAAAGCAGATGGTTTCTTTCTTTCCTTCCTCTTTCCTTTCCTCCTCTTTTTTTTTTTTATTTTTTGCACTCTGTGGAACAGACAACCCAACAGCACATTTTTCACCATCAAAGCTTTGCTGAAGGGAATCTCCACTGCTATTTCATTTCTTCCTGATGTTCACAGATCATAAAGCAAACATCCTCAGAGGGAGGGGGAAATCAGTTCTGTCCTAGGATAGCAGCAGAGCAGCCATCCCAGCACCCCTGGGCAGCACAACCCTTCTCCAGGGTTTGATGACAGTGGAAGCACACACTCATTCTGGCTTGGCCACGTAGTGCCCAACGTGACGCTACGGCTAGCCGGGTTGGACACAAGGGACGTGGGACACGCAGAGGTCTGCAGAGCCCTGTGACGTCCTCAGATGGCTGCTGATAGCCCCCTCACATATCATCCTGCCTGGCAGCATGTTAGCCCTGGCACCCTGAGGATGGTGCACATCATGATGGTGCAGAGTGCACACCTCCATGGTGATGTACGGTGTCCTTGTCCCTCTGAGAGCTCTTAGGCAAGTTCTAGGGAGGCCTCAGACATCTGCGCGAGGCTAAGTGCGGTGAGCAGAAGGCTGCTTAAAGTGTGGGAAAGCAGGCACTGAAATCCTGGGCTGCAGGAGTGTTACTACATTTCCTGGTGCTGTCCTTGGAGGAAACGCACTTGCAGGTCTGCGAGGGGAGGTCCCATCTGGAGGCTTCCTCTGCAGACCTTCCCATGAAGGTTTCTTGGTTACAAATGGCCAGAAGTGTGAAATCTTATGTCTTCAGGAGAAACAGGGAGGGAGATAGTCATAATCCTAGATGTGAAATCACAGCTCCCAATGTACAAGTCCATTAACTTAATCTCACTAGTGTGCAAGGTGTTCAAAGAATTTTGGAGGAAAGATAATTAAAGGAAGAGGTGTAAATGGAAAATAGTATTAAAGGGAAGATAGGTCTAGCAAGTTGTGTCATGCTAACCTGAGATCTATTTTTTAAGAGACTAGCTTTAGACCTGGGAATAATAGTTGATTGCTACCCCCTGCAATGCATGAAAGCATTAGATGCACCATGGGAAGATATTATTTAAAAAGGAGGAGATGAGAATTTAGTCCAGGAATTGCAGAGTTGGGGAACCATGAGAATGAGAGACAGCGATGGGCTGTGCTGCAAGGGTAATTACAGGGCTGGAGGAAGACCATTCATGAATCTAATCTTTCAGCAGTGACTCGGACACAAAAAGTGAGCATTTGCTGCTGAAATGTGGGTGCCACGGATCTAGGAGATATCAAAGGCACAGAGGAGGAATGAACCATCTTGGAGAAGTAAAGGCCTTTCAGAGAGGAGGTTTTGGAAAAGCAGGATGAAACTGGGATGAGGCATTTGTATTTGGGGCTCATAGTAACTTGTGTTTCCACTTGGCACTTGGGGGTGTCCAAGGAGGCAAGAGACAGCTGGTCTGGCCAGTTAGAGCATGAGTCTGCTCTGCTGCCTGACTTGGGGCAAGGAGGTGCAAAGGCAGTCCCAGGATGGATCAGGAAATCTTTTCCCCTGAGGCAGATGTATCCTTGCCCCTCGGAGATCCCACCTAACGTGCTGAGCATGAGGCAAGCCACCCCAGCTCAGGAAACAGAGGTGTACAGGCAGGCAGGGCACAGAGGCAGGGTAGGGGCATGCAGGGAGCTGGGGAGCACGTCCTCCCAGGCTGATTGCAGAGGCAGGCAGCGGGAGGATATGCCTGTTACACACATACAGCCGAGTAAGAGCCATGGAGGAAAAAACTGCTTAAGTAA
Organism: Struthio camelus; assembly: GCF_040807025.1. NCBI lineage: Eukaryota > Metazoa > Chordata > Aves > Struthioniformes > Struthionidae > Struthio > Struthio camelus. The sequence goes on from NC_090950.1 coordinate 18,644,171, forward strand.
ATGACAAAATTGGCAGAAAGACAAATGGGGATGAAATGATCATCCAGACAGGGAGGTTCTGGAGCAGCTCCCAGCAGGAGCAACAGCAGCCAGAAAATAACCTCATTCCTAGCTGGAATTTGAGCCATGTGTGAAAGGGTTGAGCTGGTGCGGGCCTGTGAAAGAGGACGGGGCTCCGAGGGACAGGCGTCCCATGCGTTATGTCTCCATGGCCCTATTTCATTACAGCTCACTCAATATCACAAGCTCATTCAGTATTGTGAGCTTATGGAAGAGACACTGGAGACAAAGATGAAGATCTGTCAGATCCATACAGTTTTTCGCTGGGCTATGTGCTGCAGTTGTTACTTCCTACATCAGCCCTATGCCTCAAAGATGGTCTTTGTCTAAGGAAAACCCATTTATGCACTTCATCCCCTGAACAGTGAACCCCAGACCCAGGAATCGGATGGCACCGAAGGACAGTGCTCAGCATTGCCACCCCACGCCATGCAGGTGTTCCAAGTAGAGGAGGGCAGCGGTGCTGAGCCAGTGCTGCCCCACACCCAGAGAGGAGCAGGGGCCAGGCTGGCTGGGGTGGGAGAGCAACAGAACCCTCCTCTCGCTCTTGGGCTTTAGGGGAAGGAGACTTGGACAAGCCTCTAGCCAAGGGTGTGTGCACGTGTATGCGCGCTGGGAAGAGGACAACTTGCCGCAGCTGGATGATCTATTTGTTCAAATCCTCGTCACTTGACTGACCTTGCGATTTGGGCCTCCTCTGTGCCGTGTGAAGCATCAGCCAGCAGAGCCCTCTTTCTAGGAGACAGGTTCCTATACGCTGACTGGTGATTCCCACACTGACTTAGCTCCTGGGGATGGAGGAGTCCCTCTTGACCACTCGTCCTGCTTGCAGCCTCCCTGCAGCCAGCATGGGGCTCCCAGGCTGCCTGAAGCATGGTCCAAGGAGCTGCTGACCAAAACTTGCCCAACCCCTCCTTGCAAAATGCACTCAGATACATAGCTCCTCGCCTGGAGTGCGCTGCGTCGTCGCTCAGCAGAGGGTGGGACGTGGGGGGGTCTCGGTGGGCAGAGCATGCAGGTGGTGGCAGCTGGTATTTCCCTGTCTACGGGCACCCTGACCCTGCAGCAGCTGGGCGAGTCCCCGCAGATGGGTGGGCTGGGTGTGGGCTAGGGGCTCTCCTGAGTATCCCTGGAGCCTTTGTGCCTGCGTGGAGACCGGCCCCGGCCCCCTAATTAACCAGGAATAGCGACCGCGGGGTCAGGACAGCAGCAGGGCTCGCCGGGAGCCCAGCGCAGCCTGACGGGGCCTGGAGCGAGCTCAGCCAAAGAGTTTATGGTTTTCACACTCCGTCAGTCTGATGAATGGCTCGCGCTCCCTCGGCGCTCAGCGCCTGCAAGGGTCAATTACAGCGATTACTTCAAGGAGTCAAACTGGCTGCCGGCAGGGCTGGAGAAATCTTTGTTTCGGCTTCAGCTTTGTAAGGGGAAGGAAAGAAGTGGCTGGGGGGTGTGACGGGGGATGAAAGAGTCTCTACTGTATTCGGGGCAGAAGTCAGGAGGTGGCTGGCTGTCCAGTCCCCGCGGCAGGCCCGGGCGGGAGGAAGCAGGGCTCATCCGGGGTGAGCTGCCATTTTCTGTTAGCGCGACAGTGAGCAGCAGTTGGGACTTGTGCAGACCCCAGTCTGCCCGCTGACCATCCTGGCTACTAGAGAAGGGCTTAAAAATAGCCCATTTTACAGAGAAGCTCATGAGGCTTCTGGTAGAGGAGAGAGCTTTCAAAAGTGGAAGTGGTGCTCAAAGGCAAGAAATGGGAAAGAGCTCAAACCCTGGCAAATTAAATGTAAAGTCAGAATAAAGCTTATAAAAAAGATTTTGGGAACAACTTGGTAGAGGTATTAAAAGTTGAAAGTAAATATGTTTTCGTACATGCCAGAAGCAGAAACCTTTCCAGAGACCCAATGCAAGTCACAGATGATCAAGGTCTGAGCAGGGTGCTGAAGGAAGGCAAAGGCTCAGGAGAAAAGCTGAGGGGGTGGTTTGCAGTGGTGCAAATTACGGAAGATGCTCAAGTGGCTCCTGCTCTGCAGTCTGTCCATCAAGGGCTGTGCCGGGGCCCCTGTCCCAGGCCAAGGGCCGCTGGACGACACCGGACAGCAACCCAACGAGCTGAAGAGCGGCCCATGTGCAGGATAAGGTGATGCTTGCTGAGTTGCACGCTGCGGTTTGCACCCTGCTGCTCGGGACCCCTGGCGCAGGAGGCGGTGGTGGCGGCACGAGTTGCTGGGGCATTCTCCTTGTGGCTTAAAAATAACTTGTTGAAAGACTTGGGGTCACCAAATGTGAAGCTGCCTGCTGAGTAGGATCTTGCAGCATTAAACTTCAGGTTAGTAAACAGGCAGAAAAATTTCAGTATTGGTAAAGGCAAAGCAGTACCCTGGAAAATAGCAACCCTAACTACACATACAAAACATTGGCCTCGTGTTCGGCTCTCGCCTGTATGGAGTTGTGCTGGCTCTCTGCAAACAGGATTGCAATGCTCAGTGACAGTCTGAAGAGCAAACAAAGTGTAAAGAATGATTAGGAAAGGGACAGAGAAAACACAGAGCTGAATAAATAGATGCTCCTCTGGAATATTATGTGCAACTCTTTTACCTCAAAAAGGACGTAACAGGAAAAAAAAGAGATGGAGAAAGGCCTCAAGAATGATTGGGTATAGCGACTGGAGATATGGTGAGGAAACATCAGATATTTAGGTCTCTGAAGCTTCAAAAACCTGGAGGGCACATGAGAGAGGTTGAAGGAGCCAGAGTGGCAGGTGGAAGGCGAAGAGACATCCAGCTGGGAAGGGCGAAATGGTCACGGCAAGAGCAAGTCCAGAGCAGAGAGAAGAAAGTACCTGCCTTCACCAGGCCCTGTTCAGTTGTGAAACGTTTGCCCCAAGATATTGTGAAAGCCAAAAGCGCACGAGTTGGAAAAAGGTCCACACGCTTCACCCGGCGAGGGGGCACCGCGTGCCTCCAGGCCCCGGCGTTTCGTGGAGGCTGCGTTAAGAAAAACCATTTCTCCGGCTGTGCTGCGGGTGGAACAGATGGAGGTGTTTCTGGAAATGCTTCCAGCTGAAAAAACCCTTTCAGAGTGACCTCGGGGCAGCGAGCAAGGCCGGCCGGCCGCCCCGAGCGGCAGCGGGGCTCGGAGCAGCTGCGGCGAGCGGCGGCGCCTCGAGAACGCCCGTCAGAGCAGAAGCAGCTGACGCCCCACATCCTCCCTTCTGGAGCACAGCACCAGCGCCGAGTGCCGCGGCCTGGCTGCGCGCCGGGAGCCGGTGATCCTCAGCCCGGAAAAGAGGAGCAGGAAGGGGAATGAAAGGCTATAAGGCCGAGCTAAGTGCTTTCTGAGATGCCTCACGAGAAAGAGCGGGCAGGGGAGGCGGCCGGGGGTGCTTTGCCTCCCCCAGCATCGCGCCAGGGCTGTGGCGGGCACCTGGTCCGCCGCGTGTCCCCCCGCGTCCTGGCGCGGCTCCCAGCCGCCCGGGCGCAGAGCGGGGCCTGGCGTGATGGATGCGCTGGCCACGACGACTAGGAGAGAGCGGAGGTGTCCGACTATGCTCCCAGGGTTTGGCCCGCGGGAAGCGTGTCTGGGAAGCGTGGACGGTTAAAAGTGCGGCTTTTTGGCCAGCTGTTTTTCTGGTGCATGGACATTTCCTCCCTATATTGCCGGCCAGCGCTGCTCTGACCCTGGGGCCAGTTCCCTCCTCAGCTCCTAACCTGCGTCTGGCCCCTCCGAAAGCCCAGCTGGGCGCAGCAGCCCCTTCCCTCAACCCCGAGCCGCAGCTCCGCGCCGGCTGAGACCGCTCGCACGTGCCGGGAGAGGAAAGGGGCAGAAACTCCCTCTGCACTGGGCCGGCACGCTGGCTGGGCCTGGCGCGGGGTCCAAAAGCCGTGCCCGGGGATGCCCCATGCCGAGCCCCAGCTGGCGAGCAAAGCCAGCGCTGCAGCCTCTCCCTGGGCTCCTCCGGCCCCAGACCCCTGCGCCTGCCCGTCTCCGTCCCTGCGGCGCTTCTGCACGGGGCAGAGGCACCCGAGGGCCCGGGGGCAGGGGCCCGGCTGCCGGCAGCGCCCGTCCCGGTCCCGGTCCCGATCCCAATCCCGGTCCCGGTCCCGGTCCCGGTCCTGGTGAGCGCGGCCACCGGATCGCTCGCTTGCCCGCTCGCCCGCCCGTCGGGGCGCGGGCTGGGGGTGGGATTTGCGGAGATTATGCCGGGGGAACGACAAAGGAGCAGACTTTCCCACAGCCTGCTCAGTCGCCGCTCTGAGAAAGTGTGTGAGCCGAGCGGGCCCGCCTGCCTCACGGTGCTTTGGGCAACGCACAGGAACAGCACACACGGTTTTTAATAATTAAGTAACTTTAATTGTCCTGGGAAAGCAGCGCTTGCCTTGGGGCACTCTGCGCAAACTCATAATTAATGTTACCAGGAGAGATTACGGGAAGGAGAACTGAGAAATGATTCACTTTTACTTTTTAAGCCTCTCTGCGTTAAAGCTGTATTATCCCCTAGTTTAAAGCCTCATTTAGCTGTGAAGAAAACCAGTGTACTTGCGGGGGGATGAGGGGGAGAGGAAAGTCGCCCGAACAAATTACAAACAGCCGCGGCGAGGCTCAGCTCCGCGCGAGGCGGGACCGACCCGGCCCGGCAGACCGAGAGGCTGGTGCTGGCTCCGCTCTGCCTGACCCCGGCGGAAACCCCGCCGCAATATCCCGAAGGAGGAGCGCGTGCAGCATCTCGAAGGATGCCTGTCAGCAGCCCAGGCCCTGGCCCGGCATGTGTGTGTCATTCCTACGTGCACCTTCTTGCTCGAAGGCTCTGAACCCTGTGTCTGCTGACACAGGAGCTGTCAGACAGCGTCGGAGCAAAGGTTCACCTCGCCCAGCCTCCTGCCAGGTAATGTGCAAGGAGGATAAACCCCGGAGAAGGTTCCTAGGAGTCTCTGAGTTTCGCAAAGCGACTCCTCTTCCTTGGAGTCAGAGAGTTTCTAGTCCTTCATAAATCCAATTTATTTCAAGCCAACAAAGTTTTTAATGTTGTAAACCTAGATGCTCTCCTTCACCACAGAGGTGTGCAAGACCTGCTCAGATTCCCCTCGGCTGCAGTGATTTCCTGTGGCAGTGAGTTCCCCAGGTTACCTGTGCATTGGGTGTCCCTGGGCCGGGGGCTGCCCCCGCACCCTGCAGCGTTGGCGCAGTGCGTGCTCCTGCAGGACGTGCCACGGCACAACCTCCCGACCCGCTCTGGCCGGCGCTGTGCGCCTGTCCCCTTCCCCTGCACAGTGCCTGGGAAAGCAGGCTGAGCATCGCCACGCAGAGGATCTGCATCCGTCCTCCCAGCAGGGGAGAGGGGCTGTAACTTTTTCCAGGTGGGTAAACTGAGCCACAGCCGTACCAATAACTTGGCCAGCAGAGAAGGGCATCAGCAGAGAGATGGGAATGGAAATCTGGCATCCTGATCCCCAGCTCTTTCTTTGCCTGCTGTTTATTACATGCTTTTGCTGGGTGTTGTGGGGGAGTGGTAGAAGGGGTATCAGAGAGCCCCCTGCGTGCCTGTCCTAGCCCCACGTTACATGAAGGGCAGGACAAAGGCTAGGATTAGGACCAAGGACTCCCCTGGGAGCAGGCACCCAGCCCGCCCTGCTGCGCCTGCCCTCCTTCCCCTCTGTGCAGAAATGACCCCGCAAGTGGCGGCTTTGTGCTAGGGCTCGAGCAGCCCGGTCTGCCTGTGTGAGTCGGGCCCGAGAAACACAGACTGTGCCCAGGGGTTTTCACGACTCTTTGTAACGCCTGCCCAGCCCTGCCAAGACGGCAAGCTGGGTGGTAAAAGCAGGGGACGCTGAAGGCGGCTTTGCGGAGGAAATCAGCAGAGCTTGTGCGAGAGAGCCCCTGGAGCGGGCTAGCGAGGAGCAAGGTGGGGTTGGAGATTTGCACGTGGAGAACAGATGCCGGGGTTTGGGTCTACGGAGGAGGGACTGGAACGGCGAACTGTGGTATTGGAATTTGACCCAAGCCCCCCAGATTTCCAGCTCTGGCCGTCACAGATCACCTTGCAGCACGTGGCTGAAGTTCACAGCAGGATGCTCTCGCTGCAACTCTCGCACTGCTTTCAAGAAAGCTGGAGCCCCCCGAACCCCTTCGGCACCCCCACCGTCCGTCCTGCCCAGCCATTTGCCCGTCTCGCCTTGGCAGCAAGCGAGGCGAGACCTGGTGAGCCCGAGGGAGGGTTCATTCAGTGCCCGCAGCTCAAAGCAAAACTCTGGCGGTATGAACCGGCGTGGCCCTAACCCCATGGGGAGCCGAACTGACAGGCTCTGCCTGGCTCCGGCATAGCACAAAGAGGTGGGCAGTGACCGAGCGGGGGCCTGGGGGGATGTAAATCCTTCCTGATGTGTGCATTGCCTGAGATCTGTGGGGCTTGCTGGCGCATTTCACCCACTTTAAAACCAACAACCTATTGGACTGGAGCGGCTCTTTTCTTTCTTTTTTTCCTTTTTTTTTTTTTTTTCAAAGCAAATCACTGGACTCACACAGGACGCAAGGTATTTTACTCTATAGAAATCCTTTTTCAGGCAACTATGTCAAGAATGTTTTCATACTTTGGACTGGATGGGAAAAAAAAGGGCTTAATCCCCTGAGATGGTTATTTCTCTGAAAACAGACATGCAAATGCTGGACTTGTCAAACCTTAAAATGTTTTCTTTATTCAGGGAATTACTGCCTGCCTGCTGAGCCCGGGTAATGCTGACAGGCTAAGCCCTGGGCCTTGGCAGCAGAGCATGCAGAGTGTGGGAAAGGGCGGCTGAGGCACGCGCCAGATAAGATCATACAATAAATGATACAGCCCTCCGGAGCACACTGCCACTTTCATATGCAAACAGGCCTCCCTGGTACACACACACACACACACACACGCACGCAGGCACGCACGCACGCTCCCCGTGCAGGGTGCACCTCACCTTGCAGCACGCATGCAGGCAAACACACACGCACACCCCCCCCCTCCCCGCACACCCACACGCTTTCCCAGGAGGAGGCTGCCTGCGCCCGGGGGCCGGCTCCAGGGGGCTGTGCAGAGCCCGGCTGCGGGCTGGCGGGACGCGGGGCTGCGAGGACGGGCTTTGCTCAGCCCGGGGAGCAGTCCCCGTGCTCGAGAGCTGGTGGGGATCTGCGCTCGTCGCCTCGAAGCGTTGGCCCTGCTCCTCCTCCCCTGCACAGGGTTTTTGTCCCGGGGGGCGCGGGCAGCCTCCAGCGCGTTCCTGCTCCCTGTTATCTCCGGGAGCGAGGGCAGAGCCGGCTGCTGCCCACGCAGCACGGCAAGGCTGGGGCTGGCGGCCGGAGCTCCCTCCCCGTGCGCATGGGGAGGATCGCTTTGAACCTCGGCGCCTGGCTCAGGTGCACCCAGGACGTCTTCCCCAGGGCTGCTGTCGGCAGCGCGCTGCCTCCCGCCCGCTGCGGGGGCCGGGATGCAGCCGGGGTGCTCTGCCGGGCGGCGTCCTCGTGCTCTTGCAGCTTCTCACCAGTGTTTATCACTGGAGCAGGATCGGTGCCTTGCTCCGTAACACCCGGCTTCATATGCCACCTCTTGGCCAGCCTGTCCCCTTGTTGGGGCGACGGGCACACGTAGTCCCCGGTCAGCCCAACCAGCGAGCTGCGCTCTCGGAGGGGGGCGGTTGCAAGGGCTGGACGTGCTGCCAAAGGGAGCTGCTGCTGTGCTGACTGGGCAGCGAAGACCCTGCAGAGGAGCGTTTCCTAATCTTCCTGCCCTTCCTGTGCGTCCGCATTTCGGTGGTGCTGGTGCCTGGGTTCATATCGCTGCTCAGCTCCACCTGGGTGGTGGTGATTTGCCTGCAGACCCTGCTGGAGCCCTGTGATGAGGGGAAAATCCTAACTTCAGTGCATTTCTTTTGACTGTGGGGTAAAACAACAGGTCCCAAATGACTTACAAGGGGAATACCGTTTCACATGCAGTTACATTTTTTTAAGGCATAGTCCTGGTTTTGGCCTAAGTTATGGTTTCTGGTGCCTGGGGCTGGACAATTCAGCTGCAAATGCTGCCGTTTCACGGGGGATTCCTCTAGAGAAAGGAGTAACGAGGCTGACCCCACTTACAGGAGCGGCTGCGTGCGGTCCAGCCTGTCCCTGAGAGCGGCCAGCGTCGGCGGCGCTGCAGACCCGGGGCAGCAACGCCAGATGCCCCGGGCAGAGGGAGAGCCCCACGAGGCGAAGGCCTGTGTCTCTCAGCGAGTGCACAGGATTGGTTTGTTTCTGTCCTTGCGAATCAGGACATCCCCGTAGCCCTAGAAAGGTGCAGGGCTTTTCTGCACCCCGTGGCGATGGGGCTCCCCGCTCCCATGCTGGGGCACGCCAACGCCCCCCGCTTTCAGCTGGAGGTGATGGTACCGGGCTGCCCAGGAAGGGCCCGGGGAGCAAGGGCAATGCCGCGTCTCCTGCCAGTGAGTTGTGGAGCCATCACTTGGGCCCTTTTTGCTTTTTTTTTTTAAGCTGTTTTCTTTGTGTTTTGAAAACCTGAGTGAGCCGGCAGGCAGGCGGTCGGGAGGCTCGTGCGAACGTCCCCAGCCAGCGCCCGTCCCTCCAGCCGTAAGTGTGGCACCTGCACGTTTATTTTAATAACCCAGTGGCTGGCGACCCGTGACACGCAGCGGAGAGCAGCCGTCATGGGTAATAGCACTGTTCGGGTTACACAGTCAGCCACGGCTAATGACCCGCGCTCTGCGAGGCGCCGGTATAAAAACGATGGCAGCGGAGCTACCGAAAGCGCAGTTAAAATGACGGCGGGACACGGCGGAGAGCCACAAAGGCACCAACGCGGAGCGGGGCCGAGCGCCGGGCGCCTCGCCGGGGCGTCCCGGTGCCACGGACACCCCCCGAACCAACGCTGCTGGCGGTGCACGGCTGGCTCGGGGCTGTAAATTAGGGACGGGGACGCCCTGAGGAGCAGACGTTCAGGCACCAGGCCAGCGGCTCTGCCCGCGGACAAGCAAACGGACTCCTCCAGGCACCCGCGGGCTGCCGAGGCCGGGGAGGAGGCGGCCGGGCGCAGCCCAGCCTCGGCTCCTCGGTGGGCCGCGGTAGCCCCCGCGGCGCCGGCCTCCTGCAGCAGCACGGCCAGGCCGCTGCTTTGGCCGTCTCCCTGGCACAGCTGTGCGGTGGCCCACGGCCTCCCCAAGGTGCCAAGGCGGTGCAGGGGAGGTACTGCTGGCACTGGACCGGGCTGTTTGCTGTGAGGGGCGACCGCAGAGCAGCTAAACCCATCGCACGGGCATGAAAAGCAAGCGGCCAGGACGTGCCCCTCCTCAGGGTCCAGCTCGGGAGGTCGGGCTGAGCACTGCCATCACGGAGGTCTTCTGGACATGGGGTGGGCTGGAACACTACCTGCTGGGGCGCCACCAGCCGCCCGCCGCTCACGGCGCAGCCCCGGGGTGGGCTGGACAAATCAGAGGGAACGCTAAACCCTGCCGGCGAGGTGCCTGCCCGGGCTCGCTGAGCGCCCAGCTTAGCTTGGAGGCTGCTGCCGCTGTTTCAGACCTGAGGCAGAATTTGTGTGACTAAGAAGTTTTCTGTGTCCTTGCATTCGGTTAGGCCGGTTAATAAAAGTTCTGACACCTCCCTGTGAATAATGCTGGCATTTAAGTGGTCATCGTTCATGGTTCCCACCGGGCTGGAGGTGACACTTGTCTTCTCTTCCCTGAGACGCTGCGTCAGCCCTCCCATGGCTTCTTCTGCAGCACTTTTTAATGTATCTTTACAACCACAAGAGCGAGAAACTTCCTTCTCTCTCTCTTTTTGTGTTCTATTTGACCAAGCAACAAGACGGCAACATCCCATAAGATGGGCTGGTGCACCGTCACTGTGCTCAGACTGAGATGACGCTCGACAGCTTGCAGGAGTCGTATTGGGTTGCTGGTGCCCACCCGGCCGCTTTGGCCGCAGCTGTCACTTCCCTGCAGGTCTCCATGGAGAGGCTGAGGGCCCACTGCTTTCAGCACTATCATCTTTGCATTTTTACAGCATCCAGGAGCCTGAGCCGAAGGCTGCTGTGCACACGAAAGGTGGCAAGAAGAGACTGTCTGTGATGGATGGCTCTTCTGCTCACCGCAAACCTGCTCTGCGCGCTGGCAAATCACAGCTCATTGCTTCTTACTGCTCTCAAGGTAGCCAACAAAGGGGGAGAGAGGGTGGGTTGGGAGATCCTGGGCGTCTTACTCCCGAGTTAATATGGTACATTCACACAGATAATCTGTCAAGGAAAAAATGAGCCAACAAGCTATCTATTCTTGTCTGTGCTATTTTCCCAAGTCAGAAACAGACTGGGCTGAAAAATGTAGGTTTCCCCTTTCATCTTGCCTTTCAGAGCCCCCTGGACAAGATGCCTTTCTTTGCCAGCGCTCACTGAGGAGATCTTGCCTCAAACAGCAGAATAAGAGGCTTTTTTTTTTTTTTTTTAATATCTGTGCCCAGGCCTTGCCAGTGGCAGGGAAGTGGAGTAGCTTTTAATTACCCAGGAAGCGAGAGTGTCAAGGGGCCGGGGAGGTGCCTCGCTGATCCCCCCATTGATTTCCCACCATTGTTACTGTCTCAGCCCAGCTGAATGAGGGGCAACAACGTTTCCCTTTCGCTGTTGGGCGATTTTATTTTTAACTTGAAAAGAAGTGTCTGGCGAGGCGAAAATAACATTTCCGCAGGTTGGAGGCCCCACGAGTGAGACACAAGTGATTAAATGCTGCAGCATCCTTCCCTTAACCGCATGCTGCCAACAAGCCAGCCCAGCGCCCTGCGGGCCCCAGTAGTGCCCCAGTGCTCAGGGCGCCCGTCGCAGGGTTTTGGCAGAGATGCTCCTCTCTTGGGCAGTTTTGGCTACGTTCAAGGTCTGGTTGTATGGACTGCTGTGCAGGTGTTGGAGGATGCAAGGAAATGGGAGCACCGCTGGGAGTGCCTCGAGTTGGGTAGTTTAGTCTCCCCCGAGCTCTCTGGCGTGGGCCAGGACACCTGCCCGGCTCCAGCCCTGCTGGCCCCACGGATGCGCAGTCCTAGGACAGGGGTAGGACTCACTGTGTTTCCCAGGGAAGAGACACAGAGGTGAGGGACCAGCCTGCCGGTGACCTGTCCCAGCCACAAACAGCTCCCAGCTTCCAGTTCCTGCCTGAAACCCAGCAACACCTTTCGTTTCATCAGCTCTGCTTTGCCGCTGTGATTAACAGACGTTTCTGTTTCTGTGACTCTTCTTTCCCAGGAAGACAGGCCGGCATCGCAGGGCTGTGCTGGGGGCTCTCCCCCCCCCCATCCTACGCTTGCAAAGGAAAGCTGGCATCTCCCCTCTTCCCAGCCCTAACAGGGACGTGTGTCCACCGCAGCCGACGGCGGAGCTGAGCCTCCCCTTCCCCGAGGCTGTAGGGATGGCACGAAAACACGAGGAGCAGGCAGAGCCTGTGCACGTGTTTCCTGTACATGGGGGTGGCAAACATCTGTTCTGGCATCTCAGGCTCAGGATTTTGTGCTCTTTTTATATAGTTAATTGCATCGGTCTAATAAAAGTAAGAAATATGTTTTTATAGGCTTTGTGGTTCATCTTTCATTAATCATATTTCTTGCATATTTGCTGGTTTGTTCTACTTCAGTGATTGGCATGGCCACCATCTCTCCATATGTATAGTCCTCCTGGGTTAGATTTGTTGATTTATGGAAGTGGTTTTCAAAAAATAATATTTGAAATGGCCAGGTAACAGCCAGATGCAGGAAGAGGACATATCAGCAGCACTTGTATAACAGAGTTCCAGCTATCTGGTTTCTTGTAAAAGCAAATACTTTAAGGGGTTTTAGGCGGTTCTACTTCCTTCATTACTTTGAGAAGGACTGAAAATCATGGTCGTCTTTGCTATGGTCTCCTTGGTCTGAGGATCATACCTGGCAATCAAATGAAACCTGTCTGGGACCCAATTAATGGTACCAGTAGAATCACAGAATCACAGAATCACAGAATCACAGAAGCTGTGTTGTTCTTTTTCTTTTCCTTTTCTTTTTTTCCTTAACACAGCTTTTTGATAAAAGAGGTAGATAATATTGCCTCCTTCAGATCCAGGAAACAGGCAAGTCATGCTATATTCCTCAAATCTCCAAGGAGTTTGCTAGCCCCAAAGCTTGGCACTGGAGATCGGATGTCACTAGCTATAAAGCTAATAACAGAACCTCACTTTTTTCTGCTCAGCTTTTCTTGTAGGCTTCATAAAGACGAGCAGAAAGAAGGGAGAGGATACTGGGAGGAAAGTGATGTGGATAATCTGCCAGGGAGCCAGTTAATTTCTGGGGACTGTCTAAACCACATTCAGACATCCAGAGTGTTTGGTTCGTGACCCTCATCTGTAATGAGGACAGAGGAAGCTCCATTTGGGAACACTGCAGAATAGATGACTGAAAGCTTGGAGGCTTCTGTGAGCTGCACTCCCTGGTCCCTGCACTGTGAAGGCTCATTAGTGCCTGCAGTGAATGTAAATGCAGGGCCAACACCCACAACCATCACAAAGTTGTCGGAAGAGCTAAAGGGCATGGGGATGTGGTTCTCTGTCAAAATGCTTCTGAGACAGGGCTGCTGGGAGGAACCGCAGGGAAATAAAGAGTAGACGGAGCAGGCAGCTAATTGCAAGGAGCAAAAATATATAGGTGAGATAAAAGAGAATGTTTGCATTGTCTGGAATCCCCCAGACGTCCCAAGTTTGCCTCTAGCCAAAGCTCTTTCTAGCCTTTGAGGAGGTCATGGTTAGTCTGGAATCAAACAAAACTAGCAAGTGAGGCGAGCAGGCTGCAAGGAAGGCATGAAACCAGCTCCTTTTCATTTTTGGAAGGACTGGGAAACTTGTAAATGCAATTGCATGTGTTACTACAGCACTGTGATTGCCACAGCTTTTGCATTACAGTACCTAGAGACCCCACCTAAGGCTGGGGTTGCTCCAGGCTCTGAAGAGAAGAACTTGTATCCTGAATACACAAAACAGGAGTGGAAACGAGCAAGAAATGACTTTCCCACAGGCAGAGTGGGTCAGAGTTACAGCCAGGATGTCCTTGGTACAGTCGTAGCCATCAGGCAGTGCTGCCTGCCACAGGTCAGGGCAGAGTTGCGTTAGCTTGTGGGGGTGTGGGCAAGAGCTGGTGCAGCCCTGAGGAGCCCTCAGGACCTCAGAGTGCAGCATCTGTGGGAGCCTAGTGGGGCTCTGGCCTGGGCAGTGTGGCCTGGATGCTGGCCAGCACGGCCGCAGCAGTACCGCATCCTGCCTGGCTCACGTCCTCGGCCCCATGGAGGAGCAGGGGTTCCCACGGGCACATGAAATGCTATGGTCCTGCTTAAACCTGAGCCCAGCGGCGGCTCCCTTCAGGACTCGGCCTCTCCCTGCAGCCGTGAAGCAGGGGCTGGACGGCCCGGGTAGGCAGAACTGGCCCCAGCCTCTCTGGCTTCCTTGGTGCTGTGGTCTTGGCCCTGCCAGCTGGGCCCTGCAGCAGTGCAGGATGGGCTGGGATCTTGCCCAGCAGCTCAAGATGGCCCCCAAACCAGCCACGAGGTGGTAGGGCCACCCACATGCTTCAAGACACAGTGCAAATGGTGCAAACTGGCCGGTGGGCTGGCTGTGCTCCTTGGCTGGTTGCTCCCTGAGCCCAGATGGAGTAGATGGCAGAGGGGACAGCGAGGAGTCTGGTCCCAGGAAACGGCAGTGTTTGCCCTTGTGGCTTGGCTGCCAGTGAGGCTGTCCCGGAGCCGTGGGTCAGACAGGCTTCCTTCCCAGCAGCCTGGGGGCAGGCAGCGGACAGGGGCACAACCTGCCTGACGTGTGGATGTGTCATTGCTCTGCGCTCCCAGAGGCAAAGGGGATGAGTGCATGGGTGCTCATGGGAGTGAGCACTCCAGCCTCCTTAGGGTTGGGAAACTGATGTTATCACAAGGCAGGATTCACCTCAGCACACATGTAAAGAGTGGGTCTGGCTATATCCGCCCTAGTTGGCACCACAGCAACCACCCAGGCCCTCTGCCAGCTCCACCAGGATGGAGACCCTGCTGGAGGTCCGGTGTGAACTGCCAGGACTGCTCCAGCAGACAGAGCCGGTGCTGATCGTGCCACCACTATGAATCATCAGCCCCAGTGTGCGGCTGGATCCTTCACCCATGACGGCATAGGCTGGGCAGGCACCCGGGTACATGTGGGTACAGCTCTCCCTTCTCTGAATAGATGCTTTTCCCCCGACCATGGGCCAAACCTGTGCGAAGGCTGGGAGAGGAGGGCTCCTTTGCTGCTCCTCTGGTTCAGTGGAGACACTTAGGGAAACACGGTTCATCCATTCTCCTGGGCCTTGGAGTTTCCTGGTTACAGTCAGGGCTAGTGACAGGACTGCTGAAACACCAGGAGAAATCTGCATGACCTTTCTGGCCCACAG